>NC_058413.1:36081726-36412963 GCF_002201575.2 Neomonachus schauinslandi
TCTCTCTCTCAAATAAATAAATAAAATCTTTAAAAAAAAAAAATGGGTAACACTGAAACTAATGAAAAGGTATTTTTAAAATCATTGCTATTTCCTTGTTACCTTAGTAACTATTTGATGTATTTATTTCTGGCTTTCTCTAAGCACTGAATTTTTTAATATAGTAAATCATTATATTTAACGTACACATTTTTCTTGCCTTTTTCATAATATTAAAATAAATTTTCATATATTATATTATTACATATATTATATATTACATATATTACATACATATATTATAAACTTTTCATAAGAAGTTTTCTCTATGTAATTTCAATTCATTAAATTTAATCTAACTTATTTGTAAGAAGACACTTTAGAGTCCTCTCTCTAGGAATAGAGTTGATAACCTGTATTACTGGTGCCACATAGTAGGAGTTGTTAATAGTAACTTTCTCTCATTATATATAATCTTGATCACTCATCTGCATTGCATTCCTCTTTCTCTATGTATTTCTTTTTTCTCACACCCTTCCTTGGCCATTTTTGAATGTCAATAGCCCAGCTACCACCAACATAGGCACTACTCAGCGTGGTCTAGCAGGAAGCACTTGAGAGATTGCTGTCTCAGCTACTAGATCATTGGCAACAGATGAGGCAGGGCATGAAAGTCCAGTACCATAGACAATTCTGGAACGTATACTGTAAGCGAATGAAAATCAATATAATTCATGGAGTTGTAATACAACAAGCCATTCAATACTCTGACTTTCTCAGCAAGAAAAAGTCCAGTTGCTCTTGAGACTTCGATTTCACATTTAAATCTACATTAATCCTTGATGATAAGGATGTAGATACTCAATCTACAAACTATAAAACCCACTTACTGAGTGGACCCTACACAAGTTCTAAATTTAAACAAAACCACAGTAATTAAACAGTAGCTACCAAATCTTAATTTCTTTGTGCCAAACACTGGGTACTCTGTATATTTAATGTTATCAGGTAGATTCTTATTAATTATCAGCAAATTATCAGTAATAAAGACATATAACCAGCTAGGTACACAAAAGGCTTGCACCCTTGGTGTTCACCCAATAAAATAATAAAAACAACAAAAAGTCAACTACTAGCAAATTCTTACGAAATTGGTAAAATATTCCTTCTTGAAAATATATCTAAATCCTAAACAATTGCTAAGTTTCTGATGAGTTTTAATATTGTATATGTAAGTTTCAATTTAGTAAATGGATGTTAATTTGGAGAATCCCCAGTTATGTGTGACCATGTCTGGACATGCTGACACTTGTGGATTCAGCAACAGACTTTGCTTTGACAGTATATGTTTAACTTCCTTGAAGTTTGCTTTGAGTGCATTTCATATTCCCAGCCTCTGTGGTCTACATATTCTTGTGCTTAAACTGTAGCTTCAAAATATACAATAAAAGCCATGTGGAATTTCCTTTCTATTTTTCTAGTTTGAAGTATTAGATGGATTAATCAGACACAGAAATATTTGCAAATACTTGCAATGGACCTTAAGAATGTACAGTGAAACACCAAGCTTTAAGACTGTTCCTCGAAGACCAGCACATAAAAATCACAGAGGAACAATTAACCATGTAGCAAAAAATTTAAGGAAATGGATGTTTGCACATAAAAAGAGAATCCAATTTATGAGAAGAATATTAGGAAAAGGACAAAAGATTCCGGTCTTACATGGCAAGAAAAATCAAAATTTCAATGTCTGAATTCCTCAATCAGTTTCACCAAGAAGTAGACACTCCCTTTTTTTTTTTTTTAAGATTTTATTCATTTATTTATTTATTTGAGAGAGAAAGGGAGCACAAGCAGGGGAGGGGCAGAGGGAGAGGGAGAGGTGGAATCCCAAGCAGAGTCCCCACTGGACACGGAGCCCAACGCAGGGCTCAATCCCATGTCCCTCAGACTATGACCCCAGACGAAATCAAGAGTCAGATGTTTGACTGAGCCACCCAGGTGTCCCAACACTCCTTCTATAGTAATGGAACAAATAATGTCAATGTTCACTCTCATTTATTCATTTTCTTTGTTTTGGTTTTGGTTATTTTTTCACAGAAGAAAAACTTTGGAAGTTTTTTCCAAACAGAATTTAGGATGAATTTTCTGGTGAAGATCCTTCTAGTGGAATTTTTTTCCACTGTGAAGACATCTGAAAGCAGATAGAACAGATCTCTAAAATTGAAGACATGTGGGGCACCTGGGTGGCTCAGTCAGTTAAGTGTCTGCCTTCAGTTCAGGTCATGATCCCAGGGTTCTGGGACCGAGCACCGCATCGGGCTCCCTGCTCTGCAGGAAGCCCGCTTCTCCCTCTCCTTCTGCTGCTCCCGCTGCTTGTGCTCTCTCGCTCTATCAAACAAATAAATAAATAAAATAATAAAATTGAAGACATGCATAGTATTATGATTTCTTAGGAATTTACTGTGAAATGGGATTTTATGAATCTCTAATACCCTTATGCTTAAGACTTTTCCTAACTATTTGTATATCCGTTGCTTCATAGGAGAGAAATTTTTGAAGTTCAAATTAATAAAATATATTATTTTTATCAACTATGAGTATATTTGACAAATTTGGCTATACACTATTAACTATAAGTATGCAAAGCTCAATTTTAAATACACCAATGACACATTTGCAGAAGGCCCCCAAAAAGGAACTGCAATTCATTGCTGAAACAGACCAATATGCAGGAATACGGTTTCTCCCTTCTTTCCAAAAATTCAACTAACATAATGTTAAAATATTCATTATTCTTTTTTTAATAACATATTTACTTTTAATTTTTATTTTTTAACTAGCAAGACTATATATATATATGAAATGAAATGCAATAATATATGAAATGCAATAATATAAAATGTATATATATAAATATATATGAAATGAAATACAATAATATAAAATGTTCACTGATGTATTTATTTTTTGGCCAACATTATTACTCATTTCACGATTAAGCCTGAAATATATTTTGTCATGCAGGGGAGTTATGTTAAAAAAAATTAACTATTTCAAGTATCAAGTATCAAATATGCTGTGTATGGCACTCTAAATAAAGAACAGACTGGCTTAGAATTTTATAACAATGAATATCATTCTAGTGAGGCATTACATACTGAATATGTTATATTAAATACTGTAACAACTAACACAGAAAAAAAAACCTTAGAGTAAATATTTTCTAAACTACTACCATCTTTTTTTGTTAACTGAGACCACATAAAAGGATGCTCACATGTTGAATAAGCCTAAAATTAAGAGGTTAAAAAAATGTGGCAGAGAGCCTTCTGTATGTTTCCATTTCATACATGGAAACCTCACTTCTCTCAAGGCCAGTCTGACTTCCTTTGTGAATGACCCACACATAGTGAAAGCTCTGGGTTTTCTGACATTCTACTGCCTTGGGGCCCGTACTATTCATGTGGCAGAGTATGGTGCTTTAGGATATTCCATATGCTTTAATCTTTGCATTTATATATATATATATATATAAAGGTCTAGTTGAAAATTGAAAAAAATATATAAGATCATCAAAAATATAAAGCATCTATAAACAAATTTAACAATAGATGTGCAAGACATATACTGAAAATGAAAATGTTGCTGAGATGGATTAAAGAAGATCAAAATAAAGAGATATATTCCATGTTCATGTATTGAAAGATCAGTATTATTAAGATATAGATTCTTCTCAAATTTCTCTAAAACTCGGGGTGCCTGGGTGGCTCGGTCGTTAAGCGTCTGCCTTCGGCTCAGGTCATGATCCCAGGGTCCTGGGATCGAGCCCCGCGTCGGGCTCCCTGCTCGGCGGGAAGCCTGCTTCTCCCTCTCCCACTCCCCCTGCTTGTGTTCCTTTTCTCACTGTCTCTTTGTCAAATAAATAAATAAAATCTTTAAAAAGAAGTATCTAAAACTCTATGCAATACCAATCAAAATACCAGTAAGATTTAATTTTTTTTTAGAAATTATCAAGGTGATACTAAAAAGTATATGGAAATGCAAAGAATCTGAAATAGCCAAAAAACTTTGATAAGGAAGAACAAAGTAGGAGTAACACTCTGCCTGATGTTAATACTTACTCTAAAGTGGAAGTAAACAAGACAGTATAATACTGGCATAAGAATAGACAGATGATGCGACAGAATAGAGAGTTTAGAAGTAAACTCACGTATACACAGCCTACTGATTTTCCACTGAAGTCCCAGTATAATTTATGAGAAAAGGATTGTCATTTGAACAGATAGTGCTGTATTTATATTAAAAATAAACTTCAATCCTCACCACAAGTCATCTACAAAAGTTACCTCCAAATAGATCACAGGCCAAAAGTAAAAGTTAAAACTATAAAATAGGAAAATCTGAGAAAATCTCTCTTACTTTGGTATAAACAAATATTTCTTAGATAAAACACAGAAAGCATGGATCATAAAAGAAAAAGATGAGAAATTAAACTCCAAATCCTTCAAAATTTTGTTAAAATATTTTAAGTAAAGTCACAGACTGGAGGAGAATACTTGCAATGAAAACAGCTGACAAAGGTCTTGCGTACAGAGTACATAAACAACTCTTCCAAGTCAACAGGAAGTTAACTTGACTTTTTAAAAAATACACAAAAGATGGGACGCCTGGGTGGCTCAGTTGGTTAAACGACTGCCTTCGGCTCAGGTCATGATCCTGGAGTCCCTGGATCGAGTCCCGCATCGGGCTCTCTGCTCGGCAGGGAGCCTGCTTCTCCCTCTGACCCTCCCCCTTCTCATGTGCTCTCTCTCTCTCTCTCATTCTCTCTGTCTCAAATAAATAAATAAAATCTTTAAAAAAATAAAAATAAAAATACACAAAAGATTTGAAAGGACAGTTCACAGAGAAGATATATGAATGGACAATAAGCCCATGAAAAGATGTGTAACTTCATTATTTATCAGGGAAATGAGAATTGAAATCATATGATACCACTATCTTCCATTAGATTACTAAAATTAAAAAGCTAACAATATTAAGTGCTGGTGAGGGTATAAAACAACTAGAACTCTCATACATTACTGGTAGGAAAGAAAAATGGCAGAACCACTTTTACAAAGAGTTCAGCAATTCCTATAAATTTATACATATTCTTTCATAAGACCCAGAAGTTTTACTCCTAAGAAATTAACCAAGATTAATTAAAATATATGTCTATACAAATTATGTATGTTGTACATGAATGTTCATAACAGCTTCATTTATAATGGTCCCCAAATTGAAAACAATATGAATATCCATCAACAGGTGAATGAGGAGGCAGCTGGGTGGCTCAGTTGGTTAAGTGCCTGCCTTCGGCTCAGGTCATGATCCCAGGGTCGTGGGACCAAGCCCCAAGTTGGGCTCCGTACTAAGCAGGGAGTCTGCTTCTCCTTCTGTCCCTCCCCCGCTCATGCTCTCTTGTGTTCTCTCTCTCTCTCTCAAATAAATAAATAAAATCTAAAAAAAAACCCCAAAACAGGTGAATGGATAAACAAATTTTGGCATATCCTTACAATGAAATACTATTTATCAATAAAACAAAATAAATTGAATAAAAAGCTACAGATATGTTCAATAAGATACAATTTATCAGTATCATTTGAAGTTCTGGATACACCTCAGCAACATTATGCTGAACAAAAGAAGCCAGACACAAAATAGTATATAGAGTCTGATTCTATTCACATACCACTCTAGAAACAAAAAACCAAATCATTGTGTCTAGAGCAGAGGTGAAACAGCAAAAGGACACTTTTGAGGTAATAGAAATCTGTATTTTGATTTTTGTGGTTTATTAAAACTCATCAAACCATACACTTAAAATAGTGCATCTCATTGTATGTAATGTATAAATAATAAAGATGATAACTTTTAAAAGTTTTTGGCCTGAACAGCTAGAAGTTTGGGCTATGTGTAGCTGGAATATGAAACTCGTCAACAGGGAGCTTTCTTATGGAGGAAGAAAAAAATTACATTTTAGACATAGTAATCTTGAGATGTCTTTTGATACTCAAGTGCATAGAATGGGAAAGCTACTGGATATTTCAATCTTAAGTTCAGGAGAGATGTCTATACTGGAAACTTAAATTTGAGAGTTGACAGTATATTGGTGGCATTTAAAGCCATGAAACTACATGAGATCACCAGGACAGTGAATTAAAATATCTGGGCTCTGTAGTAATCATATCTACATTTATACATAGATCAATTATAAATACTATGCTACACTTATACTGATTGGTTCTAGTCTACTTATTTAAAGGTAGCTTCTGTGCCATATAAGTTGTTAAATATCTGGAATATCATCCCTGAGGTTAAAGACCCACATCCCTTCAGAATCTGTCCTGTTTGTTGTTCCTAAAGCATGCCTCTACTATGACTTTCCAATTCCCATTCCTCCCTCTTTAGACTATAAGTACTTTTCAAATTATATCCCCAAACACAAATGGTACTCACTCCAAGACAAGTTTTCTTAGGTATGGTTTTCTCCATTTTCCTGAATTTCATTTAATGGCTTTAGTGTCCTTTTAGTATCTTCTAGCAATTTAGGTAGCCACTTAGCTAGCTACTCAATCAAATCCACTGTTGACTACTTCAAATGAAATGTTAAATTATGTTAATTCTTCTGTATTTATAGAATCATTAATATTGAGGTTCTATCATAATAAAAATGATAGGAACCACAGGGTTTCCTTTTAGTCCCCAAAAAGAAAATATGTACAATGATATTCTGCTGGATATCTTTGGTTCATCCCAGTAGATCCCCTTTCTATCCCTCCCTACCCAGCTTCTTCTTGTGATGATGACTGGTGTAGATATCAAAGAACTTCCTAGACTTCTGGCATCTGTGATTATAGAGAAGGAAGAAAATGAGTGTCTTCCTTCCCAACGTTAGCTTCAGGAAGGCTGTATCTCTCCACTGAAGGTCACTGAGCCTTTCAAGAATGTCTTCAGTACATGATGCTCTCTTTCTATTCCCTTCAGTGCTATCAATGATAAAAGATGCACGGATACTAGATCTATACATAGCAGGATTCTCTAGCACCCCATATTTGTAAAAGGTTTTCATTAAGACCTCCCAAATTATCCTACTCCGAGTATGGCTAATAGGACCCTGAATGATACAGATTCTTCTTTTGTGATATTTTTGGGACATTAAAAGGAAATTTCCCTGGAGAAATGGGTCCTGGGGTCAAGCCCTGCATCGGGCTCCCTGCTCAGCGGGAAGCCTGCTTCTCCCTCTCCCACTCCCCCTGCTTGTGTTCCCTCTCTCGCTGTGTCTCTCTCTGTCAAACAAATAAATAAAATCTTTAAGAAACAAAACAAAACTGAAACAACTCAAAAAACAGATATTTAATTAAAAATGGGCAGAAAACATGAACAAACATTTCTCCAAAGAAGACATCCAGATGGCCAACAGACACATGAAAAGATGTTCATCATCACTTACTATCAGGGAAATGCAAATCAAAACTACAACGAGATATCATCTCACACCTGTCAGAATGGCTAAAATCAACAACACAAGAAACAGCAGGTGTTGGGGAGGATGTGGAGAAAAAAAGAACCCTCATGCCCTGTTGGTGGGAATGCAAACTGGTACAGCTGCTGCAGAAAACAGTATGGAGGTTCCTCAAGAAGTTAAAAATAGAACTACCCTACCATCCAGTAATCACACTACTAAGTATTTCCCCAAAGAATAGAAAAACACTAATTCAAAGGGATACATGGCACCCTATTTTTATAGCAGCATTATTTACAATAGCCAAGATAACAGAAGCAGCTTAAGTGCCCATCAACTGATGAATGGATAAAGAAGATGTAGCATATATACACACTGGAATATTATTCAGCCATAAAAAAAGAATGAAATTGTGCCATTTGGCAATGACCTGAATGGAGCTACAGAGTATAATGCTAAGCAAAGTCAGTCAGTCAGAGAAAGACAAATATATATGATCTCACTTATACATGGAATTTAAGAAACAAAACAAACAAACCAAGAATCAGATTCTTAACTACAGAGAACAAACGGATGGTCACCGAGGGGAGGAGGTGGAGGGATGGGTGAAATAGCTGCTGGGGATTAAGGAGTGTGCTTGTCGTGATGAGCACCGGGTGATGTATGGAAGTGCTGAATCACTACACTATACACCTGAAATTAATATAACACTGTATGTTAACTCTACTAGAATTAAAATAAAAACTTAAAAATAAATAAATGCAATGTAGTATCCTAGATGGGATCCTGAAATATAAAAAGGACATTAGGGAAAAACTAAGGAAATCCAAATAAAGTATGGGCTTCAGTTAATAATAATGTATCAATATTAGTTCATTAATTTTACCATACTAATGCAAGATGTTAATAACAGGGGAAAATGGAAATGGGGTATAAGAAATTTTATGTACTGTATTTATAATAAATCGTAAATCTAAAACTATACTCAAATAAAAAGTTTATTTGAAAAAGAAGCTTACTATTTAATTTTCACAGCTTACTATTTAACCAAAGACACTGTCATCATAAAAAATGAACTATCATAAATCATTTTCAAATCATCTCGAATCTAGAATTTTAATTATGAGCATATGACATAATGGGGAAATTACTTACAACTCATATAACAGGCAGGGAGATAACAATAAATATGTAAACAGCTCCAAAAAAATCAAGAGATAAAAGAAATACCTAACAGTTTGACAGGAAAATAGACAAAATAAATGAACAGAGTTATCCAGAAAAATAAATTAAAATGACCATCAACATAGAAAAAGATGAATGTCCCACTCATATTGAGAGAAAGGCAAATTTAAACCACACTAAGGTATAGCTAACTGATGGAGCTCCCAACAGCCACTAGTTATCTCACCACAGATAGGCAAAAATCTAAACTCCTGACAACATGCTATTGATGAGGCTGTGGGCATATAGGCATTCTTGTACACTTGTTAGAAATGCAAAACAGAGGGGAATTTGAAAATATGTGGCAAAATTACATATATGTTTATTCTTTTATACAGAAATCTTATTTAACACTGGCCAAAATATTATTAAGACTGACTCCCAAGGGTATTTATTATAATAATATTTGTAATAACGAAAGATTAAAAACAACTCAAATGTGCATCAATAAAGGAACTGAATGAATACACCATGCTAAACCTCCACAATGTAATATTATGCAACATACAAATGAATAGGAATGAAATCTATATACAATATTGCATGAACTCGGGTTATGTTAAGTAAAAACCAAGGAACAGACCAGTACATACAGTATAGTGTAAGAGGCAGGAGGAATATAAATATACATATGTATGTATATACACACACACACACACACACACACACCCCATACTCGAGTTTGGGGTGTAAGAAATTTTATGTACTGTTAAGGGATACGTTAACAGGATAAAAGGATAAACCAAGTAAAAATGATTACTACAGAGGATTAAGAGGAAAAACAAGAAAATTTTCTTGGAAAATGTTTCATTTCATAGTTTCATCCTCAGATAGATTTACCTTCAAGCTAATAAAGGCAAAGCTTCAGGGCTTCTTGCTTGCATCAGCCCCTCCAAGGATTTAGAAGGACACTCTAACAATATGTTCTCATGGTTAAATATTTTGTAAATTTTTTTAAAGTAAATTATTGTTCCATTATTCTTCTTAAAGAGTGATACTAAAATAGCATAAGCTTTAGGCTCCATTAAACTTTATTTGATCTATTGCTTTCAACTTTGGAATCATATAAATGTTTTACATGATCAAAAAAAAAAAAGAACCAACAAAGTTTCAATTATAATTTGATGAACCCCACATCCTTCATTCTGGAACATTATAGATCAGTATGCTAACAAAAAGCAAAACATCACCCACTAAAATTGTCAGTATAAGAATATAACTATTTCTAGCATCATTTTTTTTACTAAGCAATAAGTGAAAAATTTTAAATCCCTTTACTAACCTCTTAATTGATATTCAAATTTGATTTTTAAATAAACTGTACTTCATGATTATTCTCAGGCATGTACTTAACAGGTAAAAGGATTGAAGAGATGAAGAAAGAATACTAAACCACAATTCAGAAACGCAAGTTCTACTCCAGGATCTGCCTCTTCAATGTCTGGATAATTTTGGTGAAGTCATTAAACCTCTCAGACCCTTCATTTTTTTCTCATTTGTAAAACTGAGAAATTAAAATGCAAGCAAATAGTTATGCTTTCTGTGTACTTCTCGTTAATATGTTTGTTGTTACTTTTTTCCCCATAAGAAACTGATTTTTTTCCAAAGTAATAAATTCTCGACTATCACGTATAAGGATGTGAAAAACAACTGACCTGGGAAAGAGAGCATCACCCTCTCTGACTACAAAATAATACCCCATTTGTGTCCGTGCAGGAAAGTACAGTGCTGATGGCTGCTTACCGCTGGTTCTTCACTGATGAGAAAGCTCGTCTCTCTGCTGCTCAGGGACTGCTAACAGTAACATGGGGAAGACAGAATGCTGTTAATAACAATGTGAGTGGGGAGCATGTCACTTCCAACACAAAAATTCTAGGTTCTCAATACAGAAATACTAAACCTGCAATTCAGAGGGCTTATGAAACACCTGAAATTGAATGCAAAACTTTGTATATGTATGTGTATCCATGCGCATGTGTGTTAATGCTTGTGTATGTGTGTGTGTGTGTGTGTGTGTGTGTGTGTAGAAAGAGAGCGAGCTTGGGAGAGAATGGGAATTTTGAAGGCAGCTTTATCAAATCATAAAAAAAAATCTAAGATGCGAGAAATGGTTAAGAAACTACTGTATTATAGAGAAAACAACAAAGAGCACCACTCTTTGAATGATGCTGCGTCCTGAACAGGACAAGGAAAGGCAGAATTAATTGGCTATTTTAGACTTTTCAACATTTGTTTGGAATTATTAAATAAATATTTATTAAATAATTAAGTTATTTAATTTATCAATTTATTGAATTATTAAATAAAGTGAATACCTCAGGAAATGCACCACCAGAATTCTTAAGGATCTGTACTTACAACCCAAGAACGAAGCCATACATGGATATAAATACACACAGAACACTTGTAATTAAAGCAAGAGCGATGCCTGGTGTTTGGTGGATTTTAAATCCTCATGTTCCCCGACAGATTGCACACCACAGCACATGCTCCCGAGACAACACCCTGTCACTTCTCCGGGGTCTCCAGTGACAGGTACCGTATGGAGAGGCAGCAGTCAGCAAAAATGACCTGAAACTCATGTCTAGACTGGGAATTCACTTACGTGGTTCCTGGAAAATCACAAACAGCATCATTATACCCAGGTGATGCTGGGCTGACCAGTTTTGAAAATAGATAAAAAGTACTATTAACATTTAAAAAAAATAAATCAAAGGGCACCTTGGAAATACATCCAATGCTATGAAATTTAAGTTGCAAAATGTGCCACAAAAACAAAAACAAAAACACAGTAATTTATCTGTGTTCTTAAGGAAGACAAGGAACAGAATTTTGAACACCTATTAATTTTCATATTACGGTATTCAAAATAAATTCCATGAAAAGATGAATGTCATCTATGGTATTAAAGCTATACTGAAACAGTTGGAAGAACTATGGTAGACTGAGTCTAAGAGTAAATATATGCTCAAAATCCTCTTTCACTGATGTGTGTTCTGCCTATGGACCTTGAATGAATTCCATTAACTCACCTGAGCTAACGAATATCTTGATCACTCAATTCCAAAATAGCAGCCTGTAATAATAAATTGTGCATCTACATTTCTGCCTTAAAGATAATATATGAATCTATTATAGGTTCACTTTATGTTGACTCCTCATAACCTAATTTTTTTCAATTATGGTAGAGAACGGCCAGTTGCTTACTTACAAGAAGGTACAAAAAAGCCATACATTAAATGTCCCAAAGCAACCGGGCTAGTCACTTTACAATCTCTCACTGTAAGAAACATGAACTTGCTGTGACTTTTCAATCAAAAGTTCTGGGTGTATCTTCAATTTGCAAACTAAAATTCACATAGGTTTCTTCATGCTTTTTGCTGAGTATTTCATTGTTTCATTTGTCACTGACATTAGTCTCAGGCCAAAGGAGAATCTCAATTCTACATTTTCCCCTTCCATAACCATCACTTTCCTGTCTCAGGCTGCCTCTTTCCTGACCCCAACCATTAAGGAATTGAATGAAATGGTAAAAAATGGAATGAAATGAATAAATAGATGAATGAATGATGCAAACTCCCAGCAGCAAAACAAAAACGTGGCAATATTCAGAAAATCTACACATCACCATAGAAACTAAGTAGCAATCGTGACTTCTAAATGTGAGAAGCAATTGTTTGGAAACTGAAATTCAGGGGGAAAAAAGTACTTCTATATAGGATTCTTAAAAGAAGTAATACTGTAGAGTGATTAAGAGAGCAAGCTCTAGAATCAGCCTGCCTGGGTTCAGAAACCCAACACCAAAATTTTATGGCTATAACAATAAACTAGTTTAGATAGTCTCATTTTAGAGACTCTTCATAACCTTTTTCTTCAATTATGCAAAACTAATGGCTTGATACATATAAATTTGAGCAAGTTAACCTCTCCACGCCACAGTTTCAGTACAGTGAAATTAAATATGATAACACATGGGAAGTTTTCAATAGATGTTGACATTTTAAAATTAATTTTTGCTTAATTTCTAGCGATCATATCATAAATTTAATATATTTATCATCCCATAAATTTTTAATTCACATGCATTCTCTGGAATCCAAATAATTCTAACAATGTTCAGTGATGACCGACATCAATTGTAGATCAGAGGTAATACTCTAGAATTTAGTCCTTTTAAAGTTTAAGCAATCGTGAAAGCAGAGATCATTTGAAAGTGTAAGAAAATTTTAAAATAGTGAGCTTAGAATTTCTATGTATTCTGTCTTGTAAAAGGCCCAAACATTCTTCATAGTTATGAATTTGCTAATGGACTAAATTGAATTATTCTGACTATCTTTGCCTCAATCCAAAGCTTGAATGAATATTCTCTTATTACTATGTCTTTTTTAAAAAAATTGACTACAATGTAGATTTTGTGTTTTTATACCATTTGAGTCAATAAAAGGAAATCAAGTTGGCATGGAGGAAAAGTTAAATAAGTTGTATTTACTTATCTTTTTTCTTTTCATTTTGAAACAATTATAGATTCCTAGGAATTTGCAAAGATAGCAGAGAAATCCCATGTGCCCACCACCCAGTTTCCCCCAATGATTAATGCCTCACATAACTGATACAAGCTCAAAACCAGGAAACTGACATGAGTACAATGTGCGTGTATAGCACTGTGCTGTATCACATGTGTGCATTCGACTAAGAACCAGCCCAATACACAGAGCAATTCTAGCTATAAGGATCTCCTTTGTGCTGCTCCTTTTTTAAAAAATTTTATTATGTTATGTTAATCTCCATGTTACATCATTAGTTTTTGATGTAGTGTTCCATGATTCATTGTTTGCGTATAACACCCAGTGCTCCATGCAGAACGTGCCCTCTTTAATACCCATCACCAGGCTAACCCATCCCCCCACCCCCCTCCCCTCTAGAACCCTCAGTTTGTTTCTCAGTGTCCATAGTCTCTCACGGTTCATCTCCCCCTCCGATTCCCCCCCTTCATTTTACCCTTCTTACTATCTTCTTTTTTTTTTAGCATATAATGTATTATTTGTTTCAGAGGTACAGGAACAGTCTTATACAATTCACAGTGTTCACCATAGCACATACCCTCCCCAATGTCTATCAGCCAGCCACCCCATCCCTCCCACCCCCCACCACTCCAGCAACCCTCAGTTTGTTTCCTGAGATTAAGAATTCCTCATATCAGTGAGATCATATGATACATGTCTTTCTCTGATTCACTTATTTTGCTCAGTATAATACCCTCCAGTTCCATCCATGTCATTGCAAATGGCAAGATTTCATTCCTTTTGATGGCTGCATAATATTCCATTGTCCACATCTTCTTTATCCATTCATCTGTTGATGGACATCTTGGCTCTTTCCATAGTTTGGCTATTGTGGACATTGCTGCTATGAACATTGGGGTGCACGTACCCCTTCAGATCCCTACATTTGTATCTTTGGGGTAAATACCCAGTAGTGCAATTGCTGGGTCGTAGGGTAGCTCTATTTTCAACTTTTTGAGGAACCTCCGTACTGTTTTCCAGAGTGGCTGCACCAGCTTGCATTCCCACCAACAGTGTAGGAGGGTTCCCCTTTCTCCACATCCCCACCAACATCTGTCATTTCCTGACTTGTTAATTTTAGCCGTTCTGACTGGTGTGAGGTGGTATCTCATTGAGGTTTTGATTTGGATTTCACTGATGCCGAGCGATGTTGAGCACTTTTTCATGTGTCTGTTGGCCATTTGGATGTCTTCTTTGGAAAAATGTCTGTTCATGTCTTCTGCCCATTTCTTGATTGGATTATTGGTTCTTTGGGTGTTGAGTTCGATAAGTTCTTTATAGATTTTGGATACTAGCCCTTTATCTGATACGTCATTTGCAAATATCTTCTCCCATTCTGTCAGTTGTCTTTTGATTTTGTTGACTGTTTCTTTGGCTGTGCAAAAGCTTTTTATCTTGATGAAGTCCCAATAGTTCATTTTTGCCCTTGCTTCCCTTGCCTTTGGCTATGTTTCTAGGAAGAAGTTGCTGCACCTGAGGTCGAAGAGGTTGCTGCCTGTGTTCTCCTTTAGGACTTTGATGGACTCCTGTCTCACGCTGAGGTCTTTCAACCATTTTGAGTCTATTTTTGTGTGTGGTGTAAGGAAATGGTCCAGTTTCATTCTTCTGCATGTGGCTGTCCAATTTTCCCAACACCATTTGTTGAAGAGACTGTCTTTTTTCCACTGGACATTGTTTCCTGCTTTGTCGAAGATTAGTTGACCATAGAGTTGAGGGTCCATTTCTGGGCTCTCTGTTCTGTTCCACTGATCTATGTGTCTGTTTTTGTGCCAGTACCATACTGTCTTGATGATCACAGCTTTGTAATAGAGCTGGAAGTCTGGAATTGTGATGCTGCCAGTTTTGCTTTTCTTTTTCAACATTCCTCTGGCTATTCGGGGTCTTTTCTGGTTCCATACAAATTTTAGGATTATTTGTTCCATCTCTTTGAAAAAAGTGGATGGTATTTTGTTTTGATAGGGATTGCATTAAATGTGTATATTGCTCTAGGTAGCATTGACATCTTCACAATATTTGTTCTTCCAATCCATGAACATGGAACGTTTTTCTATTGCTTTGTGTCTTCCTCAATTTCTTTCATGAGTATTTTATAGTTTTTTGAGTACAGATTCTTTGTCTCTTTGGTTAGATTTACTCCTAGGTGTCTTATTGTTTTGGGTACAATTGTAAATGGGATCGACTCCTTAATTTCTCTTTCTTCTGTCTTGTTGTTGGTGTATAGAAATGCCACTGATTTCTGTGCATTGATTTTATATCCTGTCACTTTACTGAATTCCTGTATGAGTTCTAGCAGTTTTGGGGTGGAGTCTTTTGGGTTTTCCACATAAAGTATCATATCATCTGCAAAGAGTGAGAGTTTGACTTCTTCTTTGCTGGTCTGGATGCCTTTTATTTCTTTTTGTTGTCTGATTGCTGTGGCTAGGACTTCTAATACTATGTTGAATAGCAGTGGTGATAGTGGACATCCCTGCCATGTTCCTGACCTTAGGGGGCAAGCTCTCAGTTTTTCCCCATTGAAAATTATATTCGCTGTGGGTTTTTCATAGATGGCTTTTATGATATTGAGGTATGTACCCTCTATCCCTATACTCTGAAGAGTTTTGATCAAGAAAGGATGCTGTACTTTGTCAAATGCTTTTTCTGCATCTATTGAGAGGATCATATGGTTCTTGTTCTTTCTTTTATTAATGTATTGTATCACACTGATGTTTGGGGGAGGAAAATAGACATAACTTTTAAAGGAGCAGCACACAAATCAATCAATGTGCTGCTCCTTTAAAAGTTATGTTTATTTTCCTCCCCCAAACATCCATAACCCCTAGCAACCACTAATTTTTTCTCCATTTCTATATAGTCATTTCAAGAGCTATAAAAATAGAATCATATAGTATGTCACCTTTGAGTTTTTTTTTTTCATTAAACTTAATGCCCTGAAGACCCATCCAAGCTGTGTGCATATCAATAGTTCGCTCCTTTTATTTGTGGGTAGTGGTCCATGGTAAGGCTATGCCACAGTTGATTTAACCAGTCACCTACTGTAGGACATTCGGGTTGTTTCTACTCTGGGCTACTACAAATAAAGCTACTCAAAACATTTGTTCCAAGGTTTTTGTGTGATTATAAGTTTTCATTTCTGTGGGATAAATGCCCAAAGGTGTGATTACTAAGTCATAGGGTAAGTGTATGCTTAGTTTTTTTAAGAAACTGCCCCACAGTTTCCTAGTGTGACTGTCCCTATTTTTCCATCCCCACCAACAACGTGTGAGAGCCCTGGTTTCTTGGCATCTCCACTGCTGTTTGGGATTGTCACTATTTTCCATTTTAGTGGTTCTCATGGGCATATAGTGATAGCTCAGTTTGGTCTTAGTTTGCAATTCCTTAATTGCTAGTCATACTGAACATCTTTTATTTGCCAAATGTATTGATTTGCCATCTATATCCTCTTTAAGGAACTATATCATCGTGATTTTACTCATTTGGGTTGGTTGTTTTTTAATACTGGGTTTTGCTGCTTCTTTATAATACCACAGGTAGGAGACTTTTGTCAGATATGTGATGCACCCATGTTTTCTCCAGATCTGTGGCTTTTCTGTTCCTCTTACCAGGGATCTTTCATAGAACAAAAGTTCTTAAATTTGAAAAAGCCCAACTTAATCAATTTTTCTTTTACAGATCATGCTTTTATGTCATGTCTAACAATGCTTTACAAAGACCTACTTTCCAAAGGTTTTCTCCTATTTTTTCTTCAAAAAGTTGTATAGTTTTATGGTTTACATTGAAATCTGTGATCAAGGTTGAATTGATTTTTGTGTAAGGTGTGAGGCTGAAGTTAAAGTTCGTAATTTTGCCTACATACATCCAAATGCTCCAGCACCATTTGCTGAAAAGACTATCCTTTCTCTACTGAGTTGTTTTTACACATTTGTCCAAAATCGTTTGGGTGTCCTTGTGTGGGACTAGTTCTGCAGTTCCCTTTGGCTTCATTAATCTACATGCCTTTCTCTGCAAATATGACAGTATCTTCATTAAACAGCAGCTAAAAAAAACCCAAAAAACAAAACAAAACCAAGGCTTTAAATTGGGTAGAGTGATTCCTCCCACTCTCTTTTTTCAAAACTGTTTTATCTCTTCTACTTCCTTTGCATTTTCATATAAATTTTAGAACAATTTTGTCTATGTCTACAAAAAGTCTTGTTGAGACTTCGATAGGAATTGCATTAACCCATATACCAATTTGGGCTTCCACATGTTCACTGTTCATAGATAGAAATGCAACAGATTTCTGTATGAAATTCACTTCTTAGTTCCAGGAGGGTTTTGTTTGTTTGTTTGGTTTGGTTTTTGGAGGGGTTGGGTTTTTTGTTTGTTTTGTAGATTTCTTGGATTTTTTCAATTTAGAACACTGTGTCATCTGCAAACTGGCAGAGTTTTATTTATTCCTTTCTTATCCATATGCCTTTTAGTTTCTTACCTTATTGCAAGAATTTTCAGTACTCTGTTTAATAGGAGGAATAAATGAAGACATTCTTGTCACATTTTGACCATAGAGGGAAAGCATTCAGTCTTTTACTACTTAATATGATGTTATTGTTTTATTGATGTTCTTTTTCAGGTAAGGAAGTTCCTCCCTATTCCTAGTTTTCTGAGATTAGATATAAATATAGATATAGATATAGATAGATAGATATGTGGGTATATATATATAAAATAAATGTCTTTTCTGAAAAAAATAATAAAATCATCTGATTTTGATTTTTTATCCTTTTAATATAATCAAGTACATCAACTGATTTTTGGACAATGAATGAGCCTCCCATCACTGGGATAAACTTTACTTGGTTATAATATTATACTCTTTTCATATTCTATTTGCTAGTATTTTACTAAGGATTTTTGTGTCTATGATCATGAAAAATATTAGTTTGTAGTTTTTTCTCTTTTTTTGGTACTTTTTTTTTTTTGGTTTAGTACCAGGGTAATGCAAGCCCCTAAAATGAGTTGGGAAGTGTTCATTCCTCTTCTATTTTCCAGAAGAGATTGGTGTTAATTATTCTTTAAATATTTGGTAGAATTCTCCAGTGAAACCATTTGGGCCTAGAGATTTCTTTGGGGGAAGAAGTCTTTAAGTTACTCATTTTATTTCCTTAATAATTATGGGCCTATTCATATTATCAATTTAATATTGAATGGGCTGTGATAGTTTGTGATCTTTGAGGAATTCATCCATTTTATCTAAGTTGTCAAATTTATATGTATAGAATTATTCTTAGTATTTATTATCATTTTGATATGGAGTCTATAGTGATATGCCTTGTTTTATTCCTGATTATGTCTATCTCTTCTCTCTCCCTTGCTCACTCTCTCTCTCTCCCACACTTCTTTTGTAAGTCTAGCTAGAGGTTTGTCAATTTTATTATCTTTTCAAAGAACTGGCTTTTTGTTTCAATTATTTTCTCTAACATTTTTCAATTTCCAATTCACTGATTTCTGCTTTTTATTATTCCCATAGTTTTGTTTTCTCTGGGTTTATTTTGCTCTTATTTCTTGAGATGGAAGCTTATTATTGACTTGAGACTTCTCCTTTTTACTAACAAACATTTAGTGCTACAAATTTCCCTCTCAGCATTGCTTTGGCTACATCCCCCAATGTTAATATGCTGCATTTTCACTTTTATTCAGTTCAATGTTGTTTTGTTTTGATTTTGTTTTTCTCTTGAAACTTTCTTTGTCCTTCAGATTGTTTAGAAGTATGCTGTTTAGTTTCCAACTGTTGGAGCTGTTCCTGTTCTCTCTCTCTTACCAATTTCTAGTTTGATTTTATTGTGGTCAGAGAACTCACTCTGCATGATTTGAATTATTTTAAATTTGTTAAGGTTTGTTCTATGGCCCACGAAATGGTCTATCTTGTCATATATTCACCAACACTTGAGGTGGATGTGCATTCTGTTATTGTTAGGTGGAATAGTCTATAAATGTCAATTATATCTTACTGGATGATATGTTGAGTCCATCTATATCCTTGCTGGTTTCTATTTAATTGTTCCATCTGTTGCTGAGAAAGAGGTGAAGTCTCCAGTTATAATTAGAGTTGTGTATTACTCTCTTCTATTATATTAGTTTTTGCTTCACATATTGTGATGCTATTATTTGGTGCATACAACTTTAGCATTGCTATGTCTTATTGTTGAATGGACCCTTTTTATCTCTATATAATGTCCCACTCTGTCCATGGTAATTTTCTTTGTTCCAAAGTATACTTTATAGGATATTAATGTAGCACCCCTACTTTCTTTTTATTAATTCTGGCATATATCTTCAACCATAATGTATATTTTTAATCCTTTTATTGTCATGTTTTTTAAAACGTTTTTCAAATCTCTTACATTTCATGTAATTATTATACACATTAGGGATTAATTCTACCTTTCTATTTTTTGTTTTCTATTTGTTCCCTCCGTTTTCTGTTTCTGTCTTTCCATGACTTCATGTGGGTTACTGAAACCTTACCTTATAATTCCACTTTTATTTATCAAAACAGTTTTTGAGTGTATCTCTTCATATAGTTTTTTAAATGGTTGCTTTTTATATTACATTATATATACATTACTTATCACAGTCTGCAGTTTACATGCTTTCTCTCTCAAGTAAAGTATAAGATCCTCACCTCCCTTTACATCCCCAAATTTTTATAAGTGTCTTATATATTTATGTGCATACATTGAGAACCACATCAGACATTGTTAAAATTTTTACTTGAACTGTCAAACATAATGTTAAAAACTCAAGAGGAGAAAGTCTTGTTTTTATCCTTTCTGTTGTTTTTTTCCTCCTTCCTCATGTTACAAAATTCTTTCTATTTTCTGTTAGAGAACTTCCTTTGGTCAATCTGTTAAGGTAGATGCACTGGTGAAAAATTTCTTCAGTCTTCCTTCACTTGAGAATGTCTTGCTCATTCCTAAGGATAGTCTCATTGGCTATAGAATTCTGGATTGGCTTTTTTCTTTTCGTCTTTGTTTCTTTCTTTCTAGCACTTGAAAAAACATGTGTACCGGGCACCTGGGTGGCTCAGTTGGTTAAGTGACTGCCTTCGGCTCAGGTCATGATCCTGGAGTCCCTGGATCGAGTCCTGCATCAGGCTCGCTGCTCAGCAGTGAGTCTGCTTCTCCCTCTGACCCTCCTCCCTCTCATTCTCTCTGTCTCAAATAAATAAATAAAATCTTTAAAAAAAAAAAACAAAACAAAAAAACATGTGTACCAGTTCTTTCAGCCTCCATGGTTTCTGATGAGAAATCTACTGTCATTTTAATTACTGTTCCCCTATGGTTAAGACGTTGTTTCTCTCGCACTGCCTTCAAAATTTTCTTTTTCTTGTATCTAGTTTTGTGAATTGGTGTGAATTTCTTTGGGTTTATTTATTTCTGTGATTCCTTCAGCTTCTTGAATCTGTAGGTTTAGGTCATTTGACAAAAATTTCTATTCTATCTCCAAATTCAGTGATTCTTTCTTTTATCCTTTCCACTTTGCTGTTGAGTTTTTTTTATTTCAGTTATTCTATTTTTCAGTTTTAAGCTTTCCATTATGTTCTTCTTTAAAATTTCTATTTCTTTTTTCTCTTTTTTTTTTTTGGTGAGACTTTCTATTTTTTTTATTTGTTCAAAGAATGTTCACAAATACTCATTGAAGCATTATTATGATAGTTGCTTTACAATCCTTATCTAAATAATTCTAACATCCATGTCACCTCAGCATTGGTATTTGTCTTCTCATTCAAGTTGATATCCCCTTCTGGTTCTTCGTATTACATGTGATTTTTCTCTAGAAATCTGGACTTTAGAGTTTTATGTTATGAGTCTAGATTTTATTTAAACCTTATGTTTTATTAAGTCTCCTCTGATACTACTCTGGTGGGCTAAGTGGGATGATGCCTCACCATCTGATGCAGGTAGAAGTCCAGGTTCCCCACTCAGCCTCTGTGGACATGAGGGGGTGGTAAGGTGGTGGAAGTGTTTCTCATTAATGATGGCTGGTGTGGGGAGTTCAAACTTACCATTAGACCTTCACTGATCCCAAGCTGGCTAGAAAGGGCAAGGGTGCCTCCTCCTGTTCCCCACATGGCCTTCGCTATCAGGGAGTGGTATGAGGTGGTTTTTCTCCGAGATAATGGTGAAACCACTGGCTCTCCATTGGGCTACCTCTGATACCAATCCAGCAGAAAAGGGTTGGGCACCTTATTACTACTGCTGAAAGTGGAAGTCTACGCTGCTTACATGGTCTCCACTGACATCATGCAGGGGATTGTGAGAGACAGACATGTTAGCATCCAGTGGGAATGAAAGTCCTGGCTCCCCACTCAGAATTCTTTGACACAAACTCTAGGAGGAGTTGGGGCATCCTATTATCACCAGACAGGGGTTAATGCCTAGTCTCCTCATGTCAGCTCTTTTGGAGGGGATGATGGTAGGACTATGTTGTTGTTGTTGTTGTTGTTGTTGTTTTTCCTGTAGTGTTTGGCTACAAAAACAGTCATTGATTAAACGTTCTCTGTATTCCTAGGTCACCCTTTTTCTGGTCCATCACTGAAAGAAAATAGGCTTTTCTTGGTGCTTTGTCTGGGCCAATTAGCATTTCTGCACTTGCTGGCCTCTCCTACACCCAGTCTGTACTAGATAAAGCAAACAGAAAACCTAGGGAACTAACTTTAGTGTTGTTCCTTGGGTCCTGAGGTCACTAGACAGTTTTCTTCTTCTCTCTAACTTTCAGAGTCTTCTTGTTTTATATATAATGTCCAGGGTTTTTAGTAGTACTTAGCAGAAAGAACAGGGAACATTTCTTCTACTCCTCTTTCTGGAAGCAAAAGCTACAGTCACTTTTCAATGGATTAATTCAATAAAATATCCACTTAATAATTCCAAACTTTATTAGGCATTCTTCAACTATGTTTCAGAGAGATGCTGTTTTTACTCCAAAATACTTTATATGAAAAAAGGTAAGTCAAATGTAAAGCCTTAAAAATCTAAGCAAAATTGTTTCAAATGAAGGCCTATCCAAGGTTGAAAGCAAGGAAGTAATATCCATTGCTTTTTAAATATGCAAAGAGATAAGGAACAGAACAAATATGACTTGATGAAATTGTTTTTCTATTACAGAAGTTTACGTCTACAGTGTGTGTGTGCATGTATATGTATATATATACATATATATATATATACATATATATATGAAAGAAGTTTACGTCTACAGTGTGTGTGTGTATGTATATGTATATATATATACATATATATATGAAAGATACACACAAAAGCAAAGAAATGAACTGGAATTGAAGTTAACTTGAGCAAGCATATAGAGATCTGTGTGGAGTATATTACTATTATGTCAATATGAACAACATGAAAATGACAATGTATTTATTACCATTTAAATTGGATCAATAAATCCCATATGATAACTTTTTCTTCAGTCCACTCCAAGACATACAAATTTTTTACATAGTTACCTTGATTCACTTACTCATTTAATAAACATGTTCCCTGTGTCATATTACATCACTTTAAGTTGTGGAGACTCTGCTTTATGACAGTGGTTTTCAAACTTCAGTAGCAATAAAGATCACTTGGGGGTGTTATTTTTAAATCATGACTCTATAACCTTATTCCCCAAGAATACGATTAGCAGATTGGACCCAGGAGTCCACATTTTTAAGAAATTTTTTAATATAATTGTTATTCAGGTCGTCTACAAACTGCATTGTAAAAATCACTGAACTAAATGATTTTCATAGTCCCCTTGGCTGTCATATTCTATTTCTCTCAGCATTTTGATCACAGGTTTTAAAGGAATCCCAGAACTTCTGCAAATTTTAAGTCAGCCAGCTTATCTAGCCAGTCTATCTGGTGGGTTGTTTTCTAGGGTGGGAATTTCAGTTATTCCTAAAAATCTATCTATTTTTAAAGAACTTTTTTTCTATCTGGCTGGACACCCCTAACCCAACTCAAAAAAATCTACCTCTGTGAGTGCTTTTGTGTCAACTAGAGCCTACCAGAAAGATTCTCTTACCCGAAATATCTTTAGAATGCTTATACTCTGTATACAAGAAATGTAAATTTTTAGTATCTTTTTGCAAGTTTATATAAATAAAATAAGGCCTTTAGTTAAGTTCTTATTTTTACAACTTGTATTTAATTTTACTATTATTTCATTTAATATATGTATTTAATTGGAGTTGAGTCACTAGAACTGTATTTTAGTCATCAATAAGCACTCCTCACATACCAGTAAGTGTAACATAAAAAGCTGTCACATATCCCACCCTCATAACACTCCAGCAAAGCGTTAAGCCAAATACTTTTCTCTTACACACCAAGACTCAGCATATCTGAGTTTGTTTCACAGGGAGCCTCAAAAGAAATCCAAACGTATATTTGCTCCCTTATCGCATCTAGAAAGATCGAGTATTAAATCTGCATGAAACATGGAATTTGCTTTCCTTACCAAAAACATGAATAGATTAGAGGACAAAATAAAAAGAATGTAGTATGAGTAAATAATGAAGTACTAAGTATTCAGACAAAGTACATTTGTAGCCTTGTCTCGATTTTCTGTTCTGACTTATTGGAAACTAATACATATACATTTAACTTACCTCATTCATTCCGAAAACATATTCTGTTTCTATATTGGATATTCTCTCTAAATAAATAAGAAAGGAAAAAACAAGTTAGAATGACCAACTGATCAGAATAGGTTAGAAGTCTGCATGAGGAGAATACAGAAATTCCAAAATCAAACAAAAAAGTTAGAAGAAAAAATACTGAAAGGAAATATCCAAGACCTCCCTGGAGCTAAGTTGTTCAAAATAGCTGCCAGTATAAGTCAGCACCAAAAACTGTCTATAACCTAGGGGAAAAGCAAACACTGGTGTGTAGGATATAATGTCTCCCACTAAGAAATAAAATTAACTCTAATAAATGCAGTTATTAATCTGTAGCCTCAAAACTGGATAGAGGAAAGCATCCAATAGGGATGTCCATTGCTACCTCTTAGTTTTCAGTGCATAAGGTTTAATATTCTGTTGGCGTGTTTCCCTGGAATTGAACCAAACTGTCTGCAAGGAAAGCACTGAAGGACACCACCAGTTCTAAACAGGCTAAATGACTTTCCTCATACACAGGGATCTTTGTGATAGTTACGTGTTGAGTCATTTGGACTGAAATACATCTTCAAATAAGTTTCTAATGCTAAAAAAAAAAATATTAAACGTAGAAGATTCTTATTCTCTAGTGATTCCACGTTGGAGAAACACCGAGAAATACTTCTCAAGTCAAAATCTTTCTATATAAAAACACTTTTTGGAGAAAATCACAGTGGGAATGGAATAAAGGGCCATCCACAGTAACTGTAATCTTAGGAAGTATTCATATATATTCTGAAAATATAGAAAATATAAATCTACCATTTGTAAACCTTTTTCTGTTTCTTTTTTCTTTCTTTCTTTTTTGCTCTTCTTTCTCCATTTTTTATTGTGTAAAATACACATAACAAACTTTACCATCCAACCATTTTTAAGTGTACTGTGCAAAGGCATTAAATATATTCATAATATTGAGCAACCATCACCACCATCTATCTCCAGAACTCTTACATCTTGTAAAACCGAAACACAATACCCATTAACAATAACTCCTCATTCTCCTCTCCTCCAGTCCCTGGCAACCACCATTCTACTTTCTGTCTCTATGGTTTTGACTACCCTATGTACCTCATAAAAGTGGAATCATACAGAATTTGTCATTGTGTGAATGGTTTATTTCACCTAGCATAATGTCCTCAAGGTTCACCAGTGTTGTAGCATATGTCCTTCCTTTTTAAGGCTGCACAATATTCTACTGTATGTGTATACCACATTTTATTTATCCATTCATCTGTTAATGAACAGTTGGATTGTTTCCACATTTTAGCTATTATGAATAATGCTGCTATCAACATGGCTGTATAAATATCTCTTTGAAATCTTCCTTTCAATTATTTTGAACAGATACCTAAAAGTGGAATTGCTGGATCATATGGCAATTCAATTTTTAATTTTCTGAGGAACCGCCATATTGTTTTCCACAGCAATTCTACCATTATACATTCTCAACAGTGCATAAAGATTCAAATTACTCCACATCCTCATCAAATCTTGTTATTTTTTGTTTTTTTGATAGTGGCCATTTTAAGGGGTTTGAGGTGGTAGCTCACTTTAGTTTTGATTTGCACTTCCCTAATGATTATGCTATTGGGCATCTTTTCATGTTCTTATTGGCCATTTTTATACCTTCTTAAGAGAAATGTGTATCCAAATCCTATGCCTGTTTTTTAATCAGACTTTTCTTTGTTGAGTTTCAGGAGTACTCTATATATTCTGAATCAGATACATGATTTGGAAACATTTTCTCCCATTCTGTGGTTTGCCTTTTTAGTCTGTTTATGGTGTTTTTTGATGCACATTATTTTTAATATTCATGAGGTCATTTTGTCTATTTTTCTTTTCTTACATGTGCTTTTGGTGTCATATCCAAGAGACCACTGCCAAATCCAACATTATGAAACTGCTGCTCTCTTTTCTCCTAAGAGGTTGATAGTTTTAGGTCTTACATTTAGGTTTAATTCCATTTTGAGTTAATTTTTATATATGGTCATAGGTAAGGGTCCAATTTCATTCTTTTGTATGTGGGTACCCAAATTTCCCAGCACCATCTGATGAAAAGACTGTCCTTTCCCCATTGAATGGTCTTAGCACCATTGTAAAGAAATCACTTGACCATATATGTGAGAGTTTATTTCTGGGCTTTCTATTCTATTCCATTGGTTTGTATCTGTCTTCATGCCAGTTCTACACTGTTTTTATTACTGTAGCTCTGTAGTAATTTTGGAGATCAGGAAGTGTGAATCTTCCAGCTTTATTCTTCTGTTTTAAGATTGATTGTCTATTCAGCATCCCTTGAGAGTTCATATGAATTTTAGGATGGCTTTTTCTATTTCTGCAAAAAACATCATTGGAATTTTGATAGGGACTGCACTGAATCTATGATCACTTTGGTTAGTACTGACATCTTATTAATATTAAGTCTCCAAAATATGAACATAAGGTATGTTTGCATTTTTTTTTTCAGTAATGTTTTGTAGTTTTATTTATATAAGTCATGCAATCTTTGGTTAATTCTTAAATATCTTGTTCTTTTTTTAAGTTTTCATTTTAATTTCAGTTAGTTAACATACAGTATTATATTAGTTTCATGTGTACAATATAATAACTCAACAGTTCCATACATCACCCAGTGCTCATCACAACAAGTGCACTCCTGGATTAAAGACCTAAATGTCAGACCTGAAACCATAAAAATCCTAGAAGGCAGTAATTTTTTTGACATTAGCTGTAGCAACCTTTTTGTAGATATGTCTCTTATTCTATAAATAGAATTTTTTTCTCAATTTCCTTTTCAGATTGTTCATTGTTAGTGTACAAAAATTTAACTGGTTTTTGTGTAGTGACTTTGTAGTCTACTTTTATAAATGCATTTACAGGTTCTAACAGGTTTTGGGGGGGACTTTTTAGGGTTTTCTACATAAAAGATCATATCATCTGTGAATAGAGAGAATTTTAATTCTTCTTTTCTGGTGTGGAAGCCTTTTATTTCTTTTTCTTGCCCAAGTGGTCAGGCTAGAACTTCCAGTACTATTTTTAATAGAAGGGGTAAAAGTGGATATCCCTGGTGAATAACAATAGACATAACTCACATAAACAAAAGTTCTTTGAGGTTCCTAATAATTGTTTAAAGTATAAAGAGGTCCTGAGATCAAAAAGTTTGAGAAGTGCTATCTTAGGTATAAACTCAAAAGAAATACAGGCATTATGGGAATGTACAAGAATGTTCATAAAAGCATTTCTAGGAATAACTAGGAAACCAAAATCATCTCAAATATCCAGAAATAGTAAAACGGATAAAAACAATTATGTGGTATTATGGCCAATAATATATATAATAATACCACATACTGTATCTAGTAACAAAATTGAATGAATTTCAATTACATGCAAAAAGATGGATAACTCTCCAAAGAATATTATTTAGCAAAAAAAAAGGGGAGGGTAGAAACTTTAATATTTCACTTATATAAAGATAACTATGCAAAACCCAAGGATGTTACTTAGGAATGAATACTCAGAGGCAGATATTGTTTGGAGACAATTCTCCTTGGGTCACTCACATTTCTGCATATCTTGCTAGTGAGACACTGACTGCCATTTGTTCTGGATTATCTTTTCAAGGATCTTGGGTGAGTGAACACCCTTGGAAGATACAGCATCTCCTTCTGTAGCAAAGGGCAGGTTTGCTCACAGTCCGGGACTATTACAGTGTCTCCGTCCAGAGCAAACAGAAGACTAATTACTGACCAGTACAAAAGACTCAAGTTCCTTAACTTGAGACTGCTCTCCTGTATTGCAACCCACCACATCTGCAGGTATTTTCTGGGCCTCTTTGCATTGATTTTTGGCAAACTGGGCCAAGAAATGGGCAAAAAATCCTGCCACTCTGGCTACTATTAATGCTGTGAGTAATAAACTGTCCTTTGTCTCTGAGCCATGTGTCTTATGTCTTCTACCAGTATCCATGAAACTGTAACGGGATATTCTGTTAACCTCCAGCTATAGTAAAATCTCAGACCTTTAACAGTTCTTGATACTGGATCGTTAATATAACAATGGTAATAATGTGATAATGGCTAACATTTGTTGATTCTCCATTGTTAAGAAATTTACAGTTCTGTAGAGGAAGCAGACCAAAACTTGAGATAAATGCTATAAACAGAGCTGGTCAGGGGAGTAGTTTAGATATGAGAAAATCAGAAAATCTCTCTGAGGCAGGAATATATATACTGAGATCTGAAAGTTGAGGGCATTCAAGCCATGTGAGAACACATAAAGGCTGTAAGGCAGGAATGGTTTTGAGGTGTTCAAAGCAGTGAAGGTCAAGCTGGAAACAAGTAAGTAAATGGTAGAGGGGCAGGACAGAACAGAGAGACTCGGAGCACGGGACAGTTTGTGGAAGACTTTGTATACCTGGATTTTTTTCTAAGTAAAATAGTAAGCCACAAAAAAAGCTTTATTTTTTTATTTTTTTAAGTAGGCTCCATGCCCAGGGTAGATAGAGCCCAATACAGGGCTTCAACTCATGACCCTGAGATCAAGACCTGGGCTGAGATCAAGAGTAGGATGCTTAGCCAACTGAGCCACCCAGGTGCCCCCCACAAAAAAGCTGTTAAGTCGTATTTACATTTACATTGTATGAAAAGCACAGGTCCTTCAGGGAAGAATGGGTTAAAAGGAAGGGGGAGAGACCGAGCCAAGAGACAAATCAGGAGTTGCTGCAGTAAACCAGTAAACCAGGAAGGAGGTGTGGCTGGCTGGGCTGCAATGGGGGCAAGTGTGTATAAAGACATATCAATGGCTTACAGACACTTATGTAAACATTTGAAATAAACTGCTGTCAAATTTCAGATGTGCAAGTTGAGGAACTAAGATTGAGGACTCTCCTAGGTTTGGGCAATTTGAGAAGATTCTATTTAATAAAATGGGTAAGATTATTAACAGTGGGCAAATACAGGAGAGTCTACCACTGGCTGCCGACAAATATACTTTCTCCTCCTTCCTCTTTACTAACAAAACCCTAATTATTGGTAAAGCAATGTGCTCTAGCAAAAACAAAAACAAAACAAAACAAAAAGCACATTTCTCAGCCTTCCTTGCAACTTCTATGCATGAATTGCAAGTTCTCAAGAATCATATAAATGACACTAATGTCTACCTTATCAGGTTTGTGCAAGCATTAAATGAGACAATGCATGTAAAGTGCTTCATGCAGCCATGGGCGCAGAGGTCAATGAGTGTTAGTTACTTTTGTTGATATTGTTATTATTATTAGGATATATCCTATTATTGATTTTCAAAACTTAAATTCTTTGAGATAAATTCGAGTGTCAAAATAAAGATGAAAGAATTTCTTTTGTATTCAGATCTTTTTTGTTGCAGGGTCTGCTATTAAAAAGTTAATAGTTATAGCAAGCAAAGCATGAAAACTAAACAAATTTGGCTATAGCTGTATCACTTAATTTTTCCGAGTACAGGCTTTCTCATCTAAAAGACTAAAAATATAAGTAAAGATTATTTGAAAAATATAAAACATGGTCCAGTACCATCAGCAAAGGGTTTTACCCATGAATACTGTCTAGATGTACAGCTCAAAAGTGCACAATACGGCCACCAATTCTCATTGGATTTTCGAATGAGAATAAAACCAATCTAGCAAACTCTTCTAATATGTACGTAAAAAATAGGATTCCAAGGAATACACGCTTTGTCTTTCAATGCATGGTACTTGAATGCTGACTTAGGGGAGGCTTTTATTTTCTTGAGAACAAAAACAGTCATTATGCAGAGGAACTGTTCCCAGTACAGAGGAAAGAAGTGCAAGTCTTAAGCGAGGACTATAGAGTATTTTAGAATTGTTTTTTAGAAGAGAGAGTTGAAAATCTGTAAGCACTAACCCTTCCTTCCCCTTAGCATTTTTGCTGCATTTAACATAAAACAACTCATTGAAAACAATGTTTTCAAATTGCTATCAGAGCTGGATGCAATGTTTATTTGAGAATTTGGAAAAGGGACAACACAGTTCCTCCAGATTATTTCCTACCCCTACTAATTCTCTCTTACCCTTTTCCCTTTCAACTTGCTGCTGCCCTTCCTTAGAACTAACAATTGCCTTCTTCCTTGGCTAACTATTGCTCGTTTTTCACACCGTATCCGTTCTGACATCCTCCTTTCAGTGCTGGTCTGAAACCTCCTTATCTGTCCCTGTGTTGGTCTCCTACCTGCTCCGGTACCAACCGGAATGGTGCCCTCTCTAGGTACCCAGCCCAATTATATCACCCTCCATGAGAGGGCAAGCCCCCTGAGAGCCAGGTGGGACACAGTAAATTGTCCCCTTTTCTGAAAAGCAGAAAGATTAGAAAAAACGGACGTGTTTCTTCACACTCTGTGCCCCTTCTCACACATAGTGCTCACTAGCTCTCTCTCTGACACACACAGGCACAATTAGATGCTTGCACATGCCAGAGACATAGACAAACTGTCACACTCACAAAGTATGAAGTTGTCATAACTACACATAATCACCAAGCCTCTGTCAAAACAGAAACATATCTGAGGCAGGATTTGAAGCCAACAACTCTAAGTCAGTCTCTTGTCATTCCTTCAGCATCCTCTAAAATCAATGGAAATAATTATACTCTTCCTATGGGCTAGAAATCAGAGATATGAAGGGTTTAATACCAAATGCTACGGAGAATCATAAAATACGAGTGAAAGTAAAGCCAGCCCAAAGACTGAGCTTTGAGTTTTCTCTGAAAGCACATTGCTAAGAATACACACTCCAACAAACCCTGAGCCCAAAAATAGCTCTTGCATTTACCAAATGATCTTCTCAGTTTACACCTCTTCCAGCAGCATAAAACAAAATGCATGCAATCAAATATTCACATTTCTAAAAGAAGGGTGATCTGGCTAAATACAATGCTTAATGCAGTTGTAAAGATTCGAGCAACTTTACATTCAATTTTAAAAGTGCCTTTTCCAATGTTAAGCCCTTAAAACTGTCTTTTGCCATGCTGAATATGTCATAAATCAACTAAAGAATGAATATTTCAAATCACAACTTCCTTACAATGTCAACCAGTCAATATTTCAATTTCAGCAACACTGACATTTTACTAGCAGTATTTGTTTACATAACTATTTAAATATTATTACACTTGGGGCGCCTGGGTAGTGCAGTTGGTTAAGCAACCAACTCTTGGTCCCGCTCAGGTCATGATCTCAGGGTCCTGAGACTGAGCCCTATATCAGGCTCCATGCTCAGTGCAGAGCCTGCTTGAGATTCTCTCTCCTTCTCCTTTGTCCCTCCCACTCGTTCTATCTTTCTCTCTCTCTCTCAAAAATAAATAAATAAATCTTTAAAAATATATATATATATAGTTACACTTTGTCTTTACGATTCATTTTAAAAATTATTAGATAGTAGGAAAATAGCTAACTAGAGAAGATTGATTGCTTATGTGTTCGATTTTGAAGAAAATTTAAAAAAATGTAACAAATCCTAGAAATACCTCATTAACTATTATGTCTAAAAGGTAAAATGTTAGCATTCTCGCTCTAGGAAAAAAATCTCATCACATGTAAATCAGTCATTTAACTTTCTCCTATTACCTCTTCAAAGGTGATTTAGGAAACATAGAATATACAAGATCCAGGCTTCCCTGTATCAGTAAATTTACTCGAAGACATTAGTTTACATTTTAAAAAACAGAAATGAAAGTAGCTCCTAAAAATGGATGCTGTGCAACCCAGTCGTTTTCAGCCTTCTTCAGTGAACACTTTGGTTTTTAATACTGTGTCGTTAAGCTCCAGGAAGAAACATATATTTAGAATATTTAGAATGGCTTCTGAAAATCCACTGGATTGTTGATGTTAAAAAATACACACTCATTTTAATGCACTTTTCATACAACTCCAGTAATAACAGGGGTCTCTGTAATGGGCAGTAAAACCAACACACAAAATAACTGACATATCGAAAAACATTTAGAAAACTGAGAGTCATCTGAGAGGCCAGAACCACCCTGCTCCTTAGGCCTTGTTCTCACCAATGCCCCAATCCTCCACTGCTTGGATGCTGGATCCATGAACAAAACAGGAAACAGGAACTTGGACTGGATGCAGTCATCAGACCCAACCATCAAATATATGGTACTCCACATCAATATCCTTTTCTCCTACCTCCACCAAAGCAGAGGTGAAGTTTCAATCATATTAAGAGGGAATACAGAGAAGTTACAAAGGTCTTTGCCAAGGAAAGGGAAAACAAATTAGTTCAGGAAAAGTTCTAAAAGTCTTCCTGAGATGGACTTAAGCTGCAGTATGACCTCGTGGCTGAAGTAATACTAATCTGAGTATACATTCTAGTAAGCAAAATTATCCTGAGGCTACACTAGATCATACTTCTAACATCTGAAAGAGAATAATGGTCAATCTCTGTTATGTCATATTGATACATTTTTTCTTCATAATGCACAGAAAGTTGCATACTCCACATTTTCCCCTCCTCTCTTCCTTCAATAAAAAATATATTTCTGTACCGTCTCATAGCTTTACTTCAGAAAGACTGATAATAATGACTTACTGAATGTTTTAAGTGGAAAAAAAATATCTATTAAGACCTTCGGACTACTGAAATTACAACTGAAAGTAATTCTCAGCAAAGCAGGAAACCATTAAGTAAGTATAGAAAAGGACTTTCAGTTTTATACATCTAAAAGTCATTTCACTTTGCATAATGAACCAATCATTTTCACTAACAAATAAATTTATGGCATCATTTAGCAGAGCCATTAGTCAAACCTTAAAGTTTTCAATAGTTTTATTTCCTTCTACCTTAAGTTGTTTTTTGATTTAAAGAAAAGGGAATTGCTTTTATGTGACACTATCAAGAACATGGAAAGACAACTCACAGAATGGGAGAAAATATGTGCAAATAATACACAGAGAATATATAAAGATCTCTTAGAATGCAATAATAAAGACAATTTAATTTTTAAAATGAGCAAAGGACTTAAGTAGGTATTTCACCAAAGAAGATATATGAATGGCCAATAAGCAGTGGGAAAGATACTTAATGGAAAAGCGCTGGGAAAATGCAAATCAAAACCACAGAGATAGCACTTCACAACCAGTAGATGGCTATAAATAAAAAAAATAGACAGTAACAAATGTTTGTGAGAATGTGGAGACATTGTAACCTTTACATATTGTTGGTTGGACTATAAAATGGAAAACAGTTTGGCAGTTTCTCAAAATGGTCAATATGAAGCTACCATATAATCAAGTAATTCCAGGCCTAGGTATATACCCAAGAAAAATGAAAACGTGTGTTCATGCAAAAACTTGTACACGAATTTCAGAGAAGCATTATCTGTGGTGACGAAAAAAAAAATGTAACAACCCCAATGTCCTCCAGTTGATGACCGGATAAAATGTGGCATATCTATAACAATGGAGTATTATATCGCAATAAAAAGGAAGGATGCAAATTACAACATGGATGAACTTCACAAACATTATGGTAAGAGAGAGAAGACAGTCACAAAAGACCACATATTGTAAGAGTCTGTTTATAGGAAATGTCCAGAGTAGGTACATCTGGAGAGTAAATAGATTAGTAACTGCCTAGAGCTAAGTGTAGGGAATGGGGGGATGGGGAGTGAAGGCTAAGGTTTCTATTTGGGGTGATGATTGCAAAACTCTATAAATACACTAAAAAAGCACTGAATTGTATACTTTAAATGGGTGACTTATGGTATCTAAATTACATCTCAATAAAGCTATTGAGAAAGGAGAGGCGGATGCAATCATGCATTGTATTTCTTGGTGCCTCTGAAGATTGAATGCTAAGATTACTCAGGTGTTTCATCACTTAGAAAAACTGTTTCCATGTTCAGATCTAATACCAAACAAGACATGAAAAGAGAGTGTCACTGAGGGAAGTGTCACTGAGAGTCCCGGAGACAGTCGCAGAAAAATACGTGCATTCTTAAGCATACGTGTGTACTAAAACAGATCCACAGAACATAGGTCTGTGCCACGGCCTTAGCAAACAATGAACAGATATTTCTCAACGGAAGTGAAGACGCGATGAAAGCCAGTAAAACGGCAGCGTTTCCAGGTGCACAAGAATCTCCAGCTGATCGACCCTAGGGTCCGCCCCTCGCATAATTACCAAGGATCTCAAAGCTTGAGCAGTAATCGGCAAATGAAGAGAGACAAAAGAACTCAAGGGCTAGCTCCCGACACAGGGGACCGCTATCACGCACCCTAAGCGGCGGCTCCGCGTGGGAGTCTGAGGCCGGAGCGCCTCAGCTCCCGCGGCCAGCGCGCTCGCCTAGCCTCCCAGCGTTATTCCACCGCCCCGCGGCGCACACTGGAGCAAGGGGGGCGGTCTCGGAACCACAGCGGTCACAGGACGCAGGTCCCCGGCTAGCGCGAGCAGCAGAGGAAATCACGGTGCGCCGACACCCAGCCACCCGCCGGGGCTGGGACTGTTCCTCTTGCAGCCCCTGTCTCGCGCAGGGCATGCCACCCAGCGAACGTCCCCGGGATCCAGGCCGCAGGGCCGCCAACGTCCCCCGGGGTCCCCGCGCGCCCTGCCCGACCCTCCCCCGCGCCACTGAGTCCGCCGGCTCCTACCTTCCTCCTGCACCATTTCCAGGACGTTTGGGTCGCCCATCTTCGCCAGCTCGTTAATGACACCGACCGAGTGGTGGCAGATGGACCACTGCGACTGGAGGTGAGGTCTAGGGTAGACGTTGACTCGAATCGTGGGCCGCTGGCTTTGCTGCCCCGACACCCAGTTGGTCAAGTTTTCGTCCGTCTTCACTCTGAGGACCTCCTTCTCCTCGGTCTCCACCAGCCTCGGGTCCTTCAGCCAGTTGGGCTTCTTCTCCAGCCGGTGCTTATTCTCGACCTGCTTCGTGCCTTTGGCCCTGCGCTTTACCTCCCTCTCCCGGTAGCGCTCCTGGGTGCCCTCCCAGTACCTTTCCCGGAGCTTCCCGGGCTCCGGGACGCCCCGGCTCCGCAACTCCTCCCTTAGCTTGCGGATACTCTCGGCCTCGCAGGACTGCCCCTCCGCTTTCACCCCGTCCCTCTTTCCCCGCCCCTCTCCGCCCCTCCCTCCCTCCGGACCCGCCGCCGCCGCTCCCTCGGGGGCCGCCCTCGCCCCGCCCCTCGGCTCGGCAGGCGCCCAGCCCGCCCACCCCTCTCTGCTCCCGCCGCCCGAGCCCGTGGGCCTCGGCTCCTCCGCCTCCTCGGGGCCCGCCGCCTCCGGGACCCCCACGGGCCCCGCCGCCCGGCTCTCCTGGCCGCTCAGCCCCATCAACAGGTCTTGCTGGTCCCCTTCCACCCGGTTGGCCCACACCCAAGACAGCTGGTCCTCCCGGCCTGCCTCCTCCCATCTCTCCGAACCCTCCTCCTCGGGTCTCCGCCAACCGGCCTGCTCCTCTTCCATCTGCCGAGCCCTCCGCCTTCCGCGGGTGGCACTCGGAGGGAACCCCCTCCCAGTTGAGGAGTTATTTTTTGTCGGGTGAGGAAAAGCCCCCCTTCCTTAAGGGGGCCCCTGCTTTAAGGATGGCGCGTGGGCGGGTCTCCGAGGATCCTGCAGCCTCTCCCTTCCGCCTCTGCCACCTGCCGCGCGTGTCTTTTCTCCTGGCCCGGCTTCCTTCCTGGGCGCTAAACCCGATCTCTCTCTAATACAGTTGGGGACAAGTCAGACATTTTTTACCTGAGTTCGAATTCAAGCAATGCCCCTTAAAAGTTGGACGGCATTGTGCGAGTCTCTAGAAGCTTCAGTTGCCTCATCTTTAAAATAAGAACAACAGCACCTACCTCCCAGGGTGTTGTGAGGAGTGTAGAGTGGTAGCATAATGTGCTAAAATGCAGCTGCTCTCAGAACTCAGCCATGTTACATTGAGCCCTGCTCCACCTCAAAGTGTCCCTCAGTGCCTCGAGCAGAGTAAATGGCCCCACTCTTCACAGGCTCCTCTGAACTGGTCCTGTGTGGTTGAGATCCTATCAACTGCCAGCACCCCAATAATTGGGAGATAAGAATTAATCGTCTAAGGGGGGGAAATAGATGAGGGACGGTGAACTGAGGGTGCGGTAGTGGTCTGAGCTGAAGGCCTTGACAGTGCTGAAAAGGGAGTGACTGAGTTTGGGGCAGGGATGGGGTGATTTAAGAATGAGGAGGAGATGACCAGGGAAAACTTGACCTTTCTTCATTTTTATGCTATTCTTTTTTTTTCTTTTCTTTTCTATTGACATTTTGGAACTGAGAATTACCTTTTACACGTGAGGAAACAGGCCTAGAAAGAAATGTTTTTGGTGAAGGTCACGGTTAACTGTGCAAATGAAAATTTTTTTTTTCTTCTTTCTTTTCTTTTTTTTCCTCTTCTTTCTTTCATTTTCTTTTTCTTTCTTCTTTTCTTCCTTTCTTTCCTTTTCTATACCATGCTCTCTGTTCCCTATTTAAACTTCTAGGAATGGCATCAGTTCTGGTCAAGCGATTTGAGACTAGAGACAATTCCTTACTTGATGCATTTTGGAATTGTGTTTGAGATATGAATGTACATAAGTTAAGCAATAGTCTTAAATGTGATCATAATAAATCACTAGTTATGATGTGAGTGTTTAGTTTTTTTTTTTTTTAAGGTTTTATTTATTTATTTATTTATTTGACAGAGACACAGCGTGAGAGAGAACACAAGCAGGGGGAGTGGGAGAGGGAGAAGCAGGCTCCCCACTGAGCAGGGAGCCCAATGTGGGGCTCGATCCCAGGACTCTGGGATCATGACCTGAGCCCATCCCAGGACCCTGGGATCATGACCTGAGCCGAAGGCAGCCACTTAACGACTGAGCCACCCAGGCGCTCCAGTGTTTAGTTTTTGCCTCCTGATTATTAATCATTGTTTGATTCCAGTAAGATGTGGAACATGATGTATTTCTTGTTCTTCCCGTATACCAGTACTCTGCTAGGTGCCATGATACATGATTAAACAGATGACTACAATCTTTGTTTTACATAGATTAAATAAAAATAAATGCAATAGTTATTTTTCTATAATTTTATAAAATTGTTTTATATTTCTTTATTCCGTACTATATTTGAAGTGACACATATGAGAAGACATTTCATGTTGATGATTTTGCACAAAAGTAAATGGAATTTTTGATGGTGTATTTGCTGATATTTTATCAACTTCTTGTAAACTTTGTTAACAAAAATTTGAAGGCTTCTTTTGTTCCTTTGGTAAAGGTCTTTATCTTACCCATAACTCTTTGGAAATTTTCTCTGTATCCTTATCACTGAAATATTTTATATTGCTTATCCATTTATAATTTTAGGATCTGTCCATTTCCTCCATTGCTACATCCTGCATCTTTCAACAGAATCGTCAACAACACATTTCCAGAATTTTGTTCTGAATAATGAATACATGTTCTTTTTTAAAAATTTTTTTATTGTTATGTTAATCACCATACATTACATCATTAGTTTTAGATGTAGTGTTCCATGATTCATTGTTTGTGCATAACACCCAGTGCTCCATGCAGAACGTGCCCTCCTCAATACCCATCACCAGGCTAACCCATCCTCCCACCTCCCTCCCCTCTAGAACCCTCAGTTTGTTTTTCAGAGTCCATTGTCTCTCATGGTTCATCTCCCCCTCCGATTTCGCCCCCCTTCATTCTTCCCCTCCTGCTATCTTTTTTTTTTTTTCTTAACATATATTGCATTATTTGTTTCAGAGGTGCAGATCTGAGATTCAACAGTCTTGCACAATTCACAGCGCTTACCAGAGCACATACCCTCCCCAGTGTCTATCACCCAGTCACCCCATCCCTCCCACCCCACCCCCCACTCCAGCAACCCTCAGTTTGTTTCCTGAGATTAAGAATTCCTCATATCAGTGAGGTCATATGATACATGTCTTTCTCTGATTGACTTATTTCGCTCAGCATAATGCCCTCCAGTTCTATCCATGTCATTGCAAATGGCAAGATCTCATTCCTTTTGATGGCTGCATAATATTCCATTGTATATATGTATACCACATCTTCTTTATCCATTCATCTGTCGATGGACATCTTGGCTCTTTCCAAAGTTTGCCTATTGTGGACATTGCTGCTATAAACATCGGGGTGCACATACCCCTTCAGATTCCCTACATTTGTATCTTTGGGGTAAATACCCAGTAGTGCAATTGCTGGATCGTAGGGTAGCTCTATTTTCAACTTTTTGAGGAATCTCCAGACTGTTTTCCAGAGCGGCTGCACCAGCTTGCATTCCCACCAACAGTGCAGGAGGGTTCCCCTTTCTCCGCATCCCCGCCAACATCTGTCATTTCCTGACTTGAATACATGTTCTTTTAATGTAATTGAATACATAGTTAAGTACTGGATCGGGGTCAAAAAGTTGTCTTAAAAAAAAAAAAAAAAACTGTCTTTTTTAGCCCTCCAAATGAGTTCTACCTTTGTTTCAAGATTATTGGTCTTTGTTTCAATGTTACTACAATCATCTGGTAATGCCTTAAAAAAAAAAAATGCCTTTTGTTGGTGGGGATTAAGGAATGTACTTGTCAAGATGATTAAAATGAAAACCTAAGGGTACCTGGCTGGTTCAGTCAGTAGAGCAGATGACTCTTGATCTCAGGGTCATGAGTTTGAGCCCCACATGGGATATGGAGGTCACTAAAATAGAAAATAAAACTAACTAAATAAAAAACTTAAAAAATATTTGCCTTTTGTTTCCTATACTAAGGGTGGTATGCAAAAGTATTTAAATAATAACAGAAACACAGCTGTAAAGATATATATAAATGGTGATACTTTGAAAATTAAACTGTTAACTGGCAGATTGAAATAATTGTTTGCCAACTGATAAGTAAAAGTATGAATTTGCTATTGGAAAAACACTTTAGGGGTGTCAGTATATAACGTGTGAAAGCCTGAGCTGTATGGAAGTTAAATGTATACACTGGAGCAATACAGGCATCTGAGTAATCTTTTATTCTAGCGAACTGACTGAATAGCTGGATTTAACTCTGAAGAGGACAAGTTCATGAGCTAGACTCTGGAGGCCATAAAAGGCCTTAAGAAGTTATCTGATGAATTTTCCACTCTGTTGGTATTTTAAAAAAAGAATGGCACCTCCAGTCCATGTTCTGGATCAGTCTGCTCTCTCGATGTCTCTACCTATCAAGACTTCAACTCCTAGAATAAGTTTCCTCCTTTGGGCTATTAGGCATTTATTTTTTTTTAACACCTAAACATTTCATTCATCCCATGTTCAGTTGACCCTTGAACAATGCTGGGGTTAGGGGCATCAACCCTCACACAGTCAAAAATCTGCATATAACTTTTGACTCCCCCAAAACTTAACTACCAATAGCCTACTGTGGATCGGAAGCCTTAACAAGGACATAAACAATCAGTTAACACATATTTTTTATGTTATATGTATTACATACTGTATTCTTACAATAAAGTAAGCTAGAGAAAAGAAAATATTAAAATCATAAGGAAGAGAAAATGCATTTACTTTTTTTTATCAATAATGACCGTATATAAGTGGATCAAACCTGTGGGCTTCAAGGATCAACTGTATTTTTAACATTAGTACAATCCTCATAAAATAGCATGCTCTAAGGTGTGGAGCTTTGAATCAGGAGTCAAAAGACCTACAGTCTATCCTTGTCTCTGTTCCTTAATAAGCTGAACAGCCCAATGACCTTGAACTGATGACTTTGCTTCTTTGAGCCACAGGTCCCGCATCTGTGAATATTAAAACTCTCACCTGTTCTGCCCATCTCCCAAAGTTGTCAAAATCAAACAGATGACATGCCTGAAAGGAGTTTGGAAACAATAAAAACATAACAAACCTGAGAAAGTTCTATTGACTGGCAGAAGTAACCTTACAGATTGGCCAGTAGGTAGGGACAATAGTCCTGGGTATTGCTTTCCCCAACAAAATGCTGCTTCACTTTCTGACTCCAATAAAGATTCCTCCCCTCACTACTCCCTGGTTTCAGAGGGGAGTCCGCGTTTTTGTAGCTGCAAAACTTACCTCTTCGAATCTTGGGTTTTTCTTTTTTCTTTTCTTTAGGTCCCAGACTTTTACAATGAGCCCTAGTCCCGTTTGCTAGCACCCTCATCACAGCCTATCATCTTGCATTCTTCCCTCTTCTAAAAAAGCTCACTTCACGAAAGAGCCAAGGAAATCATTGAGTGTGTACAAAACAGGCTGGCTTCTGCAACCATTGTGATCATCAAAACGATTTTATACTTAGCACTCACGCACATGCTTGTAAATGCCTAGCCATGTCAACTCTGCCTTGTTACTAGGAAAATGGCATTGGTTCCCAGACTAAAGAGATCAGGGGGAAGGGTCTCAGAAGAATATAAGGAACAAAGGTGTGTTATCCTCTCCCATGCATGCTTGGGACAGCAACTGAGGTTAGAAATGACACTCCACCACTTGCAATCTGCCAATGGCTTTCTATTATGTAGAAGGGGAAATGTGAATGCCTTTCGTCAGCAGGATTGCAATGCTGTATTTCCATGATCTCGGCCTGGCTAAATCTCTATTATTAGTTCCCACCTCTCCCATCACGCTCCAGCCATGCTGTCTTATTGCTGTTCCTCCACACAATAAGCACTTTCCCATTACTTCCCCAAGCACTTTGCACTTGCTCTTCTCCCATAAAGATCTTCACACAGATGCTTGAACTCTCTTACTCTCTTACATTATTCAGTTTCTATGCACATGTCACTTCCTTGGAAAGAACTTTGCTGAGCACCCTAAGGCAACAACCTCCCACGACTATATTCTTACCCTGTGTTATTTTTCTTCATAGCAGGTATCTCCTCCTGATTCTAAATTTATTTGCTCATGCGTATTTACTTGTGTATAAGCTCTACAGAGTCTGAGGTTTCATGGTTCTCCTCACTGTTGTTCCTATGGCACTTAGAATGGTGGCTGACACAGAAAGGGCTCTCCATAAATATTTCCTGAATGAATGATATGACCAAGGTTTATCATCAAATGTCCTATTCTTTTAGTCCAGCCAGTAGCTGACTTCCCCAATGCCCCATGCTTTCTAGCAGCTGGGAAAGTAATCTTATTACACACTTGGAGTGGCTTGTGGCTTTAAAAATGTCAAGTGCCATTCTGAGAAATAATTTCTAATTCTGAGGAAACTATAAAATTTACCTAAAGAAACTACTAGAATTAGCATAGAAACAGACAGCAAATCAGGACTTCATCTCACCATCTGAGCACCAATCTCATGGCTTCTCTTTGAACACAGATGCTGGATCTTTGGCGAACAGTGGCAGCAAATAACAAGAAGACGCAAGCTAAGACCCATCTGTGCTTTAATGCCACTATCTTCCTGTACTAATACGTGTCCTTTAGTATAAAATAATCACATTCTCTTGTTTAAATGACATTTTGTATTGTTATTTTTCTTTGGCATACACATAAATAGGGGATAAAAAAATAAAATAACCCATGTGATCTACACTGGTTGCATCAAATAAGAATCAGCATCTTGGGCCGTGAGTGGATATATCTCTATTACTATATTTCTCTTTCACAGATCAAGTTTTCCATCGATGAGTCTGTACTCACTAACTCTACATTTTCCTTACTATCACATCTTTTTTTGAACCTTATTACGCCCCTGAAAGGTTTTCATGCCACCCTTAGAGGTTATCCTTCACTGCTCTATGTTGTTCACTGTATCCAGTGCCTCTTTACAAATCCTCACAATGGTTCTCAAGACCCATGCCATTCCAAGTCTCCATAATTCTCACTCTCCCACTCCTAAAGCACACATTAAAGTCAGATCATTCTGGATCAGGTAGACCTGTCCCAGGTTTGAATCTTCCCTCAACCACCTAGTGGCTGCAAAACCTTGAGCTAGTGGGTTTACCTCTCTAAATTCCTTCATCTATATCATGGAAACAGTTGTATCCACCAAAAGGTGTGGTTATGAAAATTTAAATAGTAATGCCAAATCCTTGGCACATAGGAGACATTAAGTAAATGTGAGTTTTTGTCTTTGTTTTGTACATACTCAATGATTTCCTTGGCTCTTTCATCATCTCTCAGCAAAAGATCCCTTTTATTCTCATTTACTATTTTTCCCCATTAACTATCCTTCTTTAAGACTTTCTCTCAAATATCCAGCTCCACACTTACTTCCCACTGAAAATTTGTAAGTTCCTGGGGCGCCTGGGTAGCTCAGTCGGTTGGGCATCTGAGTCTTGATTTCGGCTCAGGTCATGATCTCAGGGTCGTGGGATCAAGCCCCGTGATAGCTCCATGCTCTGTGTGGAGTCTGCTCGTCCCTCTCCCTCTGCTCCTTTCCCTGCTCGGGTGCCCGCTCTCTCTCTCTCTCTCTCAAATAAATAAATAAATAAAATATTTTTTAAAAGAAAGAATTTCTAAGTTCTCACAAAATTTATGTCACCTGTGTGTTCTAACATTACCTTTATTTGAACAAATCAATCTTCCTTCAAACTAGTTCAACTCCCAGCTCTCCTACTTATTTCAAAGTTGTCAGGGTTATCTCAAGCTAGTGATAATAATTACAATAGCTACTATTATTCAAATATGTACCAAATAATGTGCTTTGCATGCATTACTACACTGACTTTGAATGATGATATAAGTAGGTACTTATTATCAGTACCTACTTGTGTGCACTGCACATCTTGGTTCACCCTTTCTTTTATTATTTTTTTTAAGATTTTATTTATTTATTTGTCAGAGAGAGAGAGAGAGAGAGAGCACAAGCAGGGGCAGTGGCAGGCAGAGGGAGAAGCAGGTTCCCCGCTGAGCAAGGAGCCGGATTCAGGACCCTGGGATCATGACCTGAGCCAAAGGCAGATGCTTAACCAACAGAGCCACCCGGGTGTCCCTCACCCTTTCTTTTAAAATCAACTTTATTGGGGCATAATTTATAATAATTATGATTATATTAATAATTAAACTCACTGATTTTAAGTGTACAGTTAGATAAATTTTGTGATATGTACGTCATCACCACATTCACTATATAGACTATTTCCCAAAACTATTCCACGCATTTGTAGTCAATCCCCTTGTCCCATCCCCTGGCCCCTGGCAATCACTGATATTCTTTCTATCACCAGTATTGGAGCTCTCCTTTCCATTCCAGTTTTTACTATGGGAATTACTTGTCCACATGTATAATTGGAAAGGATCTTGCCTCAACTCCACTGAGTATCTCATGTTTTCTGCCCTAGCATTTATCTACCACCATGAAGTCGGGTTCCTAAGTGTGTCTATGCTGCTACTCCAACACATGTGCAAACCTTTAAGAGGAAGGAAGTCAGCTGGGGCACCTGGTGGCTCAGTTGGTTAAGCATCTGCCTTTGGCTTAGGTCATGATCCTGGGCCTGGGATCAAGCCTCATCAAACTGCACAGAGCTCCCTGCTCAGCGGGGAGCCTGCTTCTCCCTCTCCCTCTGCCCTTCCTCCCACTCATGATCTCTCTCTCTCTCTCTCTCTCTCACTCACTCTCTCCCTCTCAAATAAATAAAATCCTTTAAAAAAAAAAAAAGGAGGAAGTTAGCACAACAGGATCAGCTCTGACCAGTAGGGTTATTGCCATTCTTTGGTGGGACATTTCTGAGGTGCACTTAATTCAGCTTCCCAAAATAATCTCCCTGTACATAAGTCTTACCTCAGGCTTTTAGGGGAAACCCACGCTAAGATAGAATCACTTTTGTATCCCTATTTTTTAAAAGCATTTAGGAAACTGAGGCAAGAAGAAGAAGGAGGAGGAGAAGGAGAAGAAGAAGATTAACTGCCCAGAATTGCATGGCTATTAAAACACAGAGCAAAAGCTTGGATCCAGAACAGCCTGACTCCACAGTTCATGCTCTTAATCACTGTATCACTTTTCAAGGTGGAAACTAAAATTAGCTTTGATTTTGTCCAATATGTTTCTGATGTATATCTAACTTACCAGTTTTCTGTCATTTCTTCTTTTAAAATGTCTCACTCATCAGTTATTGAAAATGCTTTCATCTAGTTGGAAGCCAAAATGGGTAATTTCCTGCAGCTATCACTTTACAGACTCCCTCTTAGATTCTTATGACAGCCTGATAGCTCATTTTCTTCCTTCCCATCAGGCAATACTGTTTAGAGATAAGTGTGTTGGCTTGGGGGTTTGATAGAACTGATTCAAATCTTAACTCTCTCAGTTCTTAACTGTGGTATCTAGTAAGGCTCTTATCCTCTCTAAGCCTCCCTTCCCTTATTTGTAAAATGGAGAAAATAATTCCTAACTCACAGAGTTGTTTGGGGCAATGATATAATAACTCATATGTTTTCATTTGTTTAAATATTAAACCTTGGCATGCTATATTCATTTTATCACATCTGTTACTATTCTTGTTGAGTTGATTTTAAGTGGTAGAGTTCTGGAGAAGTTAGAGCCTTTTATTGTTAAATGCCTATTCATCCCTTTGTTTTTCATGGAAGGATTTATTTTTATGAGTCTATAATACTTCTAGTAATCTATGAAGCAAACCCAAAGATTTCTGACTTTGAAATCAAGTGCACAATGCATAAAAATGTCGATATAAATATCGCTGGAAGCGACAGAAGGAACTCTAAAGACCCAATGGACTCACATATTGATTAAAGTGCTCCATTATGTAGCATTCAGATGATCTTTTGTGCTGTGGCAATGAAATAAAAGCTTCTGAGAAATAGTAGATTCCCATTAAAAGATGATTTAATGCTTGTATTCAAATATGCTGTCAGCCAATTTGCGTTCCCTAAAATACATCATACCCACTACTGAAATTCTAAAGAAGTCCTTATAACTTGGGTTACATAGAAAACCAAACTTGACTGAAATACAGGAGCTTTAAGTTAGCCAAAGCATACAATTACATATGCTAAAATTAGTGAGGCCTTTTATAAAGTATATTTATAAAAACATAGTCTTTTCAAAGTATTTAATTTGGTTACAATTTCAACCATGACTACAAAGAAAATATGATTAAAGAGTTTCACTGCCTCAGTGGTTACAACTGGGGTTTTATCTACCTTATTAAATCCTCTTTCAAGTACCCCACCCAGTGGCTACATGGTTTCCACCAGCAGCATTAGAAGCATCAAGAATATATTTGACTCTCCCCAAATCATGAGCATACTTGCAACTGATCCAGCTGTGGTTTGTAATTTCAGGTTTTCAGGAGAAAGTTTTTAACCACATTCTTTATTTAGTTCCCCCAAATGAGATACTTATTTGTTGTTGCAAGGTCACAGACAAAATGAGCTCACCCGCCTTAATTATATATTTGCTTTACATTAAGGGGATGGTTCTAATCTGAATTGCCAGACAAGTCATTCTTCAAGAACAGAGAAATAGGAGGCTGTAAAATAAAAACAGGTCTGCTTCAAAAGTTAACTGGCAATATATCCACTGCACTGAGGTCAGAGAAGGCCTTGAAGATGGACCCCACAGCAGGGTCTGAAGAACCATGACTTGGCCAGGTAAGTGGAGTGTTTAGCAAGAAGAGGAAAACATATTAGCCAGGTAAGTAGAGTGTTTAGCCATGATGGGAACCCCATGCATATTTTACATATGTGGTTATTTAATTATTTGCTCACTATCCTTTCCTCCATTACCCCATGAGGAGAGGAACCACGTCTCTTTTACTCATCACTGCATCCACCAGAGGCAAGCACAGCGCTTGACATAGGAATATTCATGGATGGATAGCCAGATGAGTTTCTCCTTCATTGTTTTGCTCTCTGCTAGTTCCTTTTGCGATTGTCTTACCTCCCCAACTAGACTGTAGTCATCTGAGAGCAGAGACTATATCTCATATTCCTCCCAAATCCTTCCCAATGGTGTTTCATTCAAATTAGTCTCAATACCTACTGATTAAGCTGTCAAGTTGTGAATTTGAAAAGTTGGGAGGCAAGAGGACTAGCAAGGAGTTGTCATGACTTCTGTATAGTATATCTCTAAGTACACATCGAATTATATTAAATTCCCAAATCTGGCCATTTAATTTCATATTTGCTTCACATGGTTCTATCTAACTACTGAAGAGTGATAAAAGTTGCAAAACCAAGAAAAACCGTGACATTTTGGGTGGGCAAACTGAACTTTATATCATAATTCTGCTACTTACTAGTTTTATAATCTTGCACAAGCTTCCAATTCTTGTTTGAGCTCAGTTTTCTCAGTTGTGAAATGGGCATAATTCTCTTTTTGGAGGGTTGTAGAGATTATATGAGCTGAAAACTCTAAAATCTCTAGCCCATTACAGAAGCTCAGTAAAAGTAGCTCCACTCCCCAATATTCTTGCAAGTATCCTAACATCTCCTTTTCTCAATCTGCTTCTCTGCAGAACAAGCAGAAGACATAAGGAAGTTAAGTATGATTCAGAGCTCATGCTCATAACTACTATACTGTACTATATTATACTGTACAGTACTATTATAGTTTCTATAATGGTTTTGAATTCAACTTGCATAAAAATTAATAATCCTTCAGACAACAAGATATGGACCTAGTCTAAAGGATAGATGGGGGAAAAAAGGGGGGGTGTGTGTTTGGTGAGGGAGAGTGTTACAGATGTCTGTGTCTGGCTCAGGTCACTTATTTTTTTTTCTCAATGCATGAATGAATAACTAGTATGTGTCATACTTCATAAATCTGTGTGCCTTACCTTCATTTGGTAGAAGCTTGTAATGTTTACCTTTGGGTCAGAGTTTGCAAGTCTGCTCACACTGTAAGTTGAGCTGTTTTGAGTAATAGAAGGTTAATAGTACAAGAATATGTGTCATTTGCTTTATATTTAGGGATATTCCTCTTAATCATTTTAATCAACTGATTTCAGTTGTATCCTTGGCACTGTTCTAAGGACTTTACATATATTAATTCATTTACTCTTTTTAACAACCTCATATAACAGGTGCTATCCTCCTTCTTTGTCAGATAAGGAAACTGAGGCACAGAGGGTTTTAGTAACTCGCCCAAAGTCACATAGCCCATAAGTGGTGGAGCCAGAATTTTCATGGAGGTAAATAGACTCCAGAGATTGTGCTCTCCCTCTCTGCGCTATTCTGCATTCTAATGGTTTACTAATTTTGTACATTACAGCTGAAAACTCTTACTACCTAGCAGATGTGTTATAGGCAAAAGTGATTACCAATTAATGTTATGGAGACATCACCCCTCGGTGATGTCCTGGCAAAGATAACTCTCTAACTGCTTCTAAGTGCACCATTAGAGTTCCATTTATTTGCATCACAAGTTATTCCCTTTAAGGTGGATGAGAACTTAAGGCTGGTCACCGGAGGGGAGAGAGAGAAATGAATCCTGGGGCATTGGAGAGCTGCGGGAAGGTCAGGACTGGATTTGATGCCTAAATAAGAGAAAGGCAGAGGGGACAAAAGGGACTTCCCTATTAGGTAAACTACGACAACAGTGATATCATTACCATGAGTCCCTGCTTGTGAATGAGGAAACAAGAGCAGAGAGTTTAAAGACTCATCCATGGTCACGTAGCTGGTAAGCAGCAGAGCATGGATTGGAAATCATGTTTAACTGACACCATATTGAAGTGCTATTTCCTCCATTACCCTGGGTAGCTTCTAGGGAATGGGAGAATAAGAGGCTATACTTACTATACTTACTTTAGGGTCCTAAAAAGGGAATTAGGAGAGGATGGGGATGAACAAGCCTTTTTCTAATTTTCTAAGATTGCCCTGCTCTCTGACTTTCTATTTATATTCTTTGATTATGCTCTTTATCCTCTATATTCTGCTTTACTTGAAAGGACTTTATTGATCACCCTTGATGCACAAAGTACTGTGCTTGCTGCTATGTGTTTTTGTAGTTGGCAGCATGGCGTGGTGGTGGGGTGGAGAGATAAATATTTTACCCTCTAAACCTTCAAGGAATTTATGATCTGGTTAGAGAAATAATATGCACATTTTCTCCTGGATACAGCCTAAACTTCTGAGCCCAGCAAAAAAAGCTCTTCCCAACTGGACCACAGCCTCCCTTAATGCCCTCAAAACATTATCCTTCTCCTCATCTCGACCTCCTTTGAGAACTTCCAACTACTCATCATGCAGGTTCTTGCCTTTGTGACTTGGTAAATACAGTTTTCTTCCCTGTGTCTCTCATTTCAGTTACTCCCCTCTCTCCTAACACAGAAACTGATGGAGTAGCAGCTAAGGAATGGTCACGTGACTGAGACTTTGCCAATCAGCTGCTCCCATTTGATTCACTGAAACTGAAGCATATGACATAAAAATAAAGAAGATCTGAACGCATTCGCCATGGTGGCAGGTGGACTCTCACAGAGAGGCGCCATGCTCAGGCATGCATGGTGGAGTCCATGTATCCAGGACAGCCGGGTGTCCTGCCTAGGCCATTCCTACCATGAGATGGTTATTGTCCCTCCCGTTCCTGGGCCCTTGGAAATCGCTTTGATTTCTGTCTCTTTCCTAAACCCGGCTCTCCTGGAAAGTGTTGGCTCTCTGAGCCCTGACAGTCTTCTGCTAAGTCCCCTTCTGTTGCTGCAACCAAAAACAGCAAATTGTTCTCAAACTGTGAAAACTTTTGTCTCAAGCATTTTCTGATACTGGTGATCCAAATTAAATATTCTCCTCTTTGTGAAATGTGCCAGTTACTATGTGAGGTACATTGAAAAAATATAGGTAAGAAATTTGAAAGACTATTCTTCTTTAAGGATACAGTATAGCACATAGCAGGTCCTTTTACAGAACTAGGAAGATGTAAACTCAGGACTTAACTAATGAGAGCTTATTGTACATAACGAGTCATCTTCTTGGGTGTTCTACCAGTTATCTCTTTCTCTCCCTCTTTTCTCTCCTCATTCATTCATTCATTCATTCATTTAACAAACATCACTGAGCATCTTCACTGTTGATTGGCATTATTCTGGGCTCTGGGGACACAACAGCAGCCAAGACAAATAAGGTCCTGATTCTAATGAAACTTCTAGTGTCTGGAGGAGAGATAAACAGGTAAACAATTTAAAATGATTATTTCAAAGGGTTATAGGAATAACAACAGAGCAATGTGATCAAGAATTATTGGGTTGGGGGCATGAAGGAGGTTGCTTTTCTTGTAGTTTATACAGGAACATCTAGGAAGTCTTCTTTGGGAAGATGATACTTAATCTGAGGCCTGAATAATGAAAAGAAGCTAACCTTACAAAGCTGTGGAGGACGAGTAATCCAGGTAGAAAAAGTAGCATACACAAAGGCCCTGTGATGTGTTCAAGTCTAGGAAAGAGACTAGAGTGAAGGGAACCCAAACGACTAAGTTGTGGATGTTAGAAGAGGGGGGTTAAGAGGGAGAAGCAGGGGCTACTTTGTTGGAACATAATGGGTCACCAAAATATTTCCATTTTATTTTTTCATTTTTGATGGAATCTCCTCCTCCACCCCCTCACCCCCATTCTGTGTTTCTGAATTTCAACTTTCCTAAATAGGAAAGATTTAATTGAATAGATTACTCATCACCCGAATTGCTTGTATTAATCAAAAGAGGGTTTACTCTTCTGAGAGATAATCCTCAAAATCTCCCTGACTTAATACTGACTGGAAGAGAAGTATATTTCTTACTCCATTAAATTCCAAACCAGTGCTCCCGATCAGTGTTGGAAGCTGTTTTACTTAATCATTCACAAACCTAGACTGATAGAAGATTCACCATCTTTCACAAGTGGCTTTCAAGTTTGCCCTGAATGCAGATATCCAGACTGGGAGTGGGTTAGGGAATTTGGGGAGAGAACGTGTGAACTCATGCGAGGTTTGATGGGCCAGCTGGAAGAGATGAGAAACACTTCTGCTCACGTCCTTTTGGGCAGAATTTAGTTACCAAACTGCAAAGCAGACTGGAAAATGTAGTCTGGATGGTGCCCAGGAATAAAGGGAAATGGCTTAATCAATCATGGCCTCTATCGTGAATCGCCCGAGGCTGCCTTTCTTGGTAGGTATTAGTAGAGCACAGTGTAACTGACAGGTATTTGGGGTTTTCTGCTCCATAGGGATGGGAGGTGAGTAAAGACAGAATGTATTTTGAAAACCGAAATTCACGTAAATATGATTTTATCCCTAGAAAATGAAAAACATGAAAGCTTTGATAGTGCAAACTGCACAGAAAATAAAGCTGGACCAAATTTTCTCACCTGGTTGAAATGAGCAGAAAATAGAGTGATTTTCAATGGAAGGAACACTTCTTTCACTAGGGGAGTGTAGTGGGTTGAACAGTGCCCCCCAAAAGATATGTCCAGGTCCTTACCCTTGGGACCTGTGAATGTGAACTTACTTGAAAATAGGGTCTTTGTAGAAGTAACTAAGTTGATTACTGTGGGATGAGATCATCCTAGATTTAGAGGTCCCCTTTACATGGAAACATGGGGCAAAAAGAAAGTAAATCCCCACCTTAAAATTGCCCTAGTCAGTACTTCTAATGTCCCCCCACACCGTCTTGCTGCATGAAGTATCTCCCCTCACCATTTCCAGGGATCTTTAAAGAGCATCTGTAAAACATGCCCAAGTTTCAGTCTCTCCGCTCAGCCCCAGCCAGCGAACTGCTGTGCAACATCTGCTGGGTCCCACTCAGCTCTCCCTTGTCTGATCCCAGCATCTCCCAGCTGCTTGAAGGAACCTCAGCAGGCCTGGGATAATACACACATCCAGTCCAGCTAAAGCTCCTCATGTTCCTGGAGGTCAAAGCAGAGTATTTTTCGGAAAGGGGACTGATCCTCTCTTCAGCTTCCTGGTGACTGAGTCCCATTGCAGCTGAGAGGGTTCCTAGACTCTCACTGGGTCCCTCACAACAGGGGTCCACCATGCTCAGGTCCTAACTCCCTCTTGACCAGAGGCTCTCAAGTGACCTGAGGGCTTTGGTGAGTGGCCAACATCATCCCATTGCCTCGACTCTTTCCACCTCTTCCATTGCCTTGGCGCCTCTTCCTAAAAAAAAAAAGGAAAATAAACTTTGTTCCTTCAGCCAAAGCGTCATGAGCCCCACGTATAACAACTTACATAAAAAGAACCCTTGGAGAGAGAGAGGAACATCACCTAACCCCACCCAGCTCTACTGCTCCACTCCAGGTAACATCCCCATGGCGCAAGGAAAAAGAAGGGAAGGAGAGGATTGTTGGCACAGAGCAAGTGTGAGGTTGTAGAGACAAGCAGCTTCTCTCCTGTGGTTCCGCCTACTGTGCTGAAGAGCCGTCAACAACTTTGAACTTGTTGCTCCAGGTTTTGTGTTGTCATAGGATTTCTTTTTCTTCGGTGCCACAGTTCTTGGTCACGCCGCTTGGAAGAATGAAGAGGGAGACCAGAGGAAGGGTGGTGGGCAGCAAAGCAGTTTATTGAGTGATAGTACAAAGCTCCGGAGGAGGGAGGAGAACCGCGAGGGTTGCCACCGGAGTTTCTAAGGCTAGGGGGTTTCATGGGCTTTTTGGCGGGCTGTTTTAATCTGATTAACCCTCCACATGCCTGTCACCCAATCAGGTTTTTGTCGTCTACCTATCACATGGGAAAGGGTAGAGGGCTCCTTCCAGGGTGGTGTAAAATCCTTTAAGGGTGGTTTCCTCTTAGGGAGGGGGCCCCCTTGTCCCTGCCTGCCTTTCTTCTGACTATCCTTCATTAGTGTCACTTGTTACTATTTCCTGGGCCCACCTAGAGGAAAGCAGTTCACTTCTCCACGTCTTGGTGGGATAGTCGTTGATGAGAAGTCTATAAGGTATAGTTTCCAGGCTTTGGTTCAATTCAACCACAGGATTTGGGTTGAGAAGAGAAAGGATGGGATTTGGTGGTCCATTAGCCCTCTGAAAGAGATCTCAAGAAAAGGGCCAGCATCCATTTAGATCGATTTTGTACCCATAGAGCTAAAAGCAGGCCTAATATAGGAGAAGAGATGCCAATTACAACTAAGGAAAGAAGCCAAGAACAATAACCGAGAAGGAGACTGAATTAGGTTTGAGGAATGAGTCCTGGGTCAGAAACCGAGACTAGGAAGGGATATTAAGTGTGATATGTCAGAGATATATGGGTGATATTGTATTCGTTTGCTAAGGCTGCCATATCAAAATACCGCTGATGGGGTGACTTAACAGAAATTTGTTTTCTCCAAGTTCTGGAGGCTAGAAGTCCAAGATCAAGGTATCCACAGTTCCCCTTCAGTTCAGTTTTCTCCGGAGGCTTGCACATGATCATCTTTTCCCTGTATCTTCACATGGTCACCCCTCGGTGATGTGTCTCTGTGTATTCAAATTTCTTCTTCTTTTAAAGATACTAATAATATTGGATTGGGGCCCATTTTATCAGCCTTATTTTAACTTAGTTATTTCCCTAAATAAATACCTTATCTCTAAACCTAATTACCCCCAAAGAACCTTACTTCCAAATACAGTCACATTGGGGATTAAGGCTTCAGTATATGAATTTTGGGGATACAGACATCCATCCAGCCCATGACAGGTACAGAGGCTTCCTGACTAGGCTGAATGGCTTTGTGATCTCAGACGCTTGCAAATGTTATTGGATCCTTAGCAGTCACCACCAATGAGCATCTCTCTTTATCAATTCCCTTGACTTGGGTTGATGCTCCATAATTCCAAGTGGTTGCTTATAGTTCATTTCCTTAGCGCCCAGGAATCTATTGGCTAAAGCCAGCTTCTTGCAGCTAGGGCTCCTTTGCACTTCTAGATAGCTTTGCTGGAGAGGACCTAAGATAACCCAATACTGCCTCTTACTCCTGCATGCTTCACATCTGGTTCATGGAACACTCCCTCATTTCCCTTGCTTCAACAAAGTCTGAGAGTTCAGGCCTATTCCAATGCAGATAGCAAAGCTCCCTCTAGGGCTTTGCTGCCATAGCCTATGTTGGTATTCTCAGACATAAATCAGTTACTGGTCCTCAGGTTTTCTCAACTACAGAAACACATTTTAAATCTTAGGGGTGGTCCTATAAAATATTACCCTGTCTCGATAAGCTTCAGATAAAGGTTTATCCAATGCCTGGGGTGACGTGGATTGAGGACGCACAGGGTAAGAAACAGCTCTCTTTAAGGACATCTCTTCACCAATTCTTCTGCCTACTTTCTAGTCCTATATTCTCAATTTGGTTGACATTTTCAAGAGTCAGTTAAAATTTCACATATTTGATTTGGGGACACATTCTTATCCAAAGAGAGTCAGTTCATGTAAGAGAGAGAAAAAGGAGTGTACTAAAACTGTTGAAAGAAATGGAGAGAGAAATAGAGGGATAAGGATAAATTAGGAGGAAGGAAAGAAGAGAAGAAGGAAAGGGGGGAGAAAGAGAAAGAGAAAGAGAAATATGTTAAAAATATTAAAGGTATTTATGCAGGAATGTTGGGAAAGATGATTTAAGTTTTCCCCCCAAACACTTTGCATTTTCCAAATATTTTGTATTGATTTTTAAAATAGAATATTTATTTTAAAATAGTTTTAGGCTGGGGCGTCTGGGTGGCTCAGTCGTTAAGCGTCTGCCTTCGGCTCAGGTCATGATCCCGGGGTCTTGGGATCGAGCCCCGCATCGGGCTCCCTGCTCCGCGGGAAGGCTGCTTCTCCCTCTCCCACTCCCCCTGCTTGTGTTCCCTCTCTCTCTGTGTTTCTCTCTGTCAAATAAATAAATAAAATCTTAAAAAAAATAAATAAAATAAAATAGTTTTAGACTTACAGAAAAATTACAAAGGTAGCAGGGAGAGTTCCCATATACCCTATAACCAGTTTTACTTATTATTAACGTCTTACAATAGTATAGTACATTTGTTACATTAATAAACCAAAATTAATATACTGTCATTAACTAACATTCATATTTGTTCAAGTTTCCCTGCTTTTTACTTAATGTCCTATTTCTGCTGCAAGATCCCACCGAGATATCACATCACATTAGTAGGTCATAGGCTCCTTTGGCTGTGATATTTTCTCATTCATTCCTTATTTCTGATGACTTTGACAGTTTTAAAGAGTACTGGTCAGATATTTTGTAGAATGTCACTCAATTGGGATTTGTCTGATGTTTTTCGCATGATTAGACTGGGGTAACGTATTTTGGGCAGGAAGACCAGAGGTAAAGTGCCACTTTCATCCCATCATATCAAGGGTAAATACAATCAACATGACTTATCACTGGTGAGGTTCACCTTGATTAATTGGATGAGGTAGTATTTGGTAGATTCCTTTGGTGTAAGTAAAGTCACTTTTTTTTTTTTTTTTACCTCCTTTTTATACTGTACTCTTTGGAAGGAAGTCACAGTGCACAGCCCACACTTAGAGAGTAAAGAGTTATGCTCTGCCTCCTTGAGGACAAAATAACTCCATAAATTATTTGGAATTCTTCTACATGGAAGATTCATCTCTTGTTCCCTGTTTACTTATTCAACTATTTATTTGTATCAGTATGAGCTCATTGATATTTATTTTATACTTTAGGTTATATGATGTTTTTCATCCTCAAAAATAAACATTGCAAAAATGAAATAAATGAAAATATTTCTAAATTGGCATTGAATGGAAATGCATTAATAAACCCATCAGAACCTTCCATTTAACTTTTTTTAAAAAAATTTTATTTATTTGAGAGAGAGAGAGAGAGCATAAGCAGGCGGAGCAGCAGAGGGAGAAGCAGACTCCCCACTGAGCAGGGAGCCAGATGCAGGCTTGATCCCAGGACCCTGAGAACATGACCTGAGCTGAAGGCAGACACTTAACGACTGAACCACCTAGGCACCCCCTCCCCCGATTTAACTTTTTCAAGTAAGCTAACCTTAACCAAATATAATTTCTTTGTAAAAAAATAATTTTTTTTCAAATAACATAACCACAATGAAGAAGATAAAAGGACTACCAAATAACTTTTAAAAATATTTTTAAACCTCAAAAAACTTTTGAGCTATATATTTATTCTAAACACAAAAAGAATGGTTAACGAAGCTTTCACTCTACTTGGTAGTTTTCACAGTAGTATGAGTATAGCAAATCTGAAACTATTTTCTGTGTATTGCAGTATTGAGTGAATGAGTAAAGACACTGATGATGTTCAGAGTCAGGGTTTGCACTCTTAGAGAACTGAGATACAAATATGGAAGAGAAGAAGGCTACAAAGAACCCTGTACTGTTGGATTGGAATTTTCCATGGTTGAGACAGGAAAAGTACAAGATGAGTTTGGAACATTCTGTGGTGCCACAAAGTAAGGAAGTGCTGAAAAAAACAAAACAAAACAAAACAAGACAAAACTGATGGGAGCATATCAATAGGACAAAGGGCTGTCCTGAAGGGCTTTCAGTGGTCAAATCTGGCACAATTGGAAAACCGAAATTAAAAATAGTAGTAATGGATTATAACTCATTGATTAAAAAAAGAATCCATATGCCTATACTGCTAATATATATGAAGAGAAAGGACAACTTTTTATAATAGAAGAAAACAAAAGTACAATGAATGATGGTATTAAAAAATCACCATCTGTGATTAACTTAGTAATAATTGATTCAGGCATGGATCACCAAAGGATGATAAAACTATAGTGTAAATTTTGATGAGATACAGGATTTGTACATTATCTTAAAGCATCTTTCCAGGAATTAGTTATTAATCACCAAGGATGGGACATCTGATGTGAGTCATTGAGAAGGAAACATTACTTCATCGTTGTCCCAGACAAAAATGTATAACCTGAACTGGATTATAAGAAAAAAAAAATACTCACAATTTGTTGAGAGATATTCTACAAAATAACTGGTTTGTTGTCTTCAAAAAAAGTCAATGTTGCCAGGGACAAAGAAAACCTGAAGAACTGTTCCAGATTAAAAGAGACTAAGGAAATATTGCAAGTAAATGCATTGTGTAATCCTGAATTGGTTTCTTGATTGAAGAAAAAAATTCTGAAAAGGAAATTTTTGGTATAGAGGTAAAATTTGAATATGGCCTATAATTATACAGTAGAAAATTCACTGCAGTAATAGAATTACTAATGGCCAAAAATATCATAAGACATATATTCAGCTTCAACAATAACCAAACAAGGTAATATAAAACAAAAACAAATTATATTATTCAATACTGGTAAGTTCATTGCAAAATAAGTACTCTCACATACTACCCATATGTGTGTGTGGATGGATGGATGGTTGAATAGATAGATAGACAGATAGTTGGCAATACATGTTTTAACTATTTTCAGCTCTTTAAACCTAGCCTAATAAAATCTGCTTCTACTATTCTTGCATCTTTTTGGAAATTTTGTGTTTTTCTCAAAATACAAGTTAAGAGCATTCTTTTCTCTAATTGGTATGTTACCCAGTCTAGAACATTAAGGAAGTGTGTAAAGTTTAGGAAGAAAATAAGAAGTATCTGTAATCCTACTACATATATCTAACCACCATTAATAAAGAAATATTTAAAAATGTGTTGGAAACATACTGGGTAAATAATTATATTTTCTGTTTTTTAATTTAACATTATATTATGATTTTATCAAATATCATTTAATAATTTTGAAGACCTATATTTTAATGAAAGCATAATATCATCTGGCTCTAAAAGTATTATAACATTTTCTTTATTATAAGACGTTAAGTTTACTTCTACTTTGTTACTATTATATTGCTCTGGCAAATGCCTCTGTATATTTATATTTTACTTATCTCTTATTATTTTCTTAAGGAAGCTTTAAAGCAGTGAAGTTTTTCAGGTTAAAAAGATCTCCCTATTTATCTATCTACACATATGATCGCCACGTTGCTTTCTGGATTTTTTTTTAAACAATGTAATACTCTCGCCAGTGGTATATGAAAGTGCCTATTACATTATATACTTACTAGCTTTTAACACTATCGTTTTTTGTTTTATCTCTTACTGCTTTTTACTAGATGAACTTTTTTCCTTGTATTTTTTTTGCTATGTTACTTCTGTGAATTCTGTTTTTATGTTTTACTCACTTCTCTATTGAGAAGCTATAGTTCTCACTGTTTGCTTTATGTGACATAAAGACATATATTGATAAACATATTGATAGTCCTATAGCTGGAGATGGAGATAGAAACAGAGGTGTAAGTATAGAAGGAGGGACAGGGGAGAGAAGGAGAGAAACAGAGACAGGGAGAGGATAGCAAGGATGTATCTGATACAGATACAGATTTTCCATCACTTCAAGATTCCTGAGGAAGAGATTATCTTTGCTGGTTGGTTTTTATTATAATTCTCCTGATAGTAATATGTTTCTCCAGAGTAAAATAAATATTTATTCCCCTATCTTAAAGTAGTATATATATATGTATATATATATATATATCCACACACACACTACATAGACTTTTTCAAGAGTATGTACAGTATATTATTGTAACTTTTCCTTTGCTCCCTCTAGTGAGAAAATCTATGTATGTACAGTTTGTAACATTTCTGACTTCTTTTTCAGTATTTAGTGCCCTCTGGTGTTTGCAAAGAAGGGGTAACAGTGTATTTTGCCTCTAATTCATTTTCTGCTTCTAAGGATTCCTTGGCAGGAATGGATCTATATGTATATATCCGTATACAGAGGTAACGCTTGAATATTTTCAAATTCACTTCAGAAACAAAAATGAGTGAGTCAATTAGTTATTTGAGGAGAGTTCTGGCATTAAAAAATATCTGCCATCTCCATCTGGCAAATGACAGAATGAACACTGTCTGGGAAACTTAGTTACCAGAATGGCTCTCCTTTACAAAGCCAGATAGTGAAACATTCACACTCAGCCTGTGAAGTCCATTTCTTGCTAACGTAACAAATACTGTGGGAATAAAAGCAGCAAGAGGAAATGGAAACTACCAATGAGGAGGAAGGAGGCAAGGGAAGGGAACCATTTGTCTTTGTTATTAGGGGACATATTTTTTTCCAGGGGATTTGCCTCCTCTTGGGGATTCTTTGTTTTTACCTCTAATAGAGAGATTATATATTAGCCACCTCTGTAACTTGCGGTTATTTCACTGACTTAATGTGGGCTTCCATTTTCTTATCTGGCCATTGAAATTTACTAGTTCAGTCATATTCTCTTTTCATTTTTTTAAAGATTTTATTTATTTATTTGAGAGAGAGTGAGCACAAGCAGGGGGAGCTGCAGTCAGAGGCAGAAGGAGAAGCAGACTCCTGGCGAAGCAAGGAGCCCAGTGTGGGGCTCCATCCCAGGACCCTGGGATCATGACCTGAGCTGAAGGCAGACGCTTAACCAAGTGAGCCACCCAGGTGCCCAGAGTTCAGTCATTTTCAAACCTTTTTGATGGGGAAGAAGAGTGGACACTTATTCAAACAAAATAGTCCATGGAAGTCTAATGTAAATACAGGGAAAAGGGAAGTTAATCTGGTTCAAGTGGAGCAGAGAGGCTGGCAGGGGTTTGGTTCCCTGCCACGTAACCTTCCCTTTGTTTAATTCCAGTTGACCTCTGGATCAGCTCTGAGGCTTTCCAAATTCTTGAGGAGCACATTTTTACCAATAAGGGAAATTTACAAAATTTACAAAATGCTTCCTTCCCATAAGTGCTTAAATGTTATCCTCAAATGCAAAAAGTTTGCTCTCTGTAAGTGATTTTGTGTTCAAAAATGAGTAGAATTTCTTTCATTTATTTATGTACTTAACAAATACTTAATCACAACCAGACATTATGCTCGATTCTGGGGTACAATAAATTGGTATGTTCCCTGTCCTCTGTAAGTATATGGTCCTGCAGGAAGATAACTCAACATCCAAAAAAACAAATAATCAAGTCAAAAAATGGGCAGAAGACATGAACAGACACTTCTCTGAAGAAGACATACAAATATCTAAGAGACACATGAAAAAATGTTCATCATCATTAGCCATCAGGGAAATTCAAATCAAAACCACATTGAGATACCACCTTACACCAGTTAGAATGGCAAAAATTGACAAGGCAAGAAACAACAAATGTTGGGGATCTTGTGGAGAAAGGGGAACCCTCTTACACTGTTGGTGGGAATGCAAGTTGGTACAGCCACTTTGGAAAACAGTGTGGAGGTGCCTCAAAAAATTAAAAATAGAGCTACCCTATGACCCAGCAATTGCACTACTGGGTATTTACCCCAAAGACACAGATGTAGTGAAAAGAAGGGCCATATGCACGCCAATGTTCACAGCAGCAATGTCCACAATAGCCAAACTGTGGAAGGAGCCGAGATGTCCTTCAACAGATAAATGGATAAAGAAGATGTGGTCCATTTATACAATGGAATATTACACAGTCATCAGAAAGGATGAATACCCAACTTTTGCATCAACATGCATGGGACTGGAGGAGATTATGCTAAGTGAAATAAGTCAAGCAGAGAAAGCCAATTATCATATGGTTTCACTTATTTGTGGAACATAGGAATAGCATGGAGGACATTAGGAGAAGGAAGGGAAAAATGAAGGGGGGGAAATCGGAGGGGGAGACGAACCATGACAGATTATGGACTCCGAGAAACAAACTGAGGGTTTTAGAGGGGAGGGGCATGGGCGGATGGGTTAGCCAGGTGATGGGTATTGGGGAGGGCACATTCTGCATGGAGCACTGGATGTTATACGCAAACAATGAATCATGGAACACTACATCAAAAACTAACGATGTACTGTATGGTGACTAACATAACATAATAAAAAAAAGAAAAAAGGGCGCCTGGGTGGCTCAGTTGGTTAAGCAACTGCCTTCGGCTCAGGTCATGATCCTGGAGTCCCGGGATCGAGTCCCGCATCGGGCTCCCTGCTCGGCAGGGAGTCTGCTTCTCCCTCTGACCCTCCTCCCTCTCATGCTCTCTGTCTCTCATTCTCTCTCTCTCAAATAAATAAAATAAAATCTTTAAAAAAAAAAAAAAGAAAAAAGAAAAAAGATTAATGAAATTATTTCATAAATAAATATAACATTATGAATGTGGTACATTAAATAAAGGAGAAGTAAATACTACCATGGGATCATATAATAAGAAGCTTCGATCTAGACAGGAATATTAGGAAGGCTTTCTGGGGAGGGGATGAGTGAAGTGGTACCTGACGATAAGAGTTACAAGGTAAAGCAAAGAAGTAGGAGTATTTCATGCAGAACACAAGGCAAGAAGCAGCAAGGCATTTCAATTCATTGAAGATGGTCAGTGTAGCTAAAACAAAGAAAGCAAAGGGCAGGGGAGAAATGGGATGACTAGGGGGCAGGAAAAACAGAGCCTTGTAAACTACTCAAAAGGATTTTGATCTGTATCTTTATCTGTATATCTATGAAAAATAGACAGCTCCCAAAGTGTTTGAAGCAGCAGTGACATCATCAGATCATTCTGGTTATAGCATGGTGAATGTATTAGGGTGGGGGAAGCAAGAAGAAGTACACACATGGACAGGGATACAAGTGTGGAGATATTTTAATGTCTGGTAGAGAGATTATATTGTCTTGAATTGGGATTTGTTCATGGAGACAGAAAAGTAGATATATTTAATTAAGTGTTAAGGGACAAAATTGACTCAACTGGGTGATGGATTGGATACAAGAGGTATGGGAAAGGAAGGTGTCAAGGATAACCCCCAAATATCTGTTTTATTCAACTGAATGAATGAGAAATGGACCATCACAAGAAGGGTACAGCTTTTGGTGAGAGAAGGGGAGTCATGAGTGTGGTTTGGATGTGTTATGTCTAAAGAGTTTTTGAAACAATATTTCAAGTTGACTATTGCAAATTCATTGGAAATGCAAAGGAGCTAACCAAGCTGGAGAAACAGATCTGGGAGTGATCTATGTTTGGGAGCAATGGAGACATGAGCGTAGATGATGGTTCCAAGAAAGACAGTGCAAAGTTACAATTGAGTCTCTGATAGAACTTTTAGTAGCTTCAATGTCAAATGGCTAAGAAAAGAAGGCAAAGAGGTTAAAGAGAGCAGCCATAGCCAAAACTAGATCAAGAGAGTATTAGATCCTATAATAATGAGCAAGCAAGTGTTCTAAGAAGAAAGGAGTAGTCAGCAGAATCAAATAATGCTGAGAAGTTAAGTTAAAAGAGACCTACAAATATTCACTGGATTTAGCAACAATAGGTTTTGAGGGCCCTTTGTGAGACCTGTTTCTATGCAATGATGGAGTACAAACTCCAGACTGGTGTAGCTAGAAGAGTGAGTTGGAAATGAGTTGAAACATTTCTTTATATACATTTGGCCTTAAAGGTGAAGAGAGAGATAGACTCCTAACTGGTGCAGGATGTCACATTTGAGGAAAGGATTATTTCAATTTTTAAATAAAAGAGACTTGAGTATGTTTAAACACCAATGGAAGAGTCCAAAGAGATGTCACAATGTATAAGAAAGAAAAAGAATAAGGGGGAGAATCAATGATGCAATTTTCCAGAGAAGAGTGAAGATGATAAGATTGAAAACATATAAGGAGGTACTGCCCTTGAATGGGCAAAGGGGTTGCACATCTTCTCTAACCAAGGAGAAACATTGTTAGCTTACTTTGGTATACAAGGCGAGTTTGAATACATAAATCTTGTATCTTCTCTGTAAAGCAAATGATGGCATCATCTGCTTAATTTTGAGAAAGAGAAAGGGGAGTTAAGATTTGAGGTTTAGGTCAAAATAATAGAAGAAGTGGACCACACAAATGTAGGAGGATAGACTGTCAGTGTTGACTGTATATCAAGGTTGGTTACCATGGATTTATGGGTATCCAATCTGCTTTCCTTGACTGACTCACCTTTATTTCGTTTTGCCTCTTACCATATACAGTTTCGCTGGAACAAATGTAATAAGAAGGCAATCACGGAAATAAAATTTTATGTCTACTTCAAACAGTTTGAATGGTGTTCTGCCCATTCACTATATATAATAACATTTTGAAATTCCCTGGAGCCACGCCTGATGTAATTGAATATGTACAAATGTAAAACCATGATTAATCATTTAGCATATAAAGCCATTTAGAACAAGAAGAGGACAAAAGAAGCACATGACCACAGAATCTAATGGGGCACTGACATTCTGATATACTAACCTTTCCTGAGGTTGGGGAGGCATGAAAGAGGCCAAGAATGGTTTCTTCCTGCTTTCAGAATGCTTGTGGAGGCAAATCTACAATGAGATGAAGCATGCTAGTATATACAGATGAAAATGTTATTATGCAAAAAGAAGGAAATGGAGATTTAATGTGACTAATTTCACCTCTAAATCCATTTTTCATGCCATTGTATGAAACCCTGGGTCCTGAAGCTAAAAGAACAGGTAAAAAAAATGGTGAGATAGCAAATCCTGCAACATTTTGCTGCTGCCTCTTCCTTTTTATACGCAATCTATTATCCTTTCAATGAGACTGACCTTAAGTAAGCGATTATTTTTTGTTTCCAATAAAATCTGGCTTTAGTATAAGGATGACTGAACCTTCTTTTACTTCAGCTTTCCAACGTATTTGGTGCATGGGTAGTCGGGAATTTGACCTGCCCAAAGAGATGTTCAGCCTTTGAAAACGTTCATTATTTCCTGAGTGATAGGAGTATCTTTGTTATTCATGGTGGGCCCTTGGGACCTCACCTGATAATTTATGCTACCTGCTATCAAGGTGGCTCGTGGTGGGCCCTTCTGGTCATGTGATATTAGCTCAATCTCCAGGGAGGGAGCAGGTACTAGAGATTGAGTTCAACCACATGAATAATGATTTAATCAATCGTGCCTGTGTAATGAATCCCAATAAGAAATTCTGGCCACCAAAGCGCAGGTAAGCCACGCTGGTTGGCAATACTCATGTATATTGTCATACATCATGGCTCAGAGAAAGTAACACTATCTGTCCGTGACTCCACGGACTGGGGTGGTGGGAGGGATGACTAGAAGCTCCATGTTTGGGCTTCCTAGACTTTGCCCTATGCGTCTCTTCCTTTAGCTGGTTCTAATTTGTATCCTTTTCCTGTAATACATGTGATTTTAAGTATAACAGTGAGTTCTGTGAGCTTTCTAGTGAATTACAAAACCCAAGTGTGGTTTTGGAACCCCCAAACTTGTACTTGGTGCCAGAAGTCTTGGGCAAAGTTGGCATTCTGGAGGACTGTGCCCTTAACCTCACAGTTTAGCTAACTCCTAACGATGCAGATCCAAATCAAAGTTTTGAATACCCCTCTTGACTATTTAGATGATCCTGGACTCTACAAGGCTTACCTTTTTTTTTTTTTTTTGCATCTTAAGTGAAGGTTTATCTGTTCTTCAAATGTAGTTTTCTTCCAAAGGCCTTGTTAATCTCTACGAACATCTATCTTCAGAAATAATGCCACTCTGGGAGGCTTAGCAGTGAGATTAGAAGATCCCTTTCCTAACAACATCACCTCTGAAATCAGTATTTCTGGGTCTCAAAATCTTAGAGCTGTGTTATCAGTCAGTGACCGACCAGAAGACAGAAACCATACAGTATTGAATAGGGAAAATGTAATCTAAAGAATTATCAACTGTAACGGGATTGGAGTAATGAGGGTTTGGCGAGGAAGAAGTACAGAGAGTTCCAAAGAATAGAGAGATAGCACATATAAGGACCAGCTAGCACCTCTAGGGCTGAGATAGGACACCCAGGGGAGATCCTCCCCCTAACCCAAGGGCTGAGATCCAGATCCTGTTGGACAAGGCTCTGCTGTGGCTTACAGGATGATAGAGAAATTGCTGTGGTGTCTCACTGGTGGAACTTGTTGGGAATCGGCCCTCTGAACTTGCAGGAAATCCACCGTCTAGGGGCTAGGGAAAGTCAGTTCACAGAAAGGGTCTTACCTGAGGCATCATAGTACAAAATTGTGTTGGTGAAGGGATGCTGGAGGAAGCTGCTGCCCACTAGGTTCTCCTGCCCACTGTTCACTGCAGGAGCCACATGCTGGGGAAGTTGTGCTTGCTGCAGGAGCTGGGTGCTAAACGAGCAGCGTTGCTGCAGAAACTTGCTGAGCAAGCACAGCTTAACCAGGAGGAAAAAAATCCTTTCCTTCGGCTATGTCTTTCCGGCGCCCTCTACTGACAACGTTTAACATTGCACCAGCTGGCAAAGAAAAAAGGTGTAAACACCCATCTCCATTTTCACACAGCGGGCAATAATTGATGAATTTGAACCCGAGGAGAAATTGACAACCGGAGAAAGCTTAAAGCTATATGATAGTCTATTTTACTGTCTGGGAGAGTAAGGGGCTTGTCTAAGCGTACATATGAGGGGTGGGACCAAGTCCCATCTTTTAATACCCAATCCAGTATAATACAAACATTTTTTTTTTTTTGCCAAGACATTGTCCAACTGAAAATTGTTTTTTCACCCAAATTATACTCTTCTGGAAGGATTTTCTCTCTTTGATGTGATAGCAACAAAAACAATGGCTGTGTTTATTGGGCAGAAACTATACTAAAAAAAAAAAACCCAAACCATGAAACAAATAATACATTATATGTTAATAAAAAAATAAAAATAAAAAAACGGTGAGGAAGGTAATATTATCCTCATTTTACAGATGAAAAAAGGAAGGCTTAGAGAGGTTAAGTGAGGTACTTAATGTCAGACAGTAAGTGGTAGAGTAGTTGGTCTAATTCCAAAACCTGACTTTTAAATCATTACGCTAGTTGAATCAAATACTTTATTAATTACAGTCAAGAAATTCCTACCTAAGCCGATTGGGAGTGTTCCTAAGATAAGAGAAAAGGGATAATGATGGGACAAGTGTGGAAGGAACAGCAAAAGCCGTACCAGCATGGCTGTGCAGCTTACTTGCGCACGTGGGGGTGAGAGTGAGGGCTGTAGACAGGGGCAGGTTGAGGAAATACTGCTTCCTGGCGGCTGGGCAGAAGCTGGGAGGGAGTGGGCAGCCAAGGGATGGGTAAAACTGCGGGAGCCCGGAGACCTTTACAGACCGTCGATGCCTCCTTCGCCGTTTGTTTCGTCTGTAGAGTTGTACAGTGGTTCCGCGGAGTTGTAGAGTGTCTTCTTTCCTTTTTGCCTTGTTTCTTTCTTTAGCTGTGTGCTATAAATCTGATTTTTACATTTGGAAGTGGGTAGTTACATCATTTATGTAAGGGAAGGAGACGGATTTTGAGCAATTACCCTGTTTTTTTTTTTTTTTTTAAGATTTTTATGTATTTATTTGACAGAGAGACACATTGAGAGAGGGAACTCAAGCAGGGGGAGTGGGAGAGGGAGAAGCAGGCTTCCCTCTGAGCAGGGAGCCCGATGCAGGGCTCAATCCCAGGACTCTGGGATCATGACCTGAGCCGAAGGCAGCTGCTTAACGACTGAGCCACCCAGGTGCCTCAGATTTCTCCTGTTTTTCTTTTTTTTAAAGATTTATTTATTTATTTATTAGAGAGAGAGAGCATGAGAGGGTGGAAGGGCAAAGGGAGAAGCAGACTCCCCGCTGAGCAGGGAGCCCGATGCGGGACTCAATCCCGGGACTCCAGGATCATGACCTGAGTCGAAGGCAGTCGCTTAACCAACTGAGCCACCCAGGCGCCCTTCTCCTGTTTTTCTATTAGTAGCTCTGACATTTGCTAGATGTAGGACTCTGGGCACCATCCTCAGTGACTTTCACTTATCTCCTTTATAAAATTGGGATAATAATTTTTATAAGATTGTTGTGAGGATTAGATGAATTAATAATGAGAAAAGTAGTTTCAAAATGTGATGTACTATGTAGTCACAAAAGTAAAAATGAGTACACTGTATACTAATAGATGAACATGATTGTTTTTATTATTTCAAAGGAAAACTCCTAGATAATTCTAAGCACTGAGTAGAGTTTTTATTTTTATGCAAAGAAATTCAGTATTTATTTATTTATTTAAAGATTTTATTTATTTATTTGAGAGAGAGAGGGAACACAAGCAGGGGGAGTGGGAGAGGGAGAAGCAGGCTTCCTGCGGAGCAGGGAGCCCGACGCGGGGCTCGGTCCCAGGACCCTGGGATCATGACCTGAGCTGAAGGCAGACGCTTAAGTGACCTACCCAGGCGCCCCAAGAAATTCAGTTTTTAGAAATGACGACTTCCAAAGAAAACAGGCAACATTTAAGGCAAATCCACGAAGTATTTGATATAAATTGGTAGGAATCAGCATTACAAGAATAAAAAGTCACTGCTCTTGTTTTGGAATGTGTATAAGCCTTCATCTATTTTTAGGGCTACATGGCACGCTATCGGTCCCTTTTGAATTATCTTATCAATTACCTGTATGCTTACTACACTTTCTATTATGGCAAAAATTCATTTGTCAGAAAGACAAACAACATGAACCAGTTCACTGTGATGAAGGCAGCGTGAAAATCCAGCCTGGATGAGTTTGTTTTTGTGGAGAACAAGCCCAGTGGGTTCTGCCCCCTCCCCATCATTTTCTACCTCTGTCCTTCTTCCTTATTCTACATTGTGTTTATTTTTAGCACTTAGAACCATTTGATACAGGGCGCCTGGGTGGCTCAGATGGTTAAGTGTCTGCCTTCGGCTCAGGTCATGATCCCGGGGTCCTGAGATCGAGTCCCGCGTCGGGCTCCCGGCTCAGCGGGGAGCCTGCTTCTCCCTCTCCCACTCCCCGTGCTTGTGTTCCCTCTCTCACTCTGTCTCTTTCTGTCAAATAAATAAATAAAATCTTAAAAAATAAAAAGATCTAGGGCGCCTGGGTGGCTCAGATGGTTAAGCATCTGCCTTCGGCTCAGGTCATGATCCCGGGGTCCTGGGATGGAGTCCAGCGTCGGGCTCCCGGTTCAGCGGGGAGCCTGCTTCTCCCTCTGACCCTCTCCCCTCTCATGCTGTTTCTCTCTCGCTCGCTCTCTAAAAAATAAATAAAATCTTTAAAAAAAAAAAAAGGAAAAAGAACCATTTGATACATATCTGTATACTTGTTTTATTGTTTGTGTCCACCCAATAAATACAAGCACCATGAGAACTTAAGTCAGAAAGCCAAGAAGTGTGTCGGGCATACTACGCACTCAGTAATCATTTCTTGAGTGAAGGCTACCAGTCAGTTTATGGCACAAATGGAGGACTTTAGAACATGAAGCATAGCGTTTTTCTTTCTGTGCTTTTGCTCATTCCTTTTGCAAGAACTCCAGCACTCCTGCCTCTCCCAGGATCTGATGCCACTTCACCTGTGGCCACATAATTCAACTACAGTTTGGAATAGGTTTCACATTATACCTCCATTTACTTAGTGTGGATTTAGTTATTTTAGGAAGCCAAGTAAAACTCTTGGCTTACAGTGAATTCCAGTCCATTGAAACACTAAGTTTTATTTACCTAAAATGATGCTAAGTAAAATGTCTACCTTCTGGAAAATGGGTTTATTTTTTCAAATCTAATGCAGGACTTTACCCTCTTCCTATTGCAACTTGTCAAAAGCTGTTCCAATATAGTAGCTGTCTTAACTGTAGAGGACATAGGTTGTTTCTCTCAGGGATTTAGCCTCTCTGACACTATTCTCACAGTGACAAGAGTTTGCATAAGTTCAAAAGAACAGCTCTTGATCAAGAGGGGCTTAATATTCCCCTTGACTTGACTTAACTTTGGACAGACTTCTTCCTGGTTGTACGCCCCTGACCTCCCTTTCCTTGGAGTACTTGCTTTAGAAAACTTGTGATCCCAAATTCTTTTCCTGCTCCCTTGAGGTATAAATATAGAAAGCTATTTGCTAGTCTCACACACAAGAATGTCTTTCTCCAGGACTTGAGAATCATGTCTCTGAAATGTAGTTATCAAGGAAGATAGGGCCCCTGTGTCCCAGTTTCTTTGGGAGGGTAGGAGCTTAACTTTAGCTTGCTCCAAATTACAAAACTACTGTCATGAAGGTATGAAAAAGTTTACTTTTCCTTTGGGTAAGACCAATGAGCAAACTCAGATGGCCTATCCCCCCCACTGCAGCTCCTAAAAACTCTCCAGCTTTTTTCTCATAGGAGCTGGGTATCCAGATTTGCTCTGTGTTCAGAGAATCCCATTAAGGTCTACACACAGCATTCAATTACAAGTTTTCTGTTGCTGGGAATGGTATTGGAATAAAATCAACTTCTGTCTGTTCATCTTGTCCAGTGTGATTTTTCTTTAACACCCCTCTTTTCTACATTTGTTTTCAAAATCAGAACTCAATCGAATGCTCTGTGTAGACCCCACTTGGGTTCTCTGACGACTTTCCTTGTTTCTTCCTCAAAATACATAATTGTATGGTAAGGATTTTATTTCTAGAAACAGCTCATGGAATTTAATTTTTTTTTCTTCCTTTTGGAGCTTCCTGCCATGGCACTATGACTATGGATAAGTGTTTGGAGATATATTTCATCATAATTATTCTCATTTACATTGACAATGAGCATTGAATAAAATAGCTAAATTTTACATAGTACTTTACACAGTACCTTATATAGTATTCATACATATATATCTCCTGAAGAATATCTAAGTGCTCAATGAAATTGAAGAGGTTTTGTTTGTGTGGTCTTCTTACTGTAGTAATATATTTTGGGGACGGTTGTCTAATTCAAGTTTTTAGTAAGAATACATTTTTTGGAAATGTCTAATGGGGCAGGAACCTTATAGCTCAAGCTAATTCCATTTGGATATGATCATTTGGGAAACAGGAATAATATAAATCAGCATTTGGCAATTACCTTGTGAATCAGTCAAAGGACAGGAAGCCATACTCTTGGCAAGACTCATTAGAGAGGTGAGGTTTATAAGTAATACTTTTCCAGGCGTTTTGCTGAATATAAATATAAATGACATGTAAGAAAAGGGAAAAGTCAATGTCAGTCTGCGTACCCCGCCCCAAAAAAGAAAAAAACAAAACTTAAGCATTATTCACTTTCTAGGGGCATTGTGCTTCTTGATCTCAAGAATTTTGCTTATGTTTTCCTTTCGTTCTACCCCTGGGCCTAGAGTAATACTTGGTTAAAAATAGGTCCTTATTAAGTGAATGGAAGAGATTCTCTGTTTTAATTTCATTTTAAAAGCATAGCTGGTGGAACCAAGGCACAGGGACTAACTGATATGTTTCTCTTCTGATAATGCCAAGTGCAAAGTGTCACCAGGGAGGGAATGTACTATGGAGGTTAGATTCCTCACTGCAGGGAGGAACCATAATGGTTAGTCTCTGGGGAAACTTTTTTATAAATATTTAATAAGAGTAGACATTTATTGGACACTTTTATGTGCCAAGGGCTGTGGTAAATATTTCATACCAAGTATCTCCTTTTGGTCCTCATAGTGATGCCGTGTGGTAGATCTTATCATTATCCCCATTTTGGAGAAGAAGCTCTGGTCATTGTCTTGTCCTAGACACTACTCATCCATGTCCCATTTCCCCATTTTTTATGCCTACTATAAGCTCCCAAGAGCTGGACTCAATAAGCCTACAAAGCAATACCGGAAGGAAGAAACTAAATATTACACAAGTTGAGGGTTTTTAACTGTCTCAAAGATATTAGAAACTGAGAGCAGAGAGCTAGTTTTGGTAGTGGAGAATTTAGATTAGCGTTTTGTGCCCCCCTCCACCTTCCTCACATTTACGATCAGGACAGAATATAAATATTCAGATGATCTTAACAAGAAAACTGGTTTGCTTTTCTTGCCTTTCTTTGCTATCTGCAAGAATTGAATGTAAATGTTTCTCCTCACTGCCTGGGTGGTTTGAAAATTAAGTTCTCTTTTCCCTCAAAGAAAGAATAATTTAGGATCTGAGTTTAAGGAGCCACCAGGATCAACGGAGAAAAATGCAAAGGAAGGCTAGGGTTTTGGGTTTTTTTTAAGATTTTATTTATTTATTTATTTGAGAGAGAGAGAGAGAACTCGTGCACTGGAGCAGGGGGAGGGGCACAAGGAGAGGGAGAGAGAGAATCTCAAGCAAACTCCAGGCCAAGTGTGGAGCCCTAGGTGGGGCTCGATCTCACAACCCTGAGGTCATGATCTGAGCTGAAATCAAGAGTCAGACAGCGAACTGACTGAGCCACCCAGGCACCCCAGGAATGCTAGGGTTTGATAAAAGAAGCTGGGAGGACAGGAGAAATGGAAGGCAGAGGTGGGCTTCTCTCAGTACAGGGCTAAAGGGAAAGAGAGGCCACTGTGTGGCTCCTGGGGCTGTGGGGATCCAGTCCCTGACTCTTGGAAGTGCCCTGGAGAGGCTACAACACCTCTGAGGAGAAGGGCTCTGGATGCTTTCTGGGAAGAGAGATTCACTGTTCTTTTGCTTCCCTTAACTACTTAGGTAAAGACTGAAATTCCTCCCCTCCTGTGTCTCCATTGCGTGAAGTCCCATCAAGGATAGCTTTTAAGGCAAAGTGTTCAACAGGAGGTGGTGTGAGAGCTGGGGCTTCTCATACCACCATGTGAGGACGGCTGTAGGCCTCTGGTTAAGAGACCACCACCCCAAGGGGTCCTGAGGCAAGCTCTACTTCTGGATGTTCCTTCTGATGACTGGTATTGGTCGGTCTAAGTTTTGTTTTGTTAAAAGTAGTAGTATTTGGTCCAATACACTTAGAAGGGGCCCTGCCATGAAAAACCAACATTGTGAATTTATACTAAATGCATCGATAATTTATTATGATTCTTACAACTGAATTTTTCTGCTTTTTTTGGCTTATTGCTGTAGGAAGCACTGAGGTAAAACAGAACTCTCTGCTGTCTGAAGCAACCAAGAGAACCAGATTCCAGTTCCAGTTCTGCAGCAGACCCACTGTGAGGCCCCGACAGGTGACTGCCCCCTTCTAGGCCTGGGATTCCCCTTTGTAAAAATGTAACAGGGGGGCTGGTTGTTAGATACAGCTGAGGTCGGTTCTGACGATCGCGGGTCCCTTTACTCTTCATATCGTCATGCTCTCCAAATATTAACCACGAGCGGCCAAGTGAGCCAACTAATCAAGACTAAAATAATAATAATAATAATAATAAAATGGTATTTAGAAATTACCCTAGGGATCAAGTCTGATTGGAAAGGGAGTAGTAAATCCCACAGAACTGAATATTGGATAAGTTGTTAATTTGGTGGTCTCTGCTGCTTTCTTGACTGAAATTTAAATGATGGAAAAGGAAACCGGGAGGGAGGGTGGTTTGCCTGGGTGGCACAGTGGGTTAAGCATCTGCCTTCTGCTCTGGTCGTGAACTCAGAGTCCTGGGATCAAGCCCTTCATGGGGCTCCCTGCTCAGTGGGGAGTCTGCTTCTCCCTCTCCTTCTGCCCCTCCTCCCACCCCTGCTTGTTCTCTCTCTCTCAAATAAATAAATAAAATCTTTTTTAAAAATTAGGAAAAAAAAAAAAGAAAAGGAAGCCTGGGGAGGTGAGTGAGACCCTAGGCTGGTGGGTTGCAGCCGCTGTCTGCTGTGTTTGCCCCAGTCCTGCCCGAGCTACCTTCTCAGCCACATCTGGAAGCAGCAGGGGTCCCCTTGAGCATTGCGTGTGGCCAAATAGTAAGAGGCAGAAAATCTGCTTCATTATTATGAATCATAAACAGAACAGTTTTACCAGCATTGAGCACTTAAGACTTAACTATATGCCAGGGCCAAGGACTTTGCTACATGATCTCATTCCATTTGTATAGCCCTGTAAAGTATTTTTAGCCATTCTATTTTAAAGACAGGGAAATGGAGACTCCAAAAGTATTAACGATTTGCCCAAGATGACCCAACTAAGTGTTTTTGTTAATGGGTAAAGAAGTTAATGACTATTATTTCGGGAGAGTCTAAAGAAAATGGACATCCTGTCCCTTGTTTATCACTCCTCTACTCTACTGAAAATCCTTTCAACACTTGGAACTGAAATCAGATGATGAACTGTATCCAAGCAATAATGAAGGTGGGGGAAAAGTCTCAAAAGGGTAGCATTTGAGAAGGTTTATGGGAAAGTGGAAAGGAACAGACTTCTTTTTTTTTTTTTTTGAAAGATTTTGTCTTTAAGCCATCTCTACAGCCGACATAGGGCTGGAACTCACAACACCGAGGTCAAGAACAAGAGTCCCATACTCTACTGACTGAGGCACCCAGGAACCCCTAGACATCTTTTTTTTAATTTGTTTTTTTGAAATATAATTAATATACAGTGTTATATTAGTTTCAAGTGTACAATATAATGATTCAACAATTCTCTCCATTATTCAGTGCTCATCAAGATAATTGTAAATGTATTCTTAATCTCCTTTATCTATTTCACGAATCCCCCCCTTCTCTCAAGCAACCACCAGTTTGTTCTATTTAAGTCTGTTTTTTTGTTTGTCTCTTTTCTTCTTTGTTCATTTGTTTTGTTTCTTAAATTCCATATGTGAATGAAACTATACAGTATTTGTCTTTCTCTGACTAACTTATTTCACTTAGCATTATACCCTCTAGGTCCATCCATCTTGTTAGTGGCAAGAATTAATTCTTTTTTTATGGCTGAGTAATATTCCATTATACATATATGCAATATATAATACTGTTATAATATTGCATTATATATATATATACACACCATATGCATACCACTTCTTTTTTACATACTCATCTATCGATGGATACTTGAGTTGCTTCCATATCTTGGCTACTGTAAATAATGCCACAATAAACATGGGTACATGTATCTTTTTGAATTAGTGTTCTTGCTTTCTTTGGTTAAATACCCAGTAGTGGAGTTACTGGATCATATGGTATTTCTATTTTTAATTTTTGAGGAACCTCCATGCTATTTTCCCTAATGGCTGCACCAATTTGCATTCCTACCAACAGTGCACAAGTGTTCCTTTTTCTCCAAATCCTCACCAACACTTAGGGACAGACTTCTTGGTGCAGAGGCAGGGGAGATGCCACAGTGTAGGCACATATAAGACTCAGATGTTTTTCAAAAACAACAACAACAACAACAACAACAACAACACATTTCTAATTCTGTATCTTCTTTCTCTTGGTCAAAGTCCTGACACCAGTCCCAGTAGTTAGATGATGGTTCTCTTCTACTTCAGCAAGTTGTCCTACTCTGTGGAAAGGTTTTGATTGCTAAGTCATCCTAATACTTGAGGAAAGAGGAACGAGCCATAGATGCTCTAAAGAGACAAGGTTGGCTTTCTGACTCAGTGGATTCAAGGCAGACTTTCTACTTACAGATCCCTATCTCCCTTCTACTCCTTCCATTTCACCTTGATTAAAGGGACTGAATCATTTTAGTCTTCACCAAGTCCTGGTTAGAAAGGGAAATTCATGGGTAGGGGTGGGTGGGAAGGCTGGTTAGTGCTACAACCTAAGTCTTTAAGTATATACCTTAGGCTAACTTTCCCAAAATGGATCCCAGGGAATACTCGTTCCCAAGCTGCTCTTCAAATTAAAGGTTCTGTGACCAAATTGATTTGCGGAATTTTGCATTCTCTGCCAGTGTCAATGAGAGGCTACTAGCATCTCGGGCCAAGCAACTCTTTGTTGTGTGGGACAGTGCCAAGTACTGCAGGTATTTAGCATCCATGCTGCCTGGCTTTTAAATGCAAGAAGAGGTCCTCAACCACCAAGGTACTCAACAGCCCTAATACATTTCTTTTTCTTTTTCTTTTTTTTCTTTTTTTGGGGGGCTCCTGGGTGGCTCAGTTGGTTAAGTATCTGACTCTTGATTTTGGCTCAGGTCATGATCTCAGGGTCCTGAGATTGAGCCATGCATTGGACTCACACTGGGTGTAGAGGCTGCTTGGGATTCCAATTGTCTCTCTCTTTCCCTCTCTCTCTGCTCCTCCACTCCCCGCACCCTTGTGCCCTCTCTCTCTAACAAACAAACAAGCCCTGTTATATTTCTAAATGACCCTGGCTGGGCGGCACCAAATCCCAAGGAAAACAAATGTAGCTATCACCAAACTCACAGATCATATTGCATATTGGTATGTTAAAGACTCTGAGAAGAATTCCCTTAAAAAATATTTTTTATTCAATTCAGTATATCCTGAATAAATACAGAACCTCAGAATCTACCCCACTTTCCCCCCCCCGCCCTCTTTGTTTTTTGTTAGAACACCAAGTGAGATCCCATAGAATGGTCTTTGAAAAATACTGCTTTAGGAAGAAAGACCGGGAAGGGAGTATTAGAATGCAAAAAGATACTAACGATCACCTAATACCTGGCATCCACTATTCACCTTATAAGCCAGATATGGCCTACTTGGCCCTGGGGATTTGGGGAATTTTGTTTTAAGCATGATTACTACTCATGATCTTTTGGGATCTAACTATCTGTTTCTCCATGACACCAATTGGCCGGCTATCAGGCTACCTGGCTTGAATCAATGAATCATTTTATTTGATGCTGATAGTAATTCGTTATACACTTTGAGCTGTTCAGGTTTCATTTTATTAACATTCATCACAAAACAACAGGGATCCTTATGAAAGATGACTGCCAAAAGGAAAATAAAAGGGATAAGGTCTCCATACTCACTTTCCTTGTGTTTGAGTCATGCATAATTCTCATACACACACTGTGGACCCTTTGACTCACCTCTGTGTTCAGTTAAAAATATTAAACTAAGTAAGCCTACGTGCACGGATATCTAATTATGTAGTAGTCACCAAAGGGGAAAAAAGAAAAAGCATTTTCCTGTATTCCAAATTTTGTATTTTGTCATTGGGAGAAACCAGCCCAGAAACTGGTCAGTGGCAGACATGTGATTTGGACCCAGAAATCCTGACCCCCAGACAGGTACCTTCATACTGCTCCATTTTGTCATCTCTTAATAAAAAAAACTACTGAGATGAGGGAAAAGAGGTATTTGGAGTGAGAGGTGGTTGAAGGAAAGACACTGAACTTGGGTGGGAGAGCCTCACAACAGAAAGTTCTCAGAACACTGTTATTTAACTGTTCCAGTGTAAAAAAAAATACATATATATACCCAACACCTCATTTCATGCCAAATATATAAGCAGAATAAACTTAACAACCACTTTGGTGACCCGTCAGTGCCTGGAATATCTATTATCAAGGAGCAGTGAGTCCAGATGGCAGGTTGAGCTTTCTTGGGGGCACATAATTATAATGGACCAAATAAGGCTTTGCTTTTCATCCAAATGCAGTGTAAAAGGAGGTTTGGGTTTCCTGACTTCCAGCCTGTGCTGGGCAGGTCTTGATAAGATTATATGGTCTTTTCTTGAAAGACCTCAAATATTCCTTTCATCCCTTTCTTAGTCACAGTGCCTTTTTTCCTCTGCTATTTGACTGATAAAGTTTTCTGGATCCCACTCTCTCTCTTCTCCCTTGCTGCAGCTATAGAAATGGATTCAGACATGAAACAGTACCTCTAAACTGTATTCTTCTGATCGTTTTTCTCCATTAAGAGAACTTTCTACATGCCCTATTCTCATATTTAAACTTGAAGTGATAAGAGCTGCCTCATTATAAGCAGCTAAGCCCGAATTACAGTTTTCATAGCATACTTTTCCCCAGGCCTGTTAGCATTCTTTATGTCAAAATCTCAAAAACGCTGATTGGAAAGAGGTTGAGGTGGAAAGATGTGCAGGAATCAGTGGTAGTTTCTCAAGAGATTGGTTCTCAAATTATGTGTCAAAAAATTCCAAGACTCAAACACCTGGTGAAATTGGGACACAGAACAGTAACGCGTGAAAAGGATCAAGTATACAAAAACTAACTACTCATGCTACCGATGGTAAGTGGCCACTAATATTAGGTCAGTGTGGATTAGTTCATAGGAAACACTGATCCTCTAGCAAACTCTAGTGGGCATGCTCCATCCAAATGGTCCAACACTCCTTCCCATACCCATGGGCAATATTGGCTCACTGTTGGCAGCCTTTCAAGGGAAACTATAAATCTAGATTTTAAATATTGGCGACCAATTTACAAAACATTAAGTGGATGAACAGGTCAAATAAAATGCGTTGAGTCTCATCGGTTCTTGGCTTAAATAAACAGTTCTATCTTCATATCTCTTTGCCCTTCTGAATTAGAATCTTCCAGTATCAGGCACCATTCTGATGACTTTCCTCTCTCTGGAGTTGGTTTTCAGTGGACAGGTATCATCAGTGTTTTGTCTGTTTTTTTTTTTTTTTTAGCTTCTGATTCTAACAGTTAAAGAGCCAGCAGGGGGAACCCACAGACCGTGTGACTTAAAACTAAAGGAATAGATTTTTTTTAAAAAATTTATGCATGGAAAAAAATGTTAATACAATTTTGAGGACCAGCAACAAGCTTCTAGCTGTCTGGTCACCAATTTGAATTGCATCTTACATACCAAGCCTTGCTTGTACTTGTCTAATAAAGTACTGTTATGCCAATCATCATGTATATAACTGGAAACATGGAAGGCAAAGTTTTTTTCTAGAACTTTGGTGAGCAGTTGGAATGTGGCTTAAATGCTGAAAGTAAGACTCATTCCCTTATCTGGATTTGTCTGAATGCTGGCTCAGTTGAGTGAGCGGGTAATGGGTCCTGCCATATTCATGTGGACACAAAATGAACTTACGTCAACCAGCATTTGATCATTGAGATCTCACTGTGAGTGCAGCAATGTACTAGGCACCATGGAGTGGCATAATTTTGTCATATTGATTTGCTGCCCTCAAGGAATGTTAGGCATGTTTAGAATATTTAGGCTAATTCTAAAAGCTAGTAGACACACATACAACACACACACACACACACACAGAAATGGCTAGATTAGTATGGTCTGTCCCATGAGAAAGTTTAAATAGGATTCCTGTGGGCAAGCAGTTTTAACTTTTATCTTATAATGGCATATGTAAAAAATGATAATACTTGTAGGCAGACTGGGGAAACTTAACAGATACGGTTGTCTAAAAAATGAAAAGTTCTGGCTTTCCCAGGCCACGTGTGGCCATGAAGAGGGCGGTGGAGATCAGTACCTGGGCAGATCTTCAGCCCACCTGTTGCATGGCAGAGTGTAATGGAATACTGGTTTGAGACGCTCTACTGTAGGTCAGGAAAGAGAGTTGAGTAAACACAGAGGCACCTTTGGGACCAGTTTCCCTCCCCGTTTTTGCTTTTTCCTAACATTGATTTAGTTATTTCTCATCAGCATTTGTCAAAAATAAATTAAATCCTTTGTCATTTTTTTTCTTTTCTTTGAATATATAGGATAAAGGAAAGATTTGGTTTTCTAGAAAACTAATTTCTAAAAATGAGGCATCTTCTCTCTAGAGAAGATAAAATCTTTTCCCAAGTGTTTATCCTGCTGAAAGAGCTGGTTTGGCCTTGTTTGGCTCACACACTTTTGGTTATATTATTGTTTTGGAGGAAGACAGAAGTCAACAATCAGGGGGGGAAAAAAAGAGAATAAAGCCATTGTTGACATTATTATTTCTTTTTTTTTTTTATTTTTATTTTTTTTAGATTTTATTTATTTATTCATGAGAGACAGGGAGAGAGAGAGAGAGAGAGAGAGAGAGAGGCAGAAGCAGGCTCCCTGCTGAGCAGGGAGCCCAATGCGGGACTTGATCCCAGGACCCTGGGATCATGACCTGAGCCGAAAGCAGACGCTTAACCATCTGAGCCACCCAGGCGCCCAACATTATTATTTCTAAATGAAAGCCTAATGAATACTCCTTCCATGCCATCAACCTCCATATTCACAGTTTATTCTCTTTTTAAAAAATAGGCTGCTACTATTTTGAAATAGAACAATGTTGAGTGATAATCAAGCATATTGAAGTCTAATGATAGAGTTATTAGCAAACTGAGAGGGGCCTAGAAATTGTCATCTTTATGCAGAACAGCATTAAACGACCACACTGTTGCACAGTGGCTTTTCTTTGTTCCTTTCCTTCATAGCTAATCAAGTTAGATTACACCTATTAAATATGCTTTCACAATTTGGACCCAGACACCACCCCCTATAAACAAAATTAGAAGTAAAAAGGCGAAGAATCTCTCTTTCCCTTAATTTGGGAAACAAAATGTAGAATTAGGGGGTTTTCGTGTTGAGCACAGCTTAGTCAGAATTTAAAAGGATGAGATAAAGTCTTTCAGGACAAGGATAAAGTTAGAGCGACCAGTTTTTCTTCATCATCCCCTTGCTCTTACACCCCCTTCTTAACTACTTCTGTGACTATGCCATTATATTGAAAAGGGGATTGTGTTAGCTGGGAGACACTTGAAAATTTGTTGTAATTTTAAAAATTATAAAATCTTTTTTTTAAAGATTGTATTTATTTATTTATTTATTTATTTGAGAGAGAGAGCATGCGCATGAGTGGTTTGGCAAGGGAAGGAGCAGCAGGAGAGGGAGGGGGAAAGAATCTCAAGCAGACTGCCCTGAGCACAGAGCCCAACTCAGGGCTCAATCTCATGACCCCGAGATCATGACCTGAGCTGAAATCAAAAGTCTGACGCTTAACTGAGCCACCCAGGCGCCCGCCCCCTCAAACTATAAAATCTTTAATAATGGTTTCAGTCTAAGGCTAGCCCCAAGAAGATACTGCTTGACTTCTTAAGCATGGGGGATACTATAAGACCAATGCAGTTTTCCAATATTCTCCCAAGCAAATGGTGGCTGTCAGTCTTTAGAATACCTCCAGGACTCTAGAGCTCATGGTCCCAGGGTAATAGGTCCTCACTGTTGTAACAAAGAAACTCCGGAGCAGTTTTCTACACTATTTCAAATTTAATTAGAGCCAAGTCTTCCCCAGTGGCCCCTAAATCACCCTTCCTAGAGGTCAGAATATTTTAATTCCAGAAGAGAGCTCCACCTCATTTAATTCTCTCCCTTGGTCTATTCATGCCAGCTTCCTTCAAACTCCTCACTTGAAGAATTGTTACTCATTCTTCTTAGGTCATCACTCAGAACAGATCCACAGCAAGATTTTATAACTCCTGAATCAAAGGAGAAAGCAGTCATCACAGGAGTGTTTGAAAAAAATATATAAGTATTGATCGTAGATAAATCAGAAAGAAGTCAGGAAAACTTTTCCTGGGTGAGTTGAAGTCTATTTGGGATCATTGAGTCAGCAGAAAGAAAGGGCAGGAGGTAAGTGAATTTCAACTCAGCTTCTCTACTAACCTATGTAATTTAAAAAAAAAAAAAAGTCACAGTCCCTGTCCCTCTAATTCAACATAATAATATTGGTGTGATAAAGATGGGACAAAGACATACAAAATGAATGACTACAAGATTGAATGAGCAAATATATTTCAAGAATCTAACGTATTATATTGTGCTTAGAAGACAATTATTTTCACCCTCACCTTTTGGTTTGGTTTACAAATTTAACAGACAATCCTTATGTGAGGGAAATACAAGATTCTTTAGATTTACTGAGTGTAGCAGAGCAGCTGGTGGAGGGTGGGGAAGAGACCCCCAATTTTTCAAATGATTCTTGGACTTCTTAACTACTTCTTCAATAAGGTCCTTTCAAAATCATAGAAAGTTCAAAATCATAGGATGATGTTAGGGAATATTAGGTTCATTTATCATAGTTGATAAACTCAGACTTGAAATAATTAAATGACTTTTCCAAGGTCACACAGCTAATTAGTGGCCACCCTGGGAGCAGAATCCAAGGCTCTTATTTCATAAACCAAGAGTTATTTATTTAATTCACATATCTTAACAATTTATATACCAAATCCTAAATTCTGTGTTATGCTTTTAAAAACTTTTACCAGAGGAAAGGAAATGATGGTAAACTAGTCTCTATTATACACCATCTAGAAAATTCAGCTTTGATAACCTTGGTTCTCTAAGGACCTGGGCTTTTTTTACCATTTGAAACACAAGAGCAGCCTGGAATGCTAATCTGAGCACTGACTTTTGTGTCAATGGTGAGGGTGACTCATCAATACCATTGTTTGTAGAACATATTCCGGGAAAGTGAAATCCTGAAGGACCACGACCTCCAGTTCTTTGTCTTCTCAACTAAAATTAACAACAGTGGAAAATTCCAAACAACCTTTCCTTCACGTTTCCCATCATAGGAAAATTTCAAAGACTCATTTTGGGAATAATCATAGATTAAGTTTGCCCTTAAGCACCTCCCAAGAAAAGAAGAAAAACTAGTCTTTGACAAGATTATTGAACATGGCAAAAAATTAAAATTGTTCTGCATGTTTTTAGAGCACAGAACTAGACTTAGTGAATTAAAATTGCAAAGAGGAAGATTTTGCCTTACTATAAAGTAAATCCAAATTCTCTTGTGGGGTCCCAAGCTCTAAGAACAGTGCGTATGACACAATAGATGTCTGGTAATCTTTGCCAACACCTGAGTTTACTTGTGTCTTGGAACTTTCATCCTGTATTGCCTTTTAACTTTACTGTACTTCCATGTAGACTGTAAGCTACTTGACTTTAGGGACTGCATCTTGTTCACGATTGCATGAACCTAACACAGAACTTGTCCCAGAGTAGCATTTGGTAAGCATTACGTAAAGAAGGAAGGAAAGAAAACAGAAAGGAAGACGAGAGGGAGGAATTACATCAGGGTTTTCCAAAAACGAAATGAAGTGCTTTGCCACAAAGTTTGGCAACCCTGGTTCGATAACCATTTACTGGAGCTGTTGCAGAGTGGAACTGAGAATTCTTTGGGTGATCGAATCTGCCAGGTGGTATAATCATACACAGTATCTGAAAAGCTATATATGTCTTTTAAGATTTCAATTATTGAGAAATTCCATTCAAGATATGGTATTTGCTTGCCTCCTAAACTGTAAAGCTGTTATTTAATTGTCATAACATAGCTAATGGAAGCCTTTGCATTGGATTTAAATGCATCTTTGACAAAAATGGCACTTTAATTCTGAAACAGAAATGCTCCATTAGACGTGTAGCTTTGTAACTACAGGAATAAGACATTAAGTTATTCTTACTACCAAAAAAAGAATATTGAATTTGGTAGAACTACTTTTAATTATGTTAAATTGAAGCAAGTCTTGATCCCGACAATCTGTAATTATATCTACATTATATCTGCCATAGAAAACTTTTGGGGAAAAAGAATATTCTCTAATTTGTAACACAGCCATTTTAGTGCACGTCTTAAACTCACTTCAAGCTAACTCATTTTAAAGTAATGCTAAGTTTCATCATAATTTCCTATAAGAACTTCTTTGCCACAAACATGTAAAAATAAAGGTGATGGCTGTCCTGAAGGGATGATGACATTATCATGTCCGGAGGAGTAGAGAAGAGTTAGGGTCTCTCACATGAGATCCCAGGGCAATGTCGTTTGTGTGTTGTTTCTTCCTTCAATACGCTGTAGCTATTCTGGCTTTGCCTGGAGTGACTCAAGCCAGTTTGTGAGCAGAATATTTTGTTACACCTCACCAGGAGATTCAAAATCAGTGTACATGATTCATGCTTGACAGTGTCTCTGAGAAAGATGAGCAGACACAGTAATTCATTTGTTGCCATTCCATTCAACCATCAGTTGATAAGTGGCCTTGTCATTCCAACTTCTTTGATTTAATGCATGAATCATAATGGTCTCAACTTTACCAAAGCCAACTCTTATAGTTATTTTATTCAGACTCATGATTTTTCTGAATAGGAAGAAAGGGAGGAAGTGATCAAGCAAGCAAGTGGGAGGGAGGCAAGAAGGAAAGAGAGAGAGAGGGAGGAAGAGCAGAAGAAGGAGGGAAGGGCAGGATAAAATGAAGAGACGAGAGAAGAAGAACAGAGTAAAAGCAGAAAGGGGAAGGAGGATAGGCTAAAGCAAGAAGAAAATAAATCAAGAAAAGAAAACAAACAAAAGAAGGATAGGGTTTCTTTTTTTTTTTTTTAAGATTTTATTTATTTATTTGACAGAGAGAGAGACAGCGAGAGAGGGAACACAAGCAGGGGAAGTGGGAGAGGGAGAAGCAGGCTTCCCGAGGAGCAGGGAACCCAATGTGGAGTTCGATCCCAGGACCCTAGGATCATGACCTGAGCCGAAGGCAGATGCTTAACGACTGAACCACCCAGGCGCCCCAGAGTTTCTTTTTTATCTTAGAGATTTTTTATTTATTTGAGAGACAGAGTATGAGTTGGGGGAGGGGCAGAGGGAGAGAAAGAGAGAATCCGAAACAGACTCCGTGCTGAGCATGGAGCCTGGAGGGGCTCGATCTCACGACTGAGATCATAACCTGAGACAAAACCAAGAGTCAGATGCTTAACTGACTGCACCACCCAGGCACCCTGAGTTTGTTTGTTTGTTTGTTTTTTAATTTAGCAGACAAGGACAGCAGAACAAAAATACAGGGGTTAAAATGAATAAATTGTATGGTTGATGCCGTGAGGTTCTGGATTAGAATGCTTCTGACTGCATATCCAATTAAAATGTTTAAAACAATGAGAAGCATGAATTATCTCATATAGCAATAAACCTAGAGCAGTGGTTCTCAACCAGGGCCAGTATTGGGAACTGTTTTGGCAGCCAGGAAACATTTAGCCATGTCTGGAGACATTTTTGCTTTTACCACTGGGGGATGGGTGCTATGAGCATCTCATGAGTAGAGGCCAGGGATGTTACTAAGCATCCTATAATCTTACAAAACACAGATCAGCTCCCCAAAGACAAAAAATTATCCAGTCCAAAATGTCCACAGTGTTGAGATTGAGTCATCCTGGCCTAAAGGTAGTGGGGTTCCAGAGTTGGTAAACTCAGTGGCTGCATGACATCATCAAAGATGCAGGGCTGTCATCTTCAATCCTCCTGGCTTGTCCTCTCAAGTTAACTAACCTAATAATGTCAAGGTAGTTGCCACAGCTTCAGGTGTCACTTCTAGTTGACAATATCTCAGAGGGACAATAGGGAGTGTTTTCCTTGGCTTGGAATTTCCAAACTTCCCTACTGATATTAGTTTAAATCTATTATGGTTCATCACTTGGGCTTGAAACAGGCTTCAGTTTCTCTAAACACATGGCTGCCTGATACTTGAGTAAAATCAGTTTCTTTTAACAAGAAAGAAAGCAAGCAATGGTTCTTGGATAGGAAAACAACTGTTTTCTTTGAGTTCTGACACTCTGATGCTCTGATGCGCACCCCAGGGATAGGAAAGCCTAAGAGGTGGAAGGATACTTCGGTCATCTTGACAGGGCACTGTCTCCCCTGGTGACCAAGTATATCTTTCCTGACTTTCATTTTTCTATGCTTTCATCACTGCTTAATGCCTTTACACTTGACATTGTTTCTCTAGCTATCCTAATACCTTAAATTGAGTTACACTCTTGTCTTGCTATCATGGAAGCTATTCTTATATTTTCCTTTCCGTATTGACATTCCTAACCATATAGTTATATTACCGTTTTAACTCTCAGAAAGCAATATTATCTTTCATTGATATAAAGAGTATACTTCACCATTGTCGTCCCTTCTTCCTGTATTACCTACAGCATGAACACTTCGGTTCTTATGAACACTGAAAAGCAAGATAAAACTTTTGTAGATAACCTTATATTAGTGTTTCTCATTCTTAAAACCATAACACTGTTTTTGAGGTGGGCAATTATATGTTTCAGGTGATAAGGATAAAATCTTGAAGAAAAAAACCCCACATGATACATTAGCCTATTTGTAGGTAGGTAGGATCATTTCTTTAAAACGTGTAGCATATTGAAATTAACTGAGCACCAATTTTGATAAAATTCAATAAAATTTTCAATAAAATTATGACAATTTTGACTTAAGTCAAGAAGGATTTATTGCAAAATGACTACATATGGAATGCTGTGAAAGGTATCGAGTTGGATAAGAATATAATTATTTCATTATCTGCCTCTCCAGACTTCTGTTTTTTACCCCAACAAAAGACATTAACCTATCCTTTTGAATGGCCTGGAAATTCTGCTGCATTTTGCCTTGACTGGATCAGATAACACAGAGTGCTTGGAATCCTAGAAGGAGTCACATAGAGATGAGTACTGACAAGCATAACACATGTACTTCCACTTTCTCTCTCATATCCAGAGCAGGTATCATATTTGATCATGGCACCAGACTTCATAACTTTTTAAATAACCTTGAATGCTTTAATGGTCTAGATTTGTATTATCTCCTATAACAATGCTGTACTCACTTGCCATGTGTGACTATTTAAATTTCAAATGCTAACAACCTTTCCAGGTTTCAATGACATACTTTAAACTGCAAATATTTAAAGTTTAAAACTTGATACATTTTGATAAAAATGTATACATACCTACAGAAAATATTCACACAATCAAGAACATAATCACTATTCCCCAAAGTTTCTTTGTTCCCATTTGTCATTTCTCCCTCTCGCTCTTCCCTGCCCCACTCCAACGCCCAGGCAACCACTCATCTGCTTTATATCTCCGTAGATGAATATGTTTTTGAAGAATTTTATGTAAATTAAGCCAAAGAGTATGCACTATTTTAAACTCAGGATAATTATTGCTAAACATTAACAAAATGAAGGATAATATGATCATCTCAATAGATGCAGAAAAAACATTAGACAAAATTGAATACGCATTCATGATAAAAACTCTCAAAACTGGGTATAGTGAAGGTACCGCAACATAATAAAGGCCATATATGACAAGCCTGCCAAGATCATACTCTACAGTGAAACACTGAACGCTTTTCCTCTAAGATCAGGAACAAGACAAGGATGCCCACTCTCACTGCTTTTATTCAACACAATAATGGAAGTCCTACCTAGAGCAGTTAGGCAAGAAAAAGAAATAAAAGTCACCCACATCAGAAAGGAAGAAGTAAAATTGTCTCTATTTACAGATGACATGATATTTTACATAGAAAATCCTAAAACCTCTGCCCAAAACAAAACAAAACAAAAATAAGAAACACCTGTTAGAACTAATAAATTCAGTAAAATTGGGCGCCTGGGTGGCTCAGTTGGTTGGGCGGCTGCCTTCGGCTCAGGTCATGATCCTGGAGTCCCTGGATCGAGTCCCGCGTCGGGCTCCCTGCTTGGCAGGGAGTCTGCTTCTCCCTCTGACCCTCCCCCCTCTCATGTGCTTGCTCTCTCTCATTCTCTCTCTCTCAAATAAATAAATAAAATCTTAAAAAATAAATAAATAAATAAATAAATAAATAAATAAATAAATAAATTCAGTAAAATTGCAAAATACAAAATCAATAGACAAAAATCAATTGTGTTTTTATATACTAAGAACAAAGTATCAGAAAGAGAAATTAAGAAAATCCCATTTACAATGGCATCAGAAGGAACGAAATGCCTAAGAATAAATTCATCCAAGGAGGTGAAAGACCTGTACACTAAAAACTATAAGACATTGATGAAAGGAATTGAAGAAGACACAAATAATGGAAAGATATTCTGTGCTCATGAATTGGAAGAATTAATATTGTTTAAATGCCCATATTACTCAAAACAATCTACAGATTCAATATTAATGTTATTAAAGTTACAATGACATTTTTCACAGAAATAGAAAAAAAAAATCCTAAAATTTATATGGAACTACAAAAGATCCAAATAGCCAAAGCAATCTTAAGAAAGAACAAAGGTAGAGACATCACACACTTCCTGATTTCAAACTATATTACAAAGCTATAGTAATCAAAACAGTATGGCATTGACATAAAAACTGACATATAAATGATATAGCATAGAGAAGCCAGAAGTAAACCCATGTGTAGATGGTCAATTAAATTACTACAGAAGAGTCAAGAATATACAATGGGAAAATGATATTCCCTTTGATAAAGGGTGTTGGGAAAACTGGACAGCTACGTGCATGCTAAAGAATAAAACTGGACCCCTAACTTATACCATACACAAAAATCAACTTAAAATTAATTACAGACTTGAACCTAAGGCCTGAAACCATACAACTCCTAGAGAAAAAAACATAGTTTGTAAGCTCCTTGACATCAGTCTTGGCAATATTTTTTTTTTGGATTTGACACCAAAAGCAAAGGCACTGAAAACAAAAATAAACAAGTGGGACTCCATCAAACTAAAAAAGCTTCTGCCCAGTAAAGGAAGCTGCCAACAAAATGAAAAGGCAACTTACAGAATAAGAGAAAATATTTGGTAATCATCTAACTGATAAGGGATTAATATTAAAAATATATAAAGAACTTTTACAACTCAGTAGCAACCCACCCCCATTACTCAATTTAAAAAATAGACAAAGGCCCTGAATATAATTTTTTTCCAAAGAATACATATAAATGGCCAATAGGTACACGAAAAGATGCTCAAAATCATCAGTTACCAGGGAAATGCAAATCAAAACCACAATGAGATATCACTTCATACCTGTGGAAATGACCGTCATCAAAAAAACAAAAGAGATAACAAGGTTTGCAAAGATGGAGAGAAAAGGGAACCATTGGGCACTGTTGGTGGGAATGTAAATTGGTACATCTACTAAAAAAATAGCATGGAGGTTCCTCAAAAAAATTAAAAAAAGAACTACCATATGATCCATTAATTTCACTTCTGGATATATGTCTGAAGGAATTGAAATCACGATCTCAAAGAGATATTTGCACCCTCATGTGCATTGCAGCATTATTCACAATACCCAAGACATGGAAACAACCTAAGTGTCTATCGATAAATGAATGGAAAAAGGAAATGTGAGATACATGTCATACATATATATGTATTATATTTTTAATTTGGAGGGTTGATATTAAATCCACATACTTCTTTGCTTAGATTTTATTCATTTTGGGGGTAGAATTTATTAGTAAAACTGTCTTTTAGGCATTCAGAAAAGCAAGTTCTAGAGTGAAGCTGGCCTCACCCACTTGACTTAATAAAGCCTAGGAGAGAGAGAGTAAATTAAAGAAGAAAAAGAAGGAGGAGAAGGTAGAGAAGGACAAGAAGGAAAATGTGAGGGAGAGAAGGGGGAAGGGGAGGAGGGGGAGAAGGAAGAAAAGAAAAAAAAGAAACCATGGAACTTCTAATCTGTAAATGTATACTTTGACAAAACCTCTGACCTTGTGAGTATTTTACATTTCTGTAATATCCTTTAAACAGATTTTTTCTGGCTCACTGTTGAAAGAGATAGTCTGGCATGTATTTATACTGAGATATTCTATAGCTGTCCTAAAATCTGCAAATCAGAATTTCCATGGTGGAACCATTACTTGTTATAGGGATTGATATTTCAGGGAATTAGGGAAACTCAGAGGGCTGCTCTGAGTGGAATTTCCTCCTGTATCATTGACATTTCCAAATGATTTGTTTCAAGTGGCTTGCCCTGTTGATGAGTGTGTGTTCTAATTATTCACACCAAAGCAGAAATAATCAATTACATTTAACATCCTGCCCTAAGGAGTAGGTGTTTTTTTTCAGGACCAGTCTTTCTGAAATGGAAAAAAATAAAAAAAAATCTTTACAATTTGGAATTCCTGAGGACCCTTGCTTTCCTTACTTAGAATTGTAATCAGAGGCTCCTATCTTATACATTTAGTTAACATTGCTTGATAGCTTTTTTTTAGCCATCCATATTTTCAGACCCAAGGGATCTCTTCTTAACAATTGAATGTTTGTTTGTTATTTCTCTTGATATTGGGTAATTTAGAGCTTTGGAGCAAAACATCTGGGTATGAATATCCTTAGGTATATTACTTAATGGATCTGACCCTTAATTTCTAAGCTATAAAATTGGTAATTAAATATAACTCCCAAAGAAATAGTAAAACATACTAAACATACCAATTAAATGCATGTAATTCAGAGTCAGACAGATTTGTGTCCATAATCTTAGGTCTACCACTTAGCAATTTGATCTTGAAAACTTATAAATCTGTTTTCTCATTTACAAATGGACAATATAACACACAGACATATATAATAGGATTGCTCTATGGATTAAATGTAATAGCAATCATAAAGTACTTGGCACAGTGCCTAGATTTTTAAAAAAAGAAGCGGTCCTTATTTTTCTCACTAGCTTAATTGTCAAGTAGGTAATAATATGCTTAGCTTAGCACTTAGTAGGTGCATGATGAGTATTACTTATCTTCCATTCTCCCTATCAAACAGATTAATTCAGGTTTTACTTCATAAAAAAACAAATAGATCTGTTCTACATATATATTTTTAAATCTGTTGCTTCCTTCCTTTTCCTCCTTCTCTAATTCCTATTTGCATAATTAATTCTGGGAATACCCGCAAATAGTATCTTAGGGGTATTCAAATTTGCAATTTATGGACTTGCCTAGATGAGATATTTGCAGAAATTTTCATCGATATATGACTATACATTGCAGAAATTGTTTAACAAACAGTATCTGGACAGCCAGCATAGAGGAATGAAAGAGGAACACTCTTGAGCTGTTACCTGCGGAGTGTGATAATGAAAGTTTCATGGTACTGTGCAATGATCAAGACGAAAGACGTTTTTCACTTAGGATTCCAGTCCAGTCAAAAAGTAACATTAGGAATTTAGAACTGCACTCCCATCATCAAATATTCTGGAACATTTACAGGATTCAGGAGTACAGAGCAGAAAGGTAGAGAGAGGGAGTTCCATAAAACTATGAGGAATAGCAGAGACCTAAAGTTGAAAGGGTAACACTCTACAGAAACTAATTTCCAAAATCCTAACTAGGGGAAAAAATTAAGCAAGTGCATAATCAAAGACTGAGAATTTCAGATAAATAGTTACTACAACTGTAGAATACGAAAGGAGTAGACGGAATGTGTGGAAGCCAGGATTCATATTGGATGTAAGTATTTCAATTTTTCAAATATGCCAAACTCCTGCCTTAATGGCATTTTATAGTCCTACCTATTTCACAGATTTTTAGATGTTAATTTTAGTAGTTTTCCATAGTTATTGTACAAATATATATATATGCATATATATATTTCATATTATATAGCTTGGGTCAATTTGTTCTGAACAAATTATTTTGGGGGTGCCTGGGTGGCTCAACTGGTTGGGTGTCTGCCTTCAGCTCAGGTCATGACCCCAGGGTCCTGGGATCGAGCCCCACATTGGGCTCCCTGCTCGGCGGGTAGCCTGTTTCTCCCTCTCCCGCTCCCCCTACTTGTGCTCTCTTTCTCTCGCTCTGTCAAATAAAAAAAAAAAAAATCTTAAAAAAACAAAAAAAATTACTTTGATTGTTCATGAACTTTCAAATGAAAGAAGTCTTCCACCTATTGTAACAGAGATATTCTTGACTTGATGGATCCTACATAACTATAACAGTAGAGAATTCTGGCACTTATCTAATAAATATATTTTAAATACTCAACTTTATTAGTAATCAAAGAAATGAATTTTGATTCATAAATAAGATAATATGCCTTGTTAATTATCAGATTTGCAAAAATACTATTTTTTTCAAAGATAACACTCATTGCTAGTCTGGAGGCAATGCCATAATATCTTTCATATACTGCTACTGGAAAGATAAATTAGTAAAACACTTCTGGAATGTATTCAGTTGCATGTGTCGATATGATTAAAATTACTTGTGTTTTCTGATGTGACAATTTTATTTATAGGTCTCTAAATTGAGGAAATCATCAAAAATGTGAACAATGATTTACATACAAGGATATTTTATTACAGCGTTATTTATAATATCAGACATTGAGACCAATATAAATGCACAACATTCAATATTGGTTGGACAAAGTATAATATACGCATAGGATGTAATTTAAGGTAATGTTTTGTATTTAATGTGGAGAAATTCGTAGAAAAAATCCACAATGCTATCATAGTTTTACCATATGTGTGTGTGTATGTATGTTCTCACTGTATGTTCTTATTTATATGAAACACACACACTATATGTTCTTATTTATAGTAAATAATTAAATCCTAGGAAAAACACCAAAATACTAATAGAGGTTTTCTTGGGTTGGAGGCCTTATAGGAAACTTTCATTTTTTCTTTATAAATGCTTAGGTTTTCTAAGGAAAATGTGCTAATATAAAGAAACAAACATTCTGTAAAGAGAGAAGAGAGTAGGAGCAATTCTCATGGACCAAGTGAACACAAAGACAGTTTTAATTCAGCTGATTTCTTGTCTGAGTCTTCCATACCTTTGCACACGTTTACCTTTGAACATAAGCAGAAATTTAGAGTACCCTTGAAGGCATGGCTTTGCCTCACTTTCTGTAATCAGAGAGCAAGGAGACATGAGACTGAATAACTAAATCCTGGCTGGACCCTGGGAACTTACTGTCCTGCAAGCTGACAATACCCTGGGTGAGTGCATCACTCCTGCAGTCTCAGTCTGTTTTTGAACTCAGTGTTATGGTAGAGTGCCTGATATTTAACATTCCAGGTCACCTTTACAAACTTGCTAAAATGGTAAGGTGGGATGGGAAATTCTGGCTTGAACTGCCATCCGTTACTACACTAGACATACTGTGAGGGCGGCCCGGTAAAGACTCCTCAGCTGTGCTATTAAAGGCAAGGTATTACTTTGCAAAGCTTAGGAGAGCAGTCTTGCTGAAACAAGCAAATACCTTCTATTACGTTAATGGTCTATTTAAATAACAAATAGCTGGCCTCTGGCTCTGCTTCATCCTCTTCTGTGTGTCTGGGCCCTTGGGCTTGCATGCTGGTGAATATTTTTAGGCTACTTCAAGCAGCCAGAACACCAGTTAATGCAAGATCATCCTGACAGCCCTTTTTAGATCTTGACACCTGATGCTTTCTCTCTGTGCTTTCTTTGTAAGGCAAGGTTTATAATTTCCACCTCTAATGCAGTCGTAAAAGTCTGATGGTCTTCTCAGAAGAGACCTATGCTATAAAAAGGGAAAATTGAAGTAAATTAAGCCAGGGAGCTTTTTGAGTCATCAAGTAAGATGTTGTATACCATCATGACATTTCAACCCACAACTTAGTGCCATAGCTTATCAACTGAGCTGATGAGCTGTGTCTGCATAAAAGTAAAGGTCTAAGCTAGTCAAATACCTTTGTAAGCAGCTTGCCTTATCACCGGATCTATTTTTCCAAGCACCTAATCAAGGGCATTTATTTCTGTGGTTGCAGTAAAAATGGAAATATCAATGGAGAGCAATTGGTTATCAGAATTTGTTCAGTGTTGAGCTGGGAACATCACAGAAATCTTAAGCTTCACCCATTCACACACTCATGAAACCTTCATCCTTTAGCAAACTCCTTCATAATTGGAAGCTTTTTTCGTCTAAACACCAATAGACACCTTTCTTTATGTGGTTATCGAAAAAAGGATTAACTTAAGTGGATATGTGAAAAAGATTATAATGCATAAACTAATTATTATTGTAATCGCTATGCTGTATTAGTGATGAGCAATTTTGCTTTTTTTTCTCTAAATGCCCTTTCCAACTGTATTAACCAGGGGAAATATTTCCATGACCTTGGATCAAAACTTGAACATTTCCCATGACTTAATTCAGTATACTCAGATAATAAATAGATTTATGACTCCCTAAAGTTGCAGATGCAGCTTTAATTCAGAGATGAGATGGTCCAATCCAAGATATTAAACATTTCAGCCTTCATTCAAAGGGCAGACTCACCCTCACCTGCCCATGACCCCAAAGTAAAGACAGTAGTAGTCTTCAAGAATGAGGGTGTAGTTAGCTTTTGCTCCTTTATTCTACTCACCTCTTTTGTCTTTCACACAACAGCGGGAAGGGTTAAGGGCACAAGGCGTTTTAAAGTGTATGATATCTTCATGTGAAATTACATTTATAATGATGAATCTCAAATTTGTATGAGTAGCTTGGATTTCTCCCTTAATCTGTATATTTATATTTCCAGTTGCCTATTCAGCATGCCCATTTGGATTTCTGATACTCATCTTAAATTTAAGACATCAAATCTGAACTAAACTCTTCCTTGCAGGGACACATGAGTGGCTCAGTCTGTTAAACCTCTGACTCTTGATTTCAGCTCAGCTCATGATCTCAGGCTCGTGAGATCAAACTCCACGTCCGGCTCTGCACTGAGCATGGAGCCTCTCTTTGTCTCTCTAAAAAAAAACCCCAAAACAAAACAAAACTCTCTCCTGCAAAAACTTCTTCCATTTGCAGTCTACCCCATCTCAAGAAAACATCCTTCCAATTGTTAAGGCCAAAATCTGTGGAGTAATTCTTGATTCTTTCTTCTTTACATATATCTGACTTGTCAGGAAATCTTATTGGTTGCTACTTTCAGTGAACATCTAGAATTATCTACTCTTATTATTACTAATGGAGTCCAAGCCATCACCTTCTCTCACCTAGATTATTGCCTCCTACCTAGTCTCCTTGGCTCCACCCCTACCCCTTTGTTCTTAATGAGTAGCCACTGTGACTCCAGGTCAACCCTGAAACAAATCTCTGTTTTACTCATTAGCAAAAGCCAAAGTTATTAAAATGGTTTATAAGGGTGAACATAATCTGGACCCCATTATCTCTTTGCTTTCATCTATGATTAGTTTTCCCCACTAACTTTAGCAACAGACGCCTTGACCTTTTCCTTAATCCTTAACATGCTAAAAAAATTTCCCTATTTCGGGTCTTTGTACTGTTTCCTCTACTCAGAATGTTCTGTCTCTTCCTAGCTCATGTCTCTGTGACTTACTTCATCACTGCCTTCACATCTTTGCTCAGATTATTACCTTCTCAATGATGTCTACCCTGTCTGCCCCAGCATTCCTGATCCCCTTGGTTATTACTTTTATTTTTATATTTATCAGCTGTGTCTCCTCCCCACCTCCACCAGCCCAGCCAGCACAAAAGTTCTATGAGGGCAATGATTTATGTTTGTCTTGTGTGCCATGTATCTGTAGCACTAAAACTACTTAGCTCTGTCTAGGAACTCCACAGATATTTATGGATTGGATTAGGTAATGTACTTTCTTAGGTATACTGGAAGTTTCCCATACTAGGGACTTTTCTTCAATGGTTCCTTTGACCTGGGCAGATGTATCAGTTTTCTGGTTGGATACTGTTGGCTCCTTCTCACACTCTTAACGATCCATTGTCCACTCTAGCTTCTTGTTGCTGTGTTGCCTCTGTCCTTATGTAGCCCTATTCATTAGGACCAAGATGACCTCAGTGGTACACATCTGACCCATGGAAAACATTCATTCCTTGTCCCAACAAATTGGAAACGCAGGTCAAACCAATTCTATCCTGCTAATATAGTCTGTTTTATGTTCTCAGATGTGAGTCAGACTGTATTCGAGTTCCCAGGAAAACAGAACCAATAGGATGATAGCACTAATCTCTGCAATTCCCCTAATCATGTGATATTGCTTTGGGTTTACTATTCTCATAGGTGTAGGCAGTTCTAGTGGCTTTCACATGGCCCTTCCTACTGTAACAGCATGAACTCCATAGATCAGGGAATTAATGTGGGGATTCTGTCAGTTGCTCTTCCAATTATGTATTCCAAAACAAGATGGATTGGGATGGGTGGGTTTGGGAACTGTATTATGGTTATCCAGAGAAACAGAAACAGAACCAATAGGAGATATATATAGGATATAGATAGATATAGATAAATATATAAGATATATATATATTTTTAAGAATTGGCTCGTGTGATTATGGAGACTTAGTGAGTCCAAAACATGACAGGGGAGGCTGGCAGGCTGCAGACTTAGGTAAGAGTTGTGTTCAAGTCCAAAGGCAGTCTACAGGCAAACCAGGAAGAGCTGATATTGCAGATGAACTCTGAAGGCAGTCTATTGGTAAAATTCCCTCTTGCTCAGAAGCCCGTCCATACTGTGGAGGGTACTTTGCCTTACTCGATGTCCATGGATTTAAATGTCGATCTCAACCAAAAACACCTTCATAGAAACATCTAGAATAATGTTTGACCGGTTATCTGGGCAATGTGGCCCAGCCAGGTTGACACATAAAATGGACCATCATAGTAATTCACCAAACCCCTGTGAGATAAACCTAAGCTAAAATTCCACTGATCACCTGAATTCTATAAACCCTACTCTGACTAATGGATCACAAGAGACATGTGGGGTCTTCTTAAATTAGTGTCAGTTCAGAGCCTCAGTCTAGTAACCCCTAAAAATTCTGATTATTTCCTTTCTCCCAATGCATTAGTTACCTTGGTAAAAGACCTTGTCTTTGGGAAAAACGAAGTAGGTACTGTTCTATTTTCTTTCCTTGTTTGGGGGTTTGGGAACTCATAGCATGTTAGAGCCTTTTTCAAAAATCTGTCTTCAGAAATCCTCTGGCCTTCTGGCATGGTTTCTTTTAATCAGTATTATTAAAGTATAACTTACATATTATATAATTCCCAATTAAGTGTATGATTTAATGAGTTTTGACAAATGTTTATAATCATGAAACCACTTACTTCTGTGATCTTGGCTAAGTTGCTTAAATTGCATTTTTCCCTTTAAAAAATACTCTCATTTTCAAAGGGCAAAATAAAATCCAAATTTCTTATAGAGTTTGTTATGGAAATTCAGTGAGATATGGTTATAAATCACCAAGTATAGGGCCTGGCACATCCTCAGATCTTGATTAATGCTGGTTCCACATTTGTCCTCCTACTGATGGCAGAGGCCAGCTTTCATATATTTTAACATGACTAAGCAACTAATTATTCAGCAACTTCTAGATGCTGAGTAAATGTTTGTGGAATGAACAAATAAGTCAAGCGCTACACACATAGAGAAGAGAAAGCAATTAATTATAAATTCATTAGGATCATAATATTTCCTTTCCTTCATCTCTACACTTAACAAGCAACTTTCTCATATTAATTCAGTTCCCAAGAAAACTTGCCTGCTAGAAAAAGAATGCACTATACACTTGACTTGAAAATTATGGTCCATGAAGCAATAATGCTTCTAATTATAAATCAAGAAATTAGTTTTCAAGTTACTAATCAATCTCTAGTGAGTTTGATTAGCATCAATTAGTTCCCTAGAACCTGATCAACCTTGAAGAACTGAGTAGGAGAGAACTTTTGACATGGAGAAGTTAAAGATCAGTTCTTAGGCCCATGGAGACTTGGAAAGAACCGTATAAAATACCAACAACCTTCTTATTGGGAAATAAACAATAGAGCAATGAGTGTACAGAGAATATCAGGGCTGGACCTCTCTTTTCCCTTTCCCTTAATATCACTTATGTTTTTTAAGCATAAATTTCTATTGAATTAACTATAAGCTCTTTACAAAGATATACAAGGCCCCACCTTATACAATGTTCAAGGCCTGGCTCAAGTATGCTTCCTCCCTAGATCCTACCTTGGTGAGGCTGGTTGGTTATACTTTGTTTTCTTTACTGTAATAGGTCTTTGAAAGTTTCGTCAGAGTATATATGACCCTTTATATTCAGGCAACTTATGAATTCAGGACCCTTTATAATGCAATGACAGAAACCCAATTGTGGATTCAGTTGTCTTTCTTGAATAAATGCTTTCTGGGTTGCTATAAGCCTTCAGTTAATTTTTGGTGGTCTTCAAAAGTTGATTCTGATGATTTTTGCCATTCATTTTATTGCTTCTATGAAAGGACAAATTTTTGGACATTCTTACTCTATATTTGCACTGATGTTACCTCTGAGCCATTTTCATTTGTTTTACATGTTGTATTTCCATAATAAATCTCCCTTTCAAGGAAGCATTTTGCAAACACCCATACATATACACAACTGAAAGCTTGATTCAGTGATTTCTAAGTTCTAAAACTCCGTGATTACCCTCTTCTCACTAATTGGAAAGTTACTTATACAGTTACAAATCTTTTAAGTGTTAGAATTTTGGCTTTAGGTTTTATGCTTGCATCTCTTTATATCTAAGATCATAAGTACTTCATTAGGCTTTTTGAAAAGGTGAATATTAAATTAGTTGTGTAGGCTGAAATTATGGGGTGCTCTGTACCATGGGAATTAGTTAAGTTAATTAAACTCTAAAAGACAGAGCTTGTGGCAAATAGGGATGTAATATGAATACACAAAAGGGCAAAAAATGTATTACATTAAGAGACATTGCCTTACATAGAGAAAAGAGTTTGAAAGCATGTATTCAATATTTCCCAGGAAAGGAAGATACTGGATCAGAAGGACCTAAGCTAGTGTATCTCTGGCGAACTATTCTTGGTTATAGATAAGTTCAATATAATGCATTTGCTGAGGTCTCAGTTGCTTCCTACAAGCAACATGTTTCTCTCCTTTGGATTTTGTATCAAGAAATGGTTTGATTAATCATTTGGCTTACACTAATATACTGGTAGGACATAAGGTTAGGTATGGAGTAGGGGGAGGATGGGATGTTGGGATGGAAAACAAACACTATGTTCCTCTATTATTAGGCAATGTAGCAGTATTTCGGTTGCTAGAATGGTTTTGTGTGATTAACTTGATGTTCTGTTACCACTGAAAATTGGATCACATTAGGATGAATAAGAAAATGCAGCTTTTGGAATTTTAAGATGGAAACCCATACACTGAAAATGTGGTATTCCAAAAGGTGTTGTTCCTCAGAGGCTTGCTGATAGCCAGCTGATAATCCTGGATAATATTCCCAGATACATTCCCAATATTGAAGTCATTTCTGTTTAACAAAAACAAGAACAAATGAACCAATCAACAAAAAAATCATCAACTGAGTTTAATTTTGTGATGCTCTGATTTCAACTGGCCAAGTACTTAGGAAAAAAGCATTCAGATCCATCCTTTCTTCCTTCCTTCCTTCCTTCCTTCCTTCCTTCCTTCCTGCCGTCCTATATTTATTGAATGACTACAGTGCCTGGCACTGCTCTGGGTGCTTTATAAACAAGACAGATGTGTTTCTTTACTCATGGAATTTATATTCTAGTTAAAGATAAAAGAAACAAGAAACAGAATTTCAGAAAGGCTATAATGAAAACAAAACAGGGTAACATAATAGAATTTAACTAGAGATGGGAAAAATCTACTTTGTGAAGAGATGATAAGAGAAAGTTTCTCAAAGATAGTGATATTTTATTAAGACTTTAATGAGGAAAAATGAGCTATGAAAGTATGTGGGCAAGAGTATTCCAGGAAGAGGAAACAGCTTGTGAAAATGCCCTGAGGTGAAAATAAACTTGATATTAAAGATTTTTAAAAAAGATTTATTTATCCATTTCAGAGAGAGTGTGCCCACGCAAGCGTGTGAGTGGGAGGAGGGGCAGAGGGAGAGAATCCCCAAGTAGACTCCCCACCGAGCATGGAGCCTGATGCGTGGCCTAGTTCCAGAACCCATGAGACCACGACCTGAGCTGAATCCAAGAGTCAGATGCTCAACCAACTGAGACACCCAGGTGCCCCCTTGACACTGAAGATTTTAAACCTGTACAGATTTAAAACACTTTGGAATGAAATCCAAACTAACAGCATTTTGAAAATCCTAATTACATACTTAGACTTTAGGTTAACTCAGGCAGATATGGAGTACTAAACAGCCGATTTTTTTGGTGGGGGAGGTATGTAATAAGATTCATCTTGTTTATTTTCAAGCTTTAGAGTAGATTGAAATGTGATTTAGGAGATTTCTTTCCATGTGGTAATAAATGTGCTATCTTTGGTTTATGCTGCTATTGATTAAAAAAATCAGATATTATATGTCAATTTGTATGAGTTTAGTTGCAAATTAGCAAGCTAATCTCAAGGTTGGGCTGAAGTGGGAAATTTATTGGCTCAAAGAATCAAAAAAAAAATGCTTCAACACAAATCTGGGGAAGGAATAGAGCTGAGTCTCAATGACTTTCGAGATTGTCGCTCCTCTTTTTTCTTCCACAGGGTTAGCTCCATTTTCTTCTACTGTAGGTGGAGTTTTACTGAATGATAATTGACATGACCATCAACAGTTTCTGAGTTTCACATTTTTAAGCTTCTGCCACCAGCAGCTACCACTCTTTCTGAATACTAAAAATCCCAGGTGAGGGCTCGGATTGGCTCAACATGTGTCTCACTACTTCCCCTGGAGCAAGAAGTTGAAGCAGAGATCCAGCCATGTAGAATCATGGTAGTTCTGCTGCTACAGTAAGAAGGGGTTTGCTTTTCCCTGAAATGGGTAGAGAGTGGATGGGTTGCGAGATGCCATGTAAAGAAGACACTTCATATTCTAGACACTACCAATACCTGCGTGAAAGCCTACATAAAACACTAAATCAACTCCCAGTTTGGCCCTATTTCTGTCCACAGCAACAGTAACAACAACGATCAAAACCAACATAACAAAAGGATCAGTGAGCTCTTTTCGTTGTCCACCTTTCATCACAAGATACAATTTATTTAAAAAACAAAGTTAACATGGACAGAGGGGAAAATCTCAACATCCTATAACTACTGAAACTGAATTTTTAAGATTGAAAACAATTGTTCCAGATCTGAAAGATAAGAGAATCAAAGAACTCTGTCTACATATGAATGGAGGTATGGCTGTATTGAATGTCTAAATAAGTCACTGTACCAGAATAATCACAAAAGCTATTCTGATTGCCTGTGAAAGAGACAATTCATTTTAATTTATTCAAAATATTTAGAACCTATACCACTGATTATTTTAGGCTAAAATGTGTGCTTGTGTTTCTCTTTCAAATTTAAATTATGTGGAGAATTGCATCAATTCTATGCTTTACACTGTCGGTGATGGTTAATATTACGTGTCATTATGACTGGGCTAAAGGATGCCCAGATGGCTGGTAAAGCATTATTTCTGCATAAGTCTATGAGGGTGTTTCCAGAAGAGATTAGCATTTGAATTAGTAGACTAAGTAAAGCAGATCACCTCATCAATGTGGTGGGCAGCATCCAAATCACTGAGGGGCCAGACAAACAAAAAAGCCAAGGAGGGAAGGGAGAATTTTGTCTTTATGCTGAGACATCCATCTTTTCCTGTCCTTGGACATCTGTGCTCCTGGGTCTCAGGCCTTCAGACTCATGCTGAATTATACCACTGGCTTTCCTGGTTAAGCGTGCGGCTGACAGATTGTGGGACTTCTCGGCCCCTTCAATTGCGTGAGCCAATTCATATAACAAATTTCCCCTTACGTATATTTATATACATCCTATCGGTTCTATTTTTTCTGGAGAACCCTACTACAGTGCTTTCCGGTAAAGTTGAGATTTAGTGATTATGTAGTTGATTTGAGCGTTGTCGATAAATACAATAAATCAGTTCCCAGAATGGAATTCTTCCATGGGCCATTCCATACTGACTGTACCTCCCAGCTAACCACCAATTGTGCTCTTTGTGTGTGCAGTGTGCTTTTATTTAAGATGTTTGTTCTGGGCCCACACACTCGGTTTAACTTAAATCCCGCAATAGAGATGACGCTCAATGGAACCCCCACCTTCAAAGCTCAAAATATATTTTGCTGACTATCAAAACCTCTAAAGATGTTCACTGCCATTAGGATAATTTGGCATTTTAGGAATGTATTGTTTATTTTTTTAAATTCGGTCAACCTTTTTCAGATTAAATGAAGTGGCAGCAATGAACAATAAGAAAATTACGCAGTACGCAATTTCCTACTAAGTAATAATCACACACCAATTACCTTAAGGGAGCAATCTCATTCTCTTTCTGCCTGCCCTTAGCTCCTCTAATTTTGTCCTTTTGGAAGCAGATAAACTTTATGAAGATTCAAGGTGCTTTGAAATACCATTCTTTTTATTCATTTGTTCTATTAAGCTCCACTAATAGAGCCTACAAAACTGGGACAACATATAGATAGTGTTTGTTATATAGAAACTTTAAACCAAAAATGTGCTTTTTTGAGATTACCCATTTAAATAACCGTGGGTTGCTCTGAGCTTATTTTAACAGACCCTTAAAAGGGTATCTCTTGGTACACTCATTTCTTACAGTCCCAATCACAAGCCTTCTACACTAGGTTTTCTTGCATAATGATTGAGGTATGTCTAATCTAGATTATGGTGCGTCCACTGTACCCCAGACTCTTCAAGGAAGATGGGTCCCTCAGAGCTGTCTCAGGAGGTTGTGTGGGTTTAAAATGATTTCTAAAACTGTAAAACATTTTGCACGTGAAGGGCTTATTTGTTGCAGTTCCTCTGTCCCAAAGTTAATATTCAGAGTAGATTAAAGACAGTGGTCCCTGGGGCGCCTGGGTGGCTCAGTCGTTAAGCATCTGCCTTCGGCTCAGGTCATGATCCCAGAGTCCTGGGATCGAGCCCCGCATCCGGCTCCCTGCTCCGCGGGAAGCCTGCTTCTCCCTCTCACACTCCCCCTGCTTGCGTTCCCTCTCTCACTGTGTCTCTCTGTCCAATATATAAATAAAATCTTTAAAAAAATAATTAAAAAAAAAAAAAAAAAAAACAGTGGTCCCTTGTGGAGGCTTGTTGGGAGCTAACTAAAACAGTAAGGCAATCTGCCCTGAAAGGCCCTGAGGTTAGAGGCAGGAGGTATTATATATTTTCTTGCTCACAACCTCACTGTTAGTGAGATATTACAAGCATGTAAGCCTCTTACCAAATGCTTTCACTGCTTGTATATTCACTGCTGAGCAGACACAAAGACTATCATTCTTGTAATGTGACACCCTATGACCTCCTGCACTGTACCATGCTCGAGTGGTTCTTTCTGAAATGGACTCTGCGTCAGCAACCTTCTAATTGGTTAAGGCATAGGAGTATTCATTAGGCCAGGGAGGCCCAGGTCCCAAACAAGTTCTAGACCAGAAAGGATGCTTTGAAGGCACGAAGCAAGAGTGCTTGGTAGGTTTTTATTTCTGGTTCATGAAAAGGAATTGGAGTTCGGGAAATATTTCTAGTCAACAAGAGGTGTGAATGCCACTTATTTTTACCAGTGGGGGAGAATTAACATTCCTTTTGTAAATTAACACCTGTATTATTGGAATATGTTTAGAATAAATATTTGAAATGCTGGCATAGTCACTTTGGAATGTGGATTTTTGATTGCAGTACTTCAAGTACTAACTAGCTGTCCCTAGAAAGCAAATTAAAGTTAATTCACACTCATAAACATTCACAGTGCACACACCCATAAATACATATCCACACAATATACTATTATTTATATGGAAGTATTTTAAAGTAACCTGTCACACAGAAATTATAATGCAATGAAACCATATTTCAGAACTTTCATAATTCTAGACTCTAGAGTACTGCCTTCTCTACCCCAGTAAAACCAAATGTTGCCTCCTCCGTGTATCCATAACCCAGAAACTGCATTTCTGAATGAACTCAGGACCTGCAATCCTTTCTCACCGACATTAAAAGCAATCGTTTGGTCACAAATCAATTTCAATTGAAAGAAAATATGTCAATGATTCCTGTGATCCATACTTAATTTCTTCTTTTACTTTCTCTTAATTCTTCCTACCCAGGAAGAGAATAAAAAGAGAATTACCATTTAGCTACATAGTATCACAAACAAAAAGACCCCAAATTTGGCTCTTGCCCCTCTTCTACTGTTTTCCTTCGGTTTTATCAAAGGTATCAATTATGCAGCAGGTTGGGTTAATACTGAACACTGAATTCAGAAAAGTGTGGCGCCATAGTCAAATCTATCGAGAAACGTACATTTGTAAAGATGAGCGTGCTATTAAGTATTGTCACCAGCTAGACCCCAAAACCTGACTTTTACTGCCCACCTGCTTGTGTTCACTAACCTTTACTTAGGATTTTTCTTAAACTCTTCTTTTTTTTTTTTTTTTTTAAAGATTTTATTTATTTATTTGACAGAGAGAGAGACAGCGAGAGAGGGAACACAAGCAGGGGGACTGGGAGAGGGAGAAGCAGGCTTCCCACTGAGCAGGGAGCCCGATGCGGGACTTGATCCCAGGACCCCGGGACCATGACCTGAGCCAAAGGCAGTCGCTTAACCAACTGAGCCACCCAGGCGCCCTTTCTTAAACTCTTCTTTCCAGCTTACCTCTTCACTCAGGCAAAAGAAACCTGAAACCACCCTTCAGGTGACAGCAACGGCCCTGACAAGATCTCCAGCCAGCCCAGACCACCCAGACCCTTTGAGCTAAACCCCTGACTGGTACCTTTGCAGATGCACCATGGAGCAACCCCTGGGGTGACTGGCAATTACCTTTACCTTGTTAGAATACAAAAATCTCCACCCAAGGAGGAGCCTCAGGCCTCAACATACCAATGACAAGGCTTCCCTACCTAAACATTCATCCTAACCTCAAACGAAAGGTATCCATTCACCTTCTTTGGGGGAGTCACAGCTTTGAAAGCTGTTCCCCATGATCTCCTTATTTACCGCAAATAGCATTTTCTTTGTATGACACCTCACCTACTAGAGTTTCTGTGACTCACCAAGGAGAGAAATCCTGTTGGTTCTGTTACCGTATGAATACTAAATCTCCTTGGTGTAGTGTGTCTTTTATTACACGGGTCCCCTAAAAGTGAGATTCCAGAAAGCTCTTTTTACTTTGTAAGTCTGAGAATGAGTTTTTGGAATAGTTTAATGCAGAATACCCCCCTGGAAACATCAGATAGCACAGGTCACAGTGTCCCTCCTAATAGTTTGGAGGAATGTCTCTCTCTGGATTTTTGAGGTCTTTGAGGACAGAAACTGGGTCTTGCTCATTTTTTTAGCCATTGCTGAATACTTCGTAGGTACTCAAAAATGTACACTGAATAAAAGAGGAAGGAAATAAATGACAGTAGCTTACAGAAATGAAAGGTAAGTAGAATGGTAAAAAAGCCAAATGAGATTATTTAAATCTTTGACCACTAGGGGATAGAGTAAATCTTTTTTTTTTTTTTTTCTAGAAATAGCAAGATGAGTAAATTCTTACTTCTTCCATTAAATACCTGTGTCCTTCAAGGTCAGTAGAATCAAACAAGTAATTAGTCTTACGAGGATGCCTATAAAGAGACTGTGGCTAAAAGTGAAGAGTTTTTATGTTACTTTTTATTATTTTAGGCAACCAGGTATAATGAACAGTGACTTGAGGGAAATGAGAGAGTGAGGAGTGAGGACACCTGGGCAAATACTGTCCCAAGTAGAAAATTGTAGGGGCTTAGACCCTGAAATCTGTTCAAGAAGCAGTGACTGGGGCTGAGTGAGTTGGGCAGAGTGGGGAAAGAGGGGCTCAGAGATCACACCGAATAAGGACTTGGAGTTTTACTCTGTGTGATGCAGGAAGACTCTGAAGGGCTTGATTGGAGGAATTTAATCATTGCCTTACATTTTCAAAGGATCATTCTGGCTACTGTGATATCAGGGTAGAGACACAAGAATGGAAGTCAGAAACCTGGAGGAGATGGAAGTAAATGGAAATGATCATCTCAGGAAGTGATAAACACGGGCAACAATGTCATAGAGGCTGGGGACTGAGGGCTACTTTTTTGCTTTAGATAACATCATAGGGTCAGTCTTCCTTAGGAAGTAACTTAGCTTAGCTTAGACCTGAAGATGAGAAAAGCCAGCTGTATGAATATGTGAGGACTGGGGATTCTTGACCAAAGAACAGCAAGGGTGAGCATTGCCCACGGAAATCACACAGCACTTAATGAAGTTTTCAGCTAATATGAAGTCATCAAGCCACAATTTTAACCTTGTAACAATTTTCTTCTTTTTAATTGTATGACCTGATCAGTCACTAAACCTCTCTGAGCTTCTCTCTCCTCATATGAAAATGGGAATAAAATCTACCAGACAGTGCTGATGTGAGGATTAAATGACATAACACACATAAAGCAGCTAACATGTCTCCTGATGTATATTTTGTGTTCTTTTTTTTTTTTTTTTAAAGATTTTAGAGAGATTTGAGTGAGAGAGAGCATAAGCAGGGAGGGGCAGAGGGAGAAGCAGACTCCTCATTGAGCAGGGAGCCTGAGGCGGGGCTGGATCCAAACACCCCAGGATCACAATCTGAGCCAAAAGCAGATGCTTAACCAATGAGCCACCCAGGTGTCCCTATTTTGTGTTCTTAAAATGAAGCAAAGGAAAATGTGTCATCATAGTTGGATAAAAGAAAGATGCCTTTTCTTTGTAGTAGACAATGCTAACCTGGAACACAGGGAGTTGCTTTCCTCTACTTCTCCATGCCTTGCTTCCCATACAGATGGGTTCTCTCCACACTCTGTTGGAAGATGTGGGTAGGTTTGGAGTTGACAGTCATATGGTGGGAATACCAAGTGGTATTTTAGCCTTCCTTCTGGTTAACAGTACACTTTTATGTTATGCTTGCTTAGAGTAGAGGATTCTTGGATAAATAGAAGAGGAAATATCCCCAGGCACAAGTCCAAGAAATGCAGGGGTGTGGAGGCCACAGCTGAGGCAGACTTAGGTGCTGTTTGCAACAAGACAATTTTTTATTTAACACAAAACCTTAAGTTTAGTGATCCATAAATGTCAAATGTAAATATTGAATAAATGATTCAAAAGTTTTTGTTGGTTCCGTTACCCTGAGAAAGTATTTTTAACATTTCAGTAGTGAGTAGGAATCTTTGCCTATGCACAAACTTTAGTTCTTCAGAAATATAACCTTTGTTTTTCTATAACTCAGTATAATTCTGTTTCAAGACCTCATTCCCCTGATGACAGGAACTAAAATCTCTATCAATTCAAGGTCCTGCCCCTTTCCCCCAGGATAGTGGCTAAATTCTGTAGCTCGTGTTGTTGGGCACAGTGATGTCTGGTTTCTGACTGTCATCCATCCATGCAGACATCCTCTGTGATGTCAGTCATCTGGTCTGGTTCTGGGTCATCAGTCCTGCAGATTGTTACTGTGCTCTTCTTTGCTCCAGGTCTGACTCTCTGCTGCCTCAGAGCCCCTCCTGGAGCATGGAAGCCTGTTGACTGCTCTCCCTGCCTACTCTGAAGCTTGGGAACTGGGGGGTGGGGTGGGGCAGGGGGCTGTATCAAGCATGTATCACACAGCACTCGTTCTTTAGTGTTTCGGGGGGCCCCTTTCTCAGGAATCTCTTCCACTTCTCAGTTCTTTCCAATTCCCTCTGATTTTCTTCTTTCTAGACTGTTAGAGCTTGAAAGCTACAAACTGAACTCAGCATTTTGCTGGGTTATCTCATTCCTATAATAGTAAAGACAAGATGTCCATTTGTTTTAATTAGGAGAAGGGGTTAGATAATGAGAAATATCTTGGGAAAACCATTGTTTAATATTTCAAAAAATTACTCTGCTTCATTTCTATAAGAAAATAATCCTGCCATGACCATTGCTTACATAGAACAAAGGCATTTGATGAAATAACCTTTTATCAACTTTAATGAAAACTGGTCATAAGTGTGGAGAGAGAGGATAGTTACTCCATAAGCAGTAAGAGGGTCAATATTCATTGCTATGTCTCTGCTGTGTCTCCTGGGTTTGGTTCTTCAGTGTTCTTTTAAAGACAATGAAACTGGGTTTAAAGATGGTTTAAAAATGGCCTCCATCTCATACTCTTAGGTGGTTTTGTCTAAATCGTGTCCCCTAGTATCAGAAGCAAATTGGTTTATATTTATTTTACACTGGAAAAACAAGGTCCTAGAGATTATGATCATGAAAGCCTCCAATATATACCATATTAGTTCTCTTTTAGCCAAAAGCCACAGAAATAAACTCCTGAAGCTAAAAGAAGAATATATTGGCTTACATATCTGGAAGCAGCTTGATTTTGAATATCAAAATTCAATGACACAGAAGATGTTTTTTAAGATTTATATATTTATTTAAGAGAAATAGAGAGGGAGGGAGAGAGAGAGTAAGTGGGGGGAAGGGCAGAGGGAGAGGAAAAGTGTATCCCCAGCAGACACCCTGCTGCATGGGAATCCAACGTGGGGCTCTCTCTCATGACCATGACCTGAGCTGAAATCAAGAGTAGGATGTTCAACCGACTGAGCCACCCAGGTGTCCCAACACAGAAGATATTGTTAGAGTTTTCTCTGTTGTCTGTCTCCTCCATTTTCATCTTTCAGTTCTTCTTCCTTCTGCATGTAGGTTCAATTCTCAGACTTTCTGTGGTGGGAGAGATGACCAGGCTTATGTGCTGATAGTTTATTATTAAAAAAAAAAAAAGACTCCTTCTTTTTTTTGTGTTCTATACAAAAAAAAAGAAGGACTCTTTTTTTTTTTTTTCCTACTCTTACTTTCCAAACATCAATTATCTGGAAGGCTTATACCTCCTTGGGTTATGTGCCCATTCTTAACCCAATCACTGGAATCAAGGAGATAGAGTTCTCTGATTGGCTGGTCTTAATCACCTGCTCACAGCTATAATTGACAGGTCCACCTGGTCTATATAGAATGTGGAAACATTGATTTCTGATAGAAAAACAGTCTTCTATTACCAGAAAAATGAAGAAAGGCTACAACACCAAAATAGCTCGCACTACAAATGGGAGAAAGGGGACAGACTGAAGCTCTGTTTGTGTGTTTCTTTCCAAATCTGGTTTTGAAGCTCTGTCACATTTATGATGTTCCATGAACTATGACTGGAAACCCCTAAGACCCAGAGCCCCCTGTAAGAAAAAGCAATGGCTATTTCCATATCTCTCAATTAGTTTTTCACCTTATTTTAAAAAATACTCTGAATTTTCTCATTAATACATATTTTGTTGCTTTTCTCCCCCTACACCCTCCTTCATCCTATGTCACCAAATACAAAGGGGATTTCGTGACTAAGTGTGCACAGTTGGTTAAACAAACTATTTAGTAAGCCAGAGAAGATGGTGATAAATACCTGTTTGGATGGCAGTTGATCTATGGTGGTTTTTAATTTATTTCCAAGTTTCTTTGAAGGTAACCTCATTCGAGGTGAAAAACAAACAAACCAACCAACCAAGAGCTGAACTATAGGATCCTTCATCATATATCATATCTATATCTCAGAATCTAGTTCTTCTTCCTCACTTTGTTTCTCCTGCATGACACATGTTCCTGCCAAAGTCAGAATCATCAGTGATATGGAGAATGAGACTAAATCAGATTTCCCGTGCTTGTGGATAAAGCACCTCCAAATCAAGCAGAAAATGTCAATATCATTGACCTCAAGGGAGATACGTGGTTTTTGCACAGTGTGGCTTTGGGCTCGTCAGCCAGCAGCCAAGCATCAAACATGTACAGAGAGGGGTATTCTCGTGACCAGAATGTAAAGTGCCGTCATTGATCCGAACTTCGGAAGGGCTTTAACAGTTCTGAGACTGGGCAGAGAGAACTGGGCAGAGGGTCAAGTATCTGAAATTCTATCCCTGCCTCTTTCTCTGCATGTCCAGGGGTTCATGCTTAACCAATGTGCCTCTTTCTGCATTATTTTCATCTTTATTTGATACAAATTTGATGACAATCAATGACATCTGGAGTGGACATTTCTGCTCTTTTTATTTATGGCTGTAAGACTTCCATTAATAATATTGGGATGGTTAATTTTATGTGTAACTTGATTGGGCTAAAGGATGCCCAGGTAGCTGTAAAACTTTAGTTCTGAGTGTCTGTGAGAGTGTTTCTGGAAGAGATTAGCATTTGATTCAGTAGACTGAGTAAAGATTGCCCTCACCAGTGCAGATGGGTATCATCCAATCTCTGAGGGCTTGTATAGAACACAAAATGTGGAGGAAGAGTGAATTCTTTCTTTTTGAGTTGAGACATCCATCTTCTCTTGCCCTCTGACATTCGTGCTCCTGGCTCCTAGCCTTTGAACTCAGTCTGGGACTTGTATTATCCATTCCCTGATTCTCAGGGCTCCAGACTCAGACTGAATTATAACACCTGTTTTCCTGGTTCTTTAGCTTGCAGATGGCAGATCATGGGGCTTCTGGGCCTCCATAACCATGTGAGCCAATTCCTGTAATAAATCTCCTCCTTATCTATCTATCTATCTATCTATCTATCTATCTATCTATCTATCCTATTGGTTCTATTTTTTTGGAGAACCCTGACTAACACAAACAAGACTAGAGTAACATGGAAAGTCCCAGAACTTAAACATCTGTCTTAATACTCTTGACACGGTGCTTATTCTTTTCCTTCTTCCTAGTTTTGTGATTACTGTAAATACCCCTTTCTTTGGTAGTAAACCCTTTTCACTCTCAAGCTACAATTTTTTTTTCTACATCCACTGTATTTCTTTGTAAAAAATTAATAGAAGCTATTATTTAATACACATGTACTATATAGCAAAATGTATGCAAAGTGCTTTACACTCATTGTCTCATTTATTTCTGGCTGCAACTCTATAATTTTGGGGACTATTCTAATTTTACTTAAGGAATGTACATAAGAATCTACATAAAGGAATGAAGAGCATGGAAAATAGTAAGTATGTGGGAAATAATAAAATACAATTTTTCTAATTTTTAATCTCTTTAAAAATAGTTGACTGTTTAAAGCAAAAAAAAAAAACTAATGAGATTTATAATTATGTAGATGTGAAATGTATGATAACAAGACCACAAAGGAGATAAGGGAGGAAATGAAGTTTTATTGTTTTAAGCTTCTTATACGATACACGAAGTGCTAATATTATATAAAGATAGGCCATTGTAAGTTAAAGATGGGTACTGTAACCCCTAGAGCAGTGACTGAAAATCATACAAGGGGTGCCTGGGTGGCTCAGTCCGTTAAGCGTCTGCCTTCGGCTCAGGTCATGATCTCAGGGTCCTGGGATTGAGTCCCGTGTCGGGCTCCCTGCTCCGTGGGGAGTCTGCTTCTCCCTCTCCCTCTGCCTGCTGCTCTGCTTACTTGTGCTCTCTATATCTCTGTCAAATAAATAAATAAAAATCTTTAAAAAAGAAAATCATACAAAAGGTAGGGCGAATAAGCCAATAAAGGAGATAAAACAGAAACATAAAAAATATTGTTGCTTTTTTAAAAGATAGAAAAAGAAGGGAAAAACCTATTTCAATAATCTATAAGGGAGATGATAATTTCTTGGATTGTTGGTAGTTGAACTGGATGTTGTGAGATGTAGTAGTGTTTTGTGCTAGTCTCAGTATATCTATAACCAGTGTTGTGGCTGGACTTGCCCTTGTGGTTCTATTTCTTTTTTTAAAGATTATTTTTATTTTTTTATTTTTAAGTAATCTCTACGCCAAACATGGGTCTTGAACTTACAACCCCAAGATCAAGAGTCTCATGCTCTACCGTCTGAGCCAGCCAGGTGCCCCTGTGGTTCTTATTATGACTGCAAGACACTCTCAGCAAAACCTATTCGAAAACTTTGAAAACTCAAGGTTTATTATGTACAAGTCCTGTAAATTACATGGCACACCTGGGGCCACACAGCCAGGTTGCAAGGCATGGGGGGAGAAAGAGAGAGAAACTCAGGCCTGGGGTTCTACTTTTACTGGGGTTGAGGTGGGAGCCTAGGGTTTCACTGGCTCCCTCTTTATCAGTCAGTTTAAAACAGAAGAGTGGGAATTTAAAGTGTGAAAAGAGAAAAGGCAAGTGGCCCAAATGGCTATTTATGGAAATTAACCAAGATCTCTAAAACAAAGGCGGGAACAGCTCTGAATTCTAGTAACCTGGCCATAGTCACAAAGTAAATGGGGTACTGGGATTGGAATTAGATGATTTGACTTCTGAGTGTAAGCCTCATGATACTCTACAGGTTCTTTAACATCTTGGTTCAGAGTCCAGTCTCTTTCATTTGCTTGTCTCTCTCATTTGCTTTTCTATTCTCTCTAGGCTGACTCAGGTCAGCCCATTCTGGTCTGCCATACAGGAAAGGTTTATTCTTGACTGTTTTGTGCCTCACTTGATTTTCCTGCTCACCCAGAGTGAAAGCAGAGGAAAAGAACACAAGCATGCCATGATCCATCTTTATTTCTTACCTCTTAGCTCTGACAACCAGACTGCATTTGCTGACTTAGCTCCAGGAGAGGCAATTCTCATCCCAAGTGTAGATTTTATTGCTGGCTCTGCTGGCTTCAAAGACCCAGCTGGCCTACTGCCCCACACTTATCCATGACAGTCACAGATCCTAGTTCTTATGATGGGAATGTCCCCAACTCAAGTCATAATTAGAAAGGCCATTGCTCCTGAACTTGAGGTTTCTAAGCAACAGATAAAGAGCCAACTGAATGTTATTGGCTGCATGTCCCGTTCTGCCTCCACGTCCAAGGTGCTTGTTATGAAGCTCTTGGCTATTTTGCTGCATGTCCATCTGCTAAAATGGCAACTTGCCTTCTTGTTCTGTATTTGGATTCCTGCCCATAGCCATGGCTGCCAGGCCACGACAGACACCTGCAGATTAGCGCAAGTGTTAGATTTTTTCTAGCGATGTCTCCTCTAGCAGCCACAGACCTTGTAAGACACGATGCACAGATGATGAATGTCATCTGCTAAATGACATGACTATTTGGGAATGGGATTAGGGGAAGGTGCTGTTGTGAAGACAGGCTGTACCACATGTGAAACCTGGAGTGTCAAAATACTCCATATCTTTGATGGGAGAGCAGGTCTCTGCTAGAAGGAATGAGGAAAGTTCAGGACAGCAAAGGATGCCAAATGATTATGAAACCTCAGAAAAACACAGACCTTGGCATAGCAGGTATTACTGTGAACTTTCTTCAATATGGGCAACTTGCCAGAAGCAGAATCAGACAAAGTCGAGAGAAATCTGTGTAATGAACTAACTTGCCTTTATGATAGAAAAGAAAAGTAGAGGATTTAAAATCTTATCCTTGCATCTAAAACCTGTAAGAAATATCTTTCAGCAGCCTTAGTTCTAGGCAGTTGAAGCTCAGGCAAATGCACTCACGTATATTGCTTGTGAGCTTCCTTATTTTATTATAAGCTGTAGAGTAAACTGAATGGGGTGCGGAGGATACAGCTTCCTCAGATAGTCTTTACTCTTATGGATCAAGAATAGGACAAGGTGAAAAAAATATTTGGTCTTTTAATCAAAAGCTTGATATTCTGCAATAATTTTAATATAAAAAGTGTCAAATAGTTATCCAAAGTACTATAGGCCGACTTTTTTAAAGAGTGTAATTTGATGAAACACTGTAGCATTTCTGAGGTATTTTGTAACAATATTTGAGATAGTTAATGCTTTCTGATGAGTCCTAACAAGACGAAAAAATGTGAAAACATTTTTTGTTTCAACATTTTTGAGCATCTACTGCATGCTGGATATTACGTATATATATATACACACACATTTACTATTCACACCAACAACTCCATATGATAGATATCTTTACCTTATTAAGAACAATAATACAAAAATACTTATTAAATAATATATTATTATTTGTTCCACTTACCTCAAGTAATTTTGTGAGGTTATTTAACATTGTTGACCCCTAGGTATTTACACTCTAAGTCTAGGTGTAATCTAGAGAATTATTAAGTATTAGTGGGCTCTCAGGCAGATTTAGGGCAAATTTGTTTTACAGTTCTGTTCTAGTAGCAACAAACATACTTGTAGGTTTCTCAGTGAAAGAAGGGAGTTAGGTTTTATATATTTAGGTGCATAAGTTGGACTGTAAGCTCTATATTGGTAAGGATCATTTTTGTCTTACTCATTATTATTTCCTAGTGCCAAGAACAGGAACGAAGCATTGAATTCATTAAATGAATAAATAAATGAATAGTGAGATCAGGGATAAACGGCAATTTCCTTCCAACTTATTTGTTGTAAAATTAATATTCTCAGCAAACACACCCACACACCCACACACACACATTTTGCCTTTCCCAGGACAAGGGGCTGAGAGACCCATTAGAAAGATAAGATAATAAGAGTCCAGGTCAGCGAGAAGCAAAGCATGAGGCAAGGCTTTGGCAGTGGGGACAGAGAGCAGGAACTGATGGAACAGCATCTTCTGAAGAAGGTTGAAAACATGCACTGACCCATGAAATGTATGCTATGGAGACAGCATGAGAAAGGAGGAACAGTTGAGGGTACTCCAAGGTGTCCAGGGGATGCCCCGGAAGACAGGATAATGCCTTGACAATATCATGACATGCCTTGAAATGCTTTGAAAAAGAAACACTGGGGTGCCTGGGTGGCTCAGTCATTAAGTGTCTGCCTTCGGCTCAGGTCATGATCCCAGGGTCCTGTGATCGAGCCCCGCATTAGGCTCCCTGCTCTGCGGGGAGCCTGCTTCTCCCTCTCCCACTCCCCCTGCTTGTGTTCCCTCTCTCTGTCAAATAAATAAATAAAATCTTAAAAAAAAAAAAAAGAAAGAAAGAAAGAAAAAGAAACACTAAGTTCAAACTCAGTCTCAGGTCTGGAGGGCTCAGATAAGGTCAAGAGTGTGGACAACTTGACCTTTTTTTCACCGTTGCGATTTTTCCCAGCCCCTCAGAGACCTGCAAGGCTCGGCACATAGTAAGTGAATGCAAACTGATTAAGGAAATGAATTCTACCCAAGTTTCTCTGGAGGCTCAGAGTATCTCAGAGATACTAACAGCATTTGCTGTAGAATAGGAAATTACCGAAGCACAGCAGCTTCCTAAGTAGATTTAGAGATTGTGATTAGGGGCTTTTCGTTTTTTAAGGGCTAGGATTGAAGCAAAACCAAATTAAATGATGGATGCCAGAAGAGATCTTGTTTTCTGCACATAGATGACATTTATTCCCCTGACTCTGGTATTACATTAAAGGTCCTATTAGAGTTGTTTTTTTTTTATTACTGAGTTTTATTTATTTTTTAATTTATTTTATTTTATTTTAATTTCTTTTTTTATTAACATATAATGTATTATTTGTTTCAGGGGTACAGGTCTGTGATTCATCAGTCTTACACAATTCACAGCGCTCACCATAGCACATACCCTCCCCAATGTCTATCACCCAGCCACCCCATGCCTCCCACCCCCCTCCCCTCCAGCAACCCTCAGTTTGTTTCCTGAGATTAAGAGTCTCTTATGGTTTGTCTCCATCTCTGGTTTCATCTTGTTTCATTTTTCCCACCCTTCCCCTATGATCCTCTGTCTTGTTTCTCAAATTCCTCATATCATTACTGAGTTTTAAATGATAACATTCCAGATGACATTTTACTACAAGAAAGTTTGTTGCCATTAGCAAGTATAACTAGTCACTCAGTGTCTTCCAAGTTATCCATATAATGTTTTCCCATGTTATTTGCATTTCCTCAATAATTAATGAAGCTGTTTTAATGAATTAGCTTTATTTTCTACTAAATAAGACTTTTTTTTTTTTTTTTTTAAAGATTTTTATTTATTTATTTGACAGAGAGAGAGATAGCGAGAGCAGGAACACAAGCAGGGGGAGTGGGAGAGGGAGAAGCAGGCTTCCTGCCGAGCCGGGAGCCCGATGTGGGACTCGATCCCAGGACCCTGGGATCATGACCTGAGCCGAAGGCAGACGCTTAACGACTGAGCCACCCAGGCGCCCTAAATAAGACTTTTTAAAAAGATTTATTTATTTTAGAGAGAGAAAGAACACGAGTGGGAGGGGCAGAGGGAGAGGGAGAGGGAGAGAGAAACTCAAGCAGACTCCATGCTGAGCACGGGCCTCGATATGGGGCTCGACGTGGGGCTCGATCTCACTGAGATCACGACCCTGGGATCACAACCTGAGTGGAAACCAAGAGTTGTATGCTTAACCGACTGTTCCACCCAGGCACCCCCTAAATTAGACTTTCAATTGAGCTGTGCTAAATATGTCTTTCCGGGTTTTCCTTTTATTTATTCACATTTCTGTGTAACCTCCATATAATGGATGGCCACCAGCAACCCGAAGGACTTGAATCATTTACTTACGGGTATGCGGGTGGGAAAAATCAAAGTAGAAAAGATTGTAAGTTATTTCTCCTTAGCAGAAAAGAATGTACCACTGAGATTAAATTGGCTGGAGAAGACAGATTCTAAAACCATCCCCTACTTCTGTACCTGGACTAATCTACTGTCTGTGGTGTCAACTCTGACGGTTTTTCTTTTTTGTAATGCAAGTACCTGATTTAAGCTCCGATTGCTCAGGCTTCCACTTCAAAGATGGCTATCTGGGATAAACCCAGTGCCAGCTACCAGGTTAGATAAAGAGCAAGCTGCCACCCCCTCCCCCCAGGCTCTTTTGCTTTAGAGATCTTGGTTGATTTCCAAGACTGACCTTTTGAACTGCTTGGTTTTTTCCCCCCTCCTCCCGTCCTTTAAATTCCCTGCTCTCCTGTTTTAAATTCACCAATAGAGAGCCCACGCCCACCCTTGACCTCAATGAAAGCAGAACCCCAGGCTCTCCCCACCTCCCTCCCAAGCTTGCAGACTCTCTCCCTCTCCAGGCTTGTGCCCTTGGCTGTGCTTTGTAGCTCCAGGACTTGTAAGTAATAAGCTTCCTCCCCCCCCCCCCATTTCCTAATGGTTATCACTGGCGGCATCTTGCAATCGTAATAAGAACCACAAAGTCTAGTCTAGCCACAGTTAGTGGTTAGTGAGTGATAGGCTGAGACCAGCACACAACACTGTCCCACTGGCAAGCAAAGTTCATTCCCTCCAGGTATCCTTATTCAGGTCACTCTAAATCTGGATTATCCAATTCTTTTTTTTAAATTTTTTTTTTTTATGTTATTTATTTATTTGACAGAGAGAGCGAGCCAGAGAACACAAGCAGGGGGAGTGGAAGAGGGAGAAGCAGGCCCCCCACTGAGCAGGGAGCCTGATGTGGGGCTGGACCCCAGGACCCCGGGATCATGACCTGAGCCGAAGGCGTTTGCTTAACCAACTGAGCCACCCAGAAGCCCCATGGATTACCCAATTCTTAATAATTTTTCAGCACTGAGATCAGTTCCTCATGCCATTATGAAACATTCCATGCTCATTTCAATCCATCATTTATCAAACATCAGTGGGCAAGCCATTGCATTATATTTATTTACAATTCAATATGCTAAATGTTAGAATAGGATTGGAAAAAGTGCTATAAAAAACAAAGTGCTTTTCTTCCTTCCTCCCGAGTATCATTTTTGTCACTTAAATATCTTGCGTGTTGCATTTCTTTCATTAAATTTAACTTTTATAAAACTGAGGCTTTGTTCTCATGATGGAAAACAGTAGAGGGGATATTAAGAGAGGGAGGGATGGACAGTGATGAAACTTGGAAGTTTTTGGGTTCATGAGTAAACAGCCAAGAAAGAATTCTTGAGACGTTTTTGGCGCAAAAAGGTGACTTTATTATAGCATGGGGACAGGACCCGTGGGCAGAAAGAGCAGAACTGGGATTGTGAGGAGTGACTGAATATATACTTTTTAATTGGTAGGGGTTAGGGATAACATAAGTCTCTAAGGAATTTGGAAGCAAGGCTTTCAGGACCTTGAGGAGCTAGCTGCTGTTAAGGTTACTTGAAGTCTTTAATAAAACATAAACATTAAGGCGCTAAAGGCAGCTATGAATTCCTTGAGGAAGGTCACGCTCCACTGTTTCACATATCTATCAGTGGGCTGTAAGCTGTAAGGAGATTTAATTTACTACATTTCTCTTGCCTTTGTTTCCCTCATCAGGGAGTATGGATATAGGTCAATTATTGCTTAAGAAATGCAGTTAAGCTGCTAGTCTGGCTGGGATTTAGCAACTAAGACACTGGATGGTTTGTGTCTGTGTGTGCATGTGTGTGTGTGCGTGTGTGTGTGTGTGTCCTTTTTCTTTTTCTTAAGGAAAAAAATGAAATCTAGTTCTTGGTAGGAAGAGTTGAATGTTAAGAACTGTGGGCACACCTGCCCATATCCACCTGCCCACCTACCCTCTTTCCACAACTCTCCCCACACATATTGAGTGACAAAGTAGCATCATGTGGATTTGGGCCTTACAGAATGAAGGGAAATAAATCCCAGGTGGATACCCTGACATCTCTTTCTAATTAATTGTATTAGCCAAATCTTGATGTTTCACGTATTCATTTCCTCTAAAGGAAAAGGGAGCCAAAGTCGTGTATCATGACCTGTGAGAAGACAGACAAGAGAGGATCAGAATGATTGCCCTTGAGACTTCCAAACAAGGAGGTAACTTTCTGGGATTTCTTTCTTCAACACCTTCTTCTTTCTAAAAAGCAAATTTAGTAGCTGATAAAATATGCTAGGGTAAATGGGAATATTTATGATAACAGTGCTGCTATGGAACAATTTACTGGGAAGGAAAATCAAGAACTTCCTATTCAGAGATCACTTGTATTTATGCTATTAAAACTGTTTGAGGAAGGTCCAAGCTCCTGACTTCAAAAGGGCCAGGGTGAGGGCGCCTGGGTGGCTCAGTTGGTTAAGCGACTGCCTTCGGCTCAGGTCATGATCCTGGAGTCCCTGGATCGAGTCCCGCATCGGGCTCCCTGCTCGGCAGGGAGCCTGCTTCTCCCTCTGACCCTCCCCCCTCTCATGTGCTGTCTCTCTCATTCTCTCTGTCTCAAATAAATAAATAAAATCTTCAAAAGGGCCAGGGTGAAATGATTTTCATTGGTGGTCAAAGATGTACAGGTAGGAAGAGTCCTCTTAGGAATACGGATTTCAACAGATCAGCTGTGGTACATAGATGTCAGGCAAATTCCTCAGTATTGGACTGGCCATCAAATTTTAAATGATGTGTGAAATTTGCTTTAGAAGCAACAGAGGATGCATATTTCTACTTGGCATATAGCAGACGGAATTTTGAGCTGGAGGCTTTGTGCAAGATTTTACATAGGTGAGTCCCTCTTGCTGTAAGGCAAGAAGGATAGTATAACATGGAAATGGCATATTTACAGAACACCAGGGATCTCTGTCAAGTGAAGGAAGTAATGTAGTCAAATGTTCGACTCAATAATGGCAGGGCGCTGACGGGGGACTGAAGAAATAGATAGTGGATACCTGTGAACAAAATGTAATCTTCAAGTGAGGATGCAAATTCTGGAATTTAAAGTGTGCCTAAGAATATGAAAGATGGAGAATCACCATCTTAATGTTCTTGGAGAGATTTTGTGGGATGGAGAAGTTAGCTCTGGGAAGGAGTGCTGGACATCTAAGACTAAGATGATGGGTTATGTTCCTTTGAGGCCTCTTACTGTTGTTCCAGTCCATGGTCACCAGTGCTCTTGCCAGTGAGTGGTGTTAGTCATAAGAAAGACAGCTGGATAGGGTATGACCTAGTGCAAACTCACAATGCTCATTCATTTATTCATTCAAGAAATGTGCATTGAGGACCTAAGTATGGGGACTTAAGACACAGTATAGCTTTGACTATTAGCGTCCTGGGAGCAGTAGGTGCACTGCTATAAATACTGTACCAGGAGATAAGTCCATGATTTTATGGCATTATACAGAGTGGTGTCTGACCATACTAGTGGCCTGGTGGGTGCCAGAGAAGGCCTCCCAGAGGAGAGGAATTTAAGAGGGAACCATGGAGAAAAAATGAGCAGGGAAGAATCAAAGGTTTGGTAACTGTGCGGAAAATGCCTTGCTGAGGAATGAAATATTCTAGACAGGAGGAAAATTAAAATATATACCACATTAATGGACTACAATTTCAGCCTAGGGAACAACAATTTTTTTTTAAAGATTTATTTATTTGACAGAGAGAGAGACAGCGAGAGAGGGAACACAAGCAGGGGGAGTGGGAGAGGAAGAAACAGGCTTCCCGCGGAGCAGGGAGCCCGATGCGGGGCTCGATCCCAGGACCCTGGGACCATGACCTGAGCCGAAGGCAGACACTTAACAACTGAGCCACCTAGGTGCCCCGGGAACAACAATTTTTTTTTTAATGTTTACAATAAGACTAGGTACATAGTTTGGTTTGTGACGTGTGGAAGTAAGACTAATTTACTTATTTTCTCTTCTTGATTGGCTATAAAAATGTTATTCTTCTAATTATCCTAGGATTTTTTTTTTTTTTACTTGGCTTTGTAGAAGTAGAAAGGAGTGAAGGCGGTTGGTAGGTCAGGGAATTTTGTCCTGATGAAATGAAGCAATGATCAAAAACACCTGAGAATCATAATCAGTGAAATCAAAAGGTATACTGTCTTTAAAGATTAGGTACATTTGGGGCACCTGGGTGGCTCATTCATTAAGCATCTGCCTTCCCGCTCAGCGGGAAGCCTGCTTCTCCCACTCCCACTCCCCCTGCTTATGCTCCCTCTCTCGCTGTGTGTCTCTCTGTCAAATAGACAAATAAAATCTTTAAAAAAAGAAAAAAAAGATTAGGTACATTTGATTTTTTGTGATGGTGTGAAATAAACACTGGAGTCAGGAAATCCAGGTTCAAATCCCAGATAGCTCTATGACTTTTGGAAAATCTATCATCTCTCTATGTATCATTTTATTTTATTTTATCTTGAAAATGAGGGGAGCTAGACTTGATGATTGATCATATACCTTTTGGTTTTATTTTTATTTATTTATTTATTTTAAAATTTTAATTCAATTACCCAACCTATAGTACATCACTCGTTTCAGATGTAGCATTCAACAATCCATCAGTTGCATATAACACCCCGTGCTCATCACAGCATGTGCCGTACTTAATGCCCATCACCCCGTTACCCCATCCCCCCGCACCTCCCCTCCAGCAACTCTCAGTTTGTTTCCTAGAGTTAAGAGTCTCTCATGGTTTTTCTCCCTCTCTGATGACTTCCCATTCGGCTTTCCCTCCCTTTCCCCTACAGCCCTCTGCCTTGTTTCTTATATATTCAGTATTCATATCTAATTTGATATTTAATTCAACTGTCTTGTGACGATGGCATCTAGCAACATTAAAAAAAAAAGATGTGCCTTCCTTTAAGTGTGGGCTAAATAGAGAAAGGGAGCTATAGTGTGATGATTAATCGTCCGGGTTTTAAAAAATGAACTGAGTTCAGACCTTAGCTCTCACTTAATAGCTTTGAGAACCTATCCTTTAAGATCCTTACTAGTAAAGTGATAATATAAGGACCTCGCGTCCCAGGGCTGTTGTGAGGACTACATGTGCTAATACATGCACAGCTTTTACATGAGTATCCGCACATAGTAACTAATAAATGTTCTTTACAAGTATTTGCCATCTTATTTGGGGCATGTACTAAATATTTGAGATCGGGATTAAAAGGCTATTTTAATAAAAATGGCAAAAGTTCTAAAATTGGTAAGTGATGAGTTGGACATATTTTATAGCCACTTTGGTTTTTAACCAACATTTGCCAGGGAATAGAAGAAAAGACACAGTCTGTCTTACAACATAGGGGAAACGGTTTAGGAAAAGGTGTGGAACAAAACTATGACAAATGAGGAAATAAGGCTGCAAACATATATTTTGTACTCAAAAAGTCAGTGATTAGAACATCCTGGAAGGAGGCAAGAAAGTCCTTGGAATTTGAGAAGAAGCATTAAATGACTACTGATGGAAGGATGCTCATGCCGCATGTAAGAGCCAAGGCCAACTCATCTTTCTCTGCTTTTACATAGTATTATTTAATATTAACCAGAATCTCCTTAAAGCCTGGTTTGGTTTTCCCAAGAGAGTCTAAGGAAATCTGGATTATACCACATTAGGAAGTGGGTAGATGTATAGTTTGTTTGTTTGTTTGTTTGTTTTGGGGATGCTCTGGGCTGGAAGATCAGGATCTCTGCTCTTGAGCAATGTGCCACAGGGAGCAGATCTGGGGGCCAAGTGGAGTCAAGTGTGTTGCCAGAGTGGAAAACCAGGATTACAATCACCAAATGGTTGACCTCATGGCTGGAAACAGGGTGCCAAGAAAAGCAAGCAGGCAAAAACGAGGAGAAGGAACAAGGTTGCATCCCGGAGGGCAGGAGGTAGAGCCGACTAGGATAATTAAGATTAAGAATTTGGGGCTCTGTTGTTCCACTGCCTGGGATTCAAATTTGTTATGTCCCAAGTGGGAGGCATCTGTGTGACCTCATTAAGCCTAGTTTTTTTCATAAATAAAGTGATAGCGCTGGCTGACTCATAGTCCCTGCCACTCAAGGGACTTTGGCTCTGAGGAAATTCCTGCTCTTCCGCTCCCCCGACCCCACTCTCGCCCGGCCTGTGGGGCCCCAGCCCCTCCCTTGAGCCAAGTCTGGGCATTTGTAGGGATTGGCAGGAGTGGCACAAGCTGTGACACAGACCATGGTACTGTGGATTATTATTCACTTACTTTACTTGGACAAACATAACAGGACTTGAAATGTGGGGCTGGGTAGGCACACACTGAGGAGAGAATTTGGAAAAAAACACTTGGTGAAAAGCCTGCGACATTGCATTCTTTGGTGATAATCCAGAAAGAGGAAATAATGTGAAACTTGCCCTTCTGTGGAGAAGAAAGGAGTTTGTGGGTGGTTCCCTGGGCAGGAGGCAGTAAGGAGCTTTTGGGGGGAAACTTGGGGTAGTCGCTCAATAAAGCTGAGCTACATTTCGGGGACATACATGGCATTTGCTTGGAATGAGCCAGGAAGACAATCTGTTGTAAAGGTCTGCTGTAAACGTCTGTTTGATGGAAAGGAAGAAGTAAAGTAGGGTAATGGCAGCGCAGATGGAAAGCATAGAGGAGGAAAAAGATGCAGTTGTTAGAAGGTTGGACAAATGATATTTATATATGAGTTTCTGTCCAACTCAGTTCTTCATAAGAAGGAACTCGTTGATTATGTCTCTCAGCAAAGCTGAGACAGGTTATTTCATTCTTCCAACTGTTCTACCTATGGTCTCTTTCTTACCACCCCATTTTTCTCTTCTTTCAAAGTTTTCCCTGGGAGAAAGAACCCACAAATTCACACTAATTGGTAAAGGCATAATCTGCTAATAAGGCATAATGTATGGATAAAAGCTTCTTTTGCTACATAAGGTACTGCATCTAAAATGCTTATCACAATGTCTGGTTCATGGTCAACCTCCAGTATATTAGCCACTACTCCTAGTAATAGTAAGAACAGCAATAATAGTAACTTATAGTATAATCATTATTTTTGCCTTTTATGTGAGAATGATTTTAGCCTGACAGGAGAAGGGATTATTCCCCAAGCAAGTGTCATTCTAGGGAGCTCTGATAGATAACTAAATAACAGCATATGCAACCATTAAAGTGATGGATATAAAGACAAGGTACCATCAGGTCTAAGAGTTAGAACATAATTTTTTAAGATATATCTTCTGATATCATGATATGAACCCAAAAATTCATGAGAAGAAATGTTAGGCTGAACTATGATACAGTTCTCATAGTAGCTCTGTTATGGTAGTATAACTTCTTTTTTTCCTTTCTTGATGTCTAAATTTCTCTGATACATGTTCTTTTTGTAATTGAGTCATAAGTTCAATTCTGCCGCTTACTTACCCTGATACCTTCAGTGAGTTATTTATCTGTTCTAAACCTGAACTTAATAATAGTCTCTCCCTCATAAAACTGTTTTGAGCAGTGGGTAAAGGAATGCCTACCAAACCTTGAGCATAGTAGCTGATCCATTGTAAGTGCTCAAGGTATGTTGTTATTACAGTAAATCCTTAATGATAGAAGATAAGAGTTTTGACATGACATAACAAATTACACAGTACAGTTAAGTTAGTTTATTCATTCATTAAGAGTTTATAAATTTGTTAATCCATTCAACAATTATTTATTGGGTGTCTACTATTTTTTAGCTTTGTTTTAGGTGCTGGGAAGATGGAAGTTAAAAAAGCAGACAAAAACCCCTGCCCTCATGAAAGTTAGCGTCCTAATAAATTTATTTTGCTGTATGTAAGTACAAGAAAGTGGAAATAAACAAACATGAGACTTATAAAACCCAGCATCAGTGAACATGTGCTGCTATAGGAAATATATTTAGGTGTGAGGGGTTTCCTTGACACTCCTCAGAATTATGATTTAGGTGTCAGCTTTAGCCAGTCATGAGAGGATGATGTATGATATACAGGCTGGGAAGTTTTAAAACATGTATCTGGGGTGCTGACATATTTCAACTGGGCTCAAAGTCCTTTAACAATACTGAATTCTCCCATGAATGAAATAGTTTCTAGGTAATTTAAAATCTTTGTGACTCTCCTTCTAAAATGCTATTTAAGCAATGTGTTATCACTACAAGAAGAAAAGGAGAAAAAAAGGCAATCAATAAACAGGAACAAAGAATAATGAATCAGAAGTGGCACGAATGGGTGAAAGGAGCTCAAATTAAAAGGAGCAAGACAGTTGCCAAGCCTGAAAAAAGGAAGGCAAAGATTTACATTTATGAGGATTTTAAAAAACCTATCAAACTAATTAAAACTACAAATTTTAATTAGAGTTAATTGGATTGGGTAGTTGAATGAAGGAAGTGGTAGGGGAAAACCCTTCACTCTTTTTTCCCCTATCAAACACATTAATGGATGATGAAACAGAGGCAGTTAATCAAAGCAAAGTACCTAGTTCCCCTACTGGATCTTAGAATGTCAGAGCCCAAGGTTTTTAAATCACTCTCTAACACCATCATTTGATAGATGGGGACACTAAGAACAAGGAAGAACAAAGATGGATAAGTGACATGCCCAAGGTCACCCACAGTGCCGATCAGGGGAAGAACTTGTGCCCAGTTTCCCAAATTAGAACTTTTCCAAGCATACACCATTGCAGCTAAAAAGCATGTGTGCCTTTTAGGAACAAACAGAAGAACTTTTCAAGCCACTGCACTTAGAAACCAAGTTATCAGGTGTATCTGGAAATAAGTGTTTTGACCAAGGAATCCACATAATTAAACAACAGTTGGGCATTCCTTGTGCTGCTGTGAATGGGAAGTGGTTACAAAGAAATGAGGGGGAGAGCAATGAAACTGGCTTTTTTTTTTTTTTTTAACATTTAACATTACCACAATTAAAAAAAAAAATTAGGGACTCCTGGGTGGCTCAGTGGGTTAAGCGGCTGCCTTCCCCTGGGTCATGATCCCACCGTCCCGGGATCGAGTCCCACATCGGGCTCCTTGCTCAGCAGGGAGCCTGCTTCTCCCTCTCTCTCCCTCTGCTTGTGCTCTCTTTGTCAAATAAATAAAATCTTAAAAAAAAAAAAGTTAAAGAGGGGCGCCTGGGTGGGGTAGTGGGTGGAGCCTCTGATTCTTGGTTTCGGCTCATGTCATGATCTCAGGCTCCTGAGATCAAGCCCCGAGTCAGGCTCTGTACTCAGCATGGAGTCTGCCTGAGATTCTCTCTCCCTCTCCCTCTGCTCCTCCAGCTTGTGCTTTCTCTCTCTCAAATACACTGTAAACTTCTGGCAGTTTTTCTCCCAGAGAGACTGAAGTCTTTTCCTCTCCTTCCTCTCTCCTTTTTCCCCTCTCCCATTTTCCTCCTCCCCTTCTTCTGCCCTCCCCTTCCTCCTCTTTATACGGTGCTTATATATAGGTGAGTTTTTGTGTATTGGATGAACCTAATTTGTGAGAAGAGGGTGACCTAAAGAGAGTCATCTTAGGCAATGTAACCATATATTATTCAAAACAAGACAGTTCTTTGTAAAAATGAAGGATGCTCTATGTTTTTAAAAAATATTTGTCTATTACTCCCAAATTGCTCTTGGTATGCTTAAAACTACTTTAAAAAATAAATTAAAAAATAAAAATAACATATTCCTGAAAGTTAAAGCAAATAAATAGATATCACCCCACCCTTCATTATGTTGATTGAGCATTAAAAAATAAGCATAACAATTATTCTTAGTACATTTTCATATACTTTAATCAGTTTCTTGGCTATCCCTATTTCTAGGATTGTATCACTGATACTTGTCTGAAAAATGTATTTTAATATAGTCTTATTAAAGTTTTAATGAAACTGCTTGCAATCTTCTGGTTAATAAATTTGAAAGTGCTGACATCTTTAGTTGACTTTCCTTTGGTGGGTCTTTTTTTTTTTTTTTTTAAAGATTTTATTTATTCATTTGTCAGAGAGAGAGACAGCACAAGCAGGGAGAGTGGCAGGCAGAGGGAGAAGCAAGCTCCCACTGAGCAGGGAGCCTGATTCGGGGCTTGATCCCAGGACCCTGGGATCATGATCTGAGCCGAAGGCAGACGCTTAACCGACTGAGCTACCCAGGCGTCCCTGGTGGGTCATATTTTTAATAGAAAAAATCTCTGCTGAGTACAGAGGTGCTTGGTAGGCTCAGAGCAAATTGTTCTAATGAAGTATATTCTCAATTCAAATTTTTGTTTTATATTGAAATATATACATAGTTCTACCCAAATATCTTAATTGTACTTATTGTGTCTTTAGTCACAGTATTTCACCTCCTTACATATTTTTTATAAGACAAAGTCAAATATTTAGTTGTCTCTGTTAATGATTGTTTTTTGCAAGTTTCATCAAAATTAGATGTTTAGCACAGTAGGCCTTCTCAGTTTCATTCCAATTTGGCACAGAATATAAATATATATAATTGAAAATCAGAGCACCATCCAAAGACTCTGCAAAAGTCAAGCCATATTAAAGGGTAATTATAGAACTTCAAAATTACATTAGTGCTCCATTTGAGTTCTTACTGTTTACTTTGTTCAGTTTCTCCCTTGTTATGCAGTGTTGTTTTGTTGGGTTGTGTTCCATTTGTTGAATATTTTTATTAAAAATTTCAAACTGATTTTGAAAATAAGAAAGAGGTAAGACTTTCTAAAAAAGAAGTTAGATAATATTAAGGACCTTATGGCTATTGACAAAATAGTACTTAAAAGGCTCACACATTTCTAAAAAAATCCAACTGATGAAAAGCAATGATTTGCCACCCTGAAGCATTGTTTTTATATTTAATACCAAAATTTGTCTAAAATATATTATAATTTAATTACTGTGTATATGTTTCTGTATATTTTTGTGAATGTATATACATACATATGGATTTGTAAATCTTGACAACTGCAACTTTTATGAGTCAATAGAATAACACAGTTTAATACAGATGTGAATTATATTTTTAGTATATCTAGTTCCAAGTATATTTCTATTCCATAGATCTTTAAGAACAGTGTTTTCAGTCATAATATTGTGGTCTACCAAAATATCTATTGAAAAAAATCTATCATATTATCACAATAACAAATACTTTCCTTAAATGTTTTAACTTTATTTACTTATTTTTTAAAAGATTTTATTTTTAAGTAATCTCTCCACCCAGTGTGGGGCTCCAACTTATAACCCCTAGATCAAGAGTCGCATGCTTATTTTTCTTTCTTTTTTCTTTCTTTCTTTCGCCATGGTTTATTTATTTTTTATTTTTTTTAAAGATTTTATTTATTTGTCAGAGAGAGAGAGAGTGAGAGAGAGCAAGCACAAGCAGGGGGAGGGAGCAGCAGGCAGAAAGAGAGCAGAGAGCCCAATGTGGGACTCAATCCCAGGACCCCGGGATCATGACCTGAGCCAAAGGCAGACGCTTCACCAACTGAGCCACCCAGGCGCCCCCGTAGTGAGAGTATTCTGAATACTAACTGGCCTATAGCAGGATGGTTCAGCCTTTATATCCCACATATGCATATACTGCAAATACAACTCATCTATAATATCTTGATTCCCACTAACCTCACCAGCTGGTGCTCAGGTAGAATTTTACACTTTGCAAGCTGTGGCACAGTAAAGGTAGCTAATGCCCCCAGTAGCTGAGAGGTATCACAGAATCACATAATTGTCCACTAGTACCTCAAACCAGATAAGTTAGCTATCCCTAGCTGCTTGGGTCTGGAGGTCCCCTTTTTTTTATTATTGACATATAATGTATTACTTGTTTCAGGGGTACAGGTCTGTGATTCATCAGTCTTGCACAATTCACAGCACTCACCATAGCACATACCCTCCCCAGTGTCTATCACCCAGCCCCCCCATCCCTCCCACCCCCCTCCACTCCAGCAACCCTCAGTTTGTTTCCTGAGATTAGGAGGTCCCCTTGTTTTATGAACGGCTATCCTATATGCTGTCCTTGAAATGGAGTTCCTGGGAAAGATCATGAAACCAGAGAGAAATTATCACTAGTCATATTTCAAATTTATCTTCCTATTCTAGTGGGAATTCTGTTAATTGCTCACGTGACTCATACAGTTCTGGGAGAAACCACAGCAGAAACTGGGAGCCCAAAGTGGAGGGAAGTCTGCCAAATCCATTCCAACATACTCTCGTTATTACTTATAATGTAATTATAATAACTATTAATAATGAAACTTCATACAAGATGAAAAACAAGAAACAAAAGGTTAACTGGATGGGAAATCAAACATATCAATGCAGACTGCTTAAGGTACACTGGGATGTATGGTTAGTGTAGTTTTGGGGCCTGGGTCAAGCTGGAAGGTCATCACCTTTAGAGTTGCCTGGGAATACACCGAGCCAAGGACAGATTAAAACATGGCTAAGGGGAAGGATGCATTGAGTGTCTAAGGGAACTAGAACATGCATCAAGCTGTAGAAAGTCTAATCAAGCACAGGAATAAGTATTATGATCAGTATCCATTTAGGGAAGGCTCAGGACACATTGTGATGAGAAATACAGAAATAAAGGAGCAATAAGAAATGATTGGGAGAAAAGCTGGAGTTGAATTTCAGATCTGTTCTGCTCCAAAACACACATGCTTTCTCTGCCATGCTCATCTCCTTATTTCTTTTACATAGAAATAGACTCTGAAATCTTATGACTTAGAAGCAACCTGAGCTGCCCATCCCAGTATTTTTATCATCCCTCTCAAATTTGACCTTTATATTGACCCGGGCTTGGATTCAAAGCGGGTGAGTTACTTGAATATATAGGAGTCATGTTTGCTTGCTCTTTTAGAATCTGTGTCTGTTTCACACTAACTTCATTTGGACATTACTCACTGCAATCTCTACTTCCTGGTAGCGTCTGGGATATACCGTCATACCCTTGTTTCTCCTCTGAGCTCCCTTAGTTTGGACACTGGACCAAAGAAATCCAAAGCTCCTTCTCAAACTTCAGCATTTCAGAGTTTTGTTAAAACTAAAATTGAATCCTAATTATTGAGCTCTGTTTAACCCCTTTAAGAAAATTCCTTTTTCCCCTCCAGTGACAAAGAAAAAGCACCATCAAAAGAAAACAGAAGAATTCTTAACCTATTCATAATTTTAGACCTGAACTGCACTTTGTCCTGCTCTTGAAACACCTGATCTCACTTCATTGCTACATCTCCTATGTCTTGCTTTACCTTTGTTGGGACTTGGCATTATTTTCCTGACTATGACTGGGGCTTCCTCTTGATCTTATTAGTTTATTTTCTCCTTGAAGCCTCTTCAAATCGGTACCTCCCCATGGGTAACACATTCACACAACAGCCTCACAGATGTGATAATCCCTGAGTAAATGGAACATGATTCAAAATTGATAGTTCTCATTGAGGGACTATGTATAATTCTTTGACATTAACACCAATAAAATTAAAACCTGAATACTACCTTGGCCCCAAGTAGCTTCAACCCAGTTATATCTGCCTGTATCTAATGGCCTGAGAAAATGTGCTTACAAAAAACAAGTAATGGGTTAAAGCTTGGGCCTTGTCTATATCCACATAAAGAAAATTAATGAAACTATAAACTTTTAGGGCCGATGGCCTGGCCAACAGCAGAGAGAATTCAGTCTTCTCAAAGACTGAAGGATGGTATTATTAAAGAACATCTGGCAGAGACTTTAAGAATCTACACCCTTTTTTAGGTTCTCATTAACTATTGAGGACAAGCATCTTCTTTTTCATACATTTAAGCTGGAGCAACCACCTTGATGGACTTCAGGAACTTATGGGGTGGTCTAGCTGACAGATGGACAGCAGGAAAAGCCTTCATCTGCCAGTTTGGGGACTTCATGGGCCCTTGCCCAAGGAAGAGAGACAAACTGTCCATGTGAATAATATGGAGCCTCAACTCTGCTTCCAGGGTAAAAACAACTGCATTTTTATCTGATCACTCATAATTTTCTCTTTTTATAGTATACTAATGGTTTCACTTGTCACTCTCTTTATCACACAATAATTGTTCAACCTTGAACATGAGTGACAATGTCTTTGAGCCTATTTTTGAACATATAAAAACAGAGGATTATATTAGGTTTTCTCAAACTTGACATTATTGACATTTGGGGCTGGATAATACTTTGTTGTGGGGGTGGGAAGGGAGACAGTCCTGGGAATTGGAGGGTGGTTAGCAGCATCTCTGGCCTCTACTCACTAGATGCCAGTAGGCTACCTCCTGCCCAGGTATGACAACCAAAACGGTCTCCAGGCATTGCTTGTGTTCATGGGGTCAAAATCACTCCTGGTTTTGAACCACTGCACTAAAACGTCTTGAAGTTCCCTTCTACTTTGTATATTCTGTCATATATATTCTATTGACTAGAGATATATTCTTGCCTTTTCTTTTTTTTTTTAATTTTAAAAAATTTTATCTTGCCTTTTCAATAGATAAAAACAATTCCTAGAAATATAGTCCAGGAGGATAACATGAGGATGGCACGTGGTGCCCTAAGTTTATAATTAATAATTTATGTTTTTTGCAGAGGTCTAGATTTGGGCATTTTGTCCTTCTTCAAATGAAATTTTATTTTCTCATTTACAAAGTGATATTGTTCACTATTTTTTTTTTAAAGATTTTATTTAATTTTTGACAGAAAGAGAGACGGTGAGAGGGGGAACACAAGCAGGGGGAGTGGAAGAGGGAGAAGCAGGCTTCCTGCTGAGCAGGGAGCCTGATGCGGGGCTCCATCCCAGGACCCTGAGATCATGACCTGAGCCAAAGGCAGATGCTTAACGACTGAGCCACCCAGGTGCCCCAGTATTGTTCACTATTATGGTAAACTGCAGAAAAGCATCATGAAGAAATAAGTCAATCTTACCCAAATAACTAAGGAAAGTCACATCAACATTCTGGTATATTTCTTTGTAGGATTTTTTGACCTAAGTCCTTCAATAAAGAAGCTGAGATCATATCTATTGGACTTTTGAATCTGTTGGTAAACTTGCCTGAGAAAATGGCTTCTATGGGAGAATTCTTTGTGCAGTATCATCGCATTATTCCCATGGAACAGGATAATAATTTAAAATGAGAGTGTTTGCTTTTAAGCTTCATTTTGGTGTCATTGTGAAAGGAACCCTATATACTTTTACTTTCTTGCTGTGTCAATACAGCTGTGTCGGTCTTAATCTCTATAGTACTCACTGGCATTAGCACTATTCTGATGATCTGGTTGTTATGTTTCTTTAGAGTCCCATAAGAACATCCTACAGGCTTTTTATACTCTGTAAATTTTTCATTTGTGCTCTCCTATTTTGCCTTCCTGGTTGCCCAAGTTAAGTGAGTGACATATTCTTAGTTCTTGTATATTTGAGAATGTCCTTTTTTCTGTTATTAATGTGTAAGAGATAAGTTGGCCGACTGTAGTCTCCAAAGATTTTATCATTTCCCTTCTCAAATTCTCTGTATATTACTTCATTGTTTTCTGACATTAAACATCTGAAGATGGGATCTAAGGAAGGCGTAATTCTTGGGCTTTTTGGGTTTTTTTGTAGATTAACTTTTTTCTGCATAGATGATTGGATTTTTCTCTTCATTCATCTAATGAAGAGCTTTTTCTGGGCTATGCATTGTGCTTTTTAAATTTTTCTTGCAATATATTGAGCTGTGTATACATAGATTTTGCTTTACTTAGTTGGGAATGGGATTTTAGACCTTTTCTTTTATTCCATCTCTTTGGATTTCTCTCTCAATAACACTGTTTTAATTACCTAGCCTATAGGATGGAGGTGGGAGATGAGAGAAGAATTAGGGTGACCTTACATGCCAATTTGTTCAGATCAGTCCTGGGTTCTGTTGGCTCTCCTAGTATAAATATTAACTAACATATTAATATTTTTCCTCAAAAATGTCCACTTTGGACTATTTCATTCCTCTTGGCTGCTCATCCCAGGATGGCTATTACCCTACAATCCATGGGTGGTGAAGCTTTGTCCTTCCTGCTCCATTACAGGAACAAGGAAGGAAATGGTCTACCCAGGGCAAAGCAGGGACATGCTGTTGACACACCTGGAAGACAGAAAATAGATAGCCATCCCTGGCTCTCTTCTACTATCTCTATCTAAAGTTCCTGATTACAGGGGCGCCTGGGTAGCTCAGTCAGTTAAGTGCCTTTAGCTCAGGTCGTGATCCCAGGGTCCTGGGATCGAGTCGCACATTCGGGCTCCTGGCTCTGCGGGAAGCCTGCTTCTCCCTCTGCCTGCTGCTCCCTCTACTTGTGTGCGCACTCTCTCTCTCTTTCTCTGACAAAGAAATAAATTAAATAAATAAATAAATAAAGTTCCTGATTACATATACAGTTAACAACATAGTGTCAAAATACACAAAGTTATGATCTAGGTAATAATGGGAAGATAGAGATAAAATATCAGTTGTAGTTGAAAGATTTTAACAACTCCTCAGAAAATGAAAGATCAAGATGACAAAAAATAATAAAAATTCATCAGCTCTATATAAAATACGCTTATAGAATTTCACACCCATAAACAGAATATTCATTCTCTTTAACACACCTGCCACAATTACAAACATTAAATTTATACAAATGTCTTAGATTGGGTCCCCTCAAAACAGAACCTGAGGTTGGAGAGTTGGATGTAGAATGTTTTTTGGGACATACAGGCTTTTAGGTGCATGCCTGTACATACATGAAAGTGGCAGGGTTAGGCAGAGGGGGAGGCTGACCCATAGTGAGGTTGCAAGTGAGGCTCAACCAACCCTGACAGAAGCTCTGGGGTTGGGAAGGACCTTCAGAGTTTTTTAAAACTGGGATGAGGAGACTTCATATGCCACTGGCTGTGCAAGCTACACCAGGGAAGGGGCATAAACTTGCCAGAGGCATTTCATTGCACCCCAGGGTGGTTTCCAGTGAGGGACATGCTGGGAGCCATAGGTAGCTGGTTTTCCCAGCAATTGGGGAAACACGAATCGGCCCTGAAGAGCCCAACTTTTCAGGGCATCACAGTATCCATTATACGAGATCACAGAAGCCTCAATACAATCAAAAGAATGAGTACAGTATAGACTCTATGGTAACAAGACAACAGTGCATTAGAATTAGAAATCAGTAACCAAAAAATAGCTTAAAATCCCATATGCCTTGAAACTTAAAACAAGACAAAATACACTATGAAGTCACCACTTGGTTAGAGAGGAAGCCATGAAGATAAGATGATGAAATACTTAGAACTGAATGACAATAAAAACACCACATGTGGAAATTTGTGAGTTGAATGTGAAGCAGTACTTGGTAAAAAAAAGTAAAGCTTTGACTATGTTTATGAGGAAACAGCAATGATTTAAAACAAGTGAGCAACAAAGGAAGCTAGAAAATTGGAATAGAGTAAACACAAAGAACCAGGAAAGAAAGAAATAATAAAGTTAAGGACAAGAGTAAAAGAATAGGGAATAAAAACAGGTAAAATTAATAAAAACAAAGCATGGTTTTTTGAAAAGTCTCAAAAGATTGATAAACCTTTGGTAAGACGGAAGGGATAAAAGGAGGAGGGCAGGAGAAGATAAGATAGAAACTTCCTCTGCCTAAGAAGAAAAAAAAGGAATGACAAAGGGGGCAATAACTACAACTATGTTAAGAGATTAATTATTGTAAAAGAATGTTGCAAAGTATTAGTACATTTGAAAGATGAAATTGATAATTAAAAAATAAAATGGAATAATTGACAAGAAGAAATAGAAAATAGCCTGGGTGGCTCAGTCGGTTGGGCAACCAACTCTTCGTTTCAGATCAGGTCATGATCTCAGAGTCAGGAGATTGAGCCCTGCCTTGGGCTCTGTGCTTAGGGCAGAGTCTGCTTGAGATTCTCTCTCTCCCTCTCCCTCTGCCCCTTCCCCCTCTTGCTCACTCTCTCTCTCTCTCTCTTTCACTAAAATAAATAAATAAATCTTTAAAAAAAAAAAAAGTGAGGTCCTGTTAAAGGAACACAGATTTCAGTGGAACAGAGCAGAGAGCCCAGAAACAGATCTATGCAGATGTAGGAATTTGGTGTATAGGAGTGGCATCATAAATTGGTGTGGGATAAATTATTCATTGTATAGATAATTATATAAGATATATGCATATATAAATGTTTGTATAAATATATAATTATATATAATATATTGATATTAATATCATCAATACCTTATTAATAGCACATTAATTGTATCCTAATATTTATATAAAATTATATACTTATATATAAATTACATATAATAATTATTAATGCATTGATATAATGTATGATTACATGCAATTTATATTATATGGTTATATGTTATATAATTATAGAGAGAGAGGGAAGGACTTCTACCATACTCCAATTAAGTCAAGTTTGTGCACATGACTTACTTTAGCCAACAAAATGCAACAACTGCCAACATTTCAATTAGAGACAGCTCAAGGAGAAGATCATGGACATGTAGCATGTTGAGAAATAAATATTTATTGTGAGCCACTGAAATGGAATCTGAGCAGGTGTTTTGAATAGATTTTATTTGAACCCATTTATAATTCTCATTATGTTCATCATAAGGAGAAAAGAGCTCCATTCTTATTCTAAGCTATGTCATTGTAATATGTTAGAATGACAGGTAACTTGTGGACTGAGGTCAAGTAACCAAGTTTGTTTAGCATGATTTACACATTTGAATACATATGCATAGCACCATCCCTGAATAGGAGATGTGTTTATGTTGGAAATTATTTTTTAAATTATTATTTCAAATACTTCAGGACGAACAGTGCAGTTTGTGTGTATACAAGTTAATTCCAATCTACACCTTAGTGGTTGCTAAGATTAGAAAAACCTACTGGAGATGTGTTAATGGGTACCTGTAATGCCTTTTTCACAAATACACACTCTCAAGTATGGTGTTTTAGTACACACCAATAGCATTAGCAAACAAGAAGCCTTATTTGCTAGCATAATGAATGTTAGGAATGTCTTTTTATTGGAAAAATAAATGGTGCTGAAAATGAGTAATGATAACAGTGGCATGTTTGGGCAAGTTGGGTGGATTTATATATTCATACTAAAACCAGATTAAATATCTTCCCACTTCTGACAAATCAAGTGATACCCCATATTTCATTTAGTCACTCAACAAATGCCAGAAATCTTCTATGAATGTCGGGCACAATACTGGGCTCTGAGATCACAGAGATGAATAAACCATAGATGTCACACTCACAGGACTCATTGTCCCAATAAAGCAAACATTTTGGGAAAAAAGTAACACAGAATACCCTGCTTTAACTTGATAAGTAGACTCCCTCAAACATCAATTCTTATAAAATTAAGGTAACATTGGGCGCCTGGGTGGCTCAGTTGGTTAAGTGACTGCCTTTGGCTCAGGTCATGATCCTGGAGTCCCTGGATCGAGTCCCACATCGGGCTCCCTGCTTGGCGAGGAGTGTGCTTCTCCCTCTGACCCTCCCCCCTCTCATGTGCTCTCTCTCATTCTCTCTCTCTCAAATAAATAAAATCTTTTACAAAGAAAAAAAAATTAAGGTAACATTATTATACAGTTCCTGAACTCAGTCTGTACAGAGACAGCCATCCTCAAATCCAAAGGGTGAGCCTCTATTTTCCATAACAGGTGCAAACACTAGCAGGCTTGTCTGTTCCAGCTTAAATAAGAATAGAGACAATCATGGTGTTACGGCTTTCCTGGATCCTGTCAGTGATTCTACTTATGTATCAGGGGAAGATGGAACTAGGAAACACCAGAGGACAGGGTACACGCTATCTACCACCCAGCAATGCTTCCCAAGGTGGGGTGGCCTGCAGTGTCCCTTTTTCCCACGCCAGTGCGAAAAGTTAGCTCATCTTCTGTCCCACTGTAAGAGCAGAAGGTAGGTGAAGTAGCTAATTACCAACTGAGTGATACCAAATTTCTTGTTATTATGGGGAAATATATATTGAATTATAATTTAAATATAAAGTGCTGCAATAGGAAATACACTGTGAAGAGCACCAGTCCATAGAGGAGAGACTCTCTAACTTGGTCTGGAGGAATGGAAGCCTATCCAGAAGGGGGCTGCATTTGAGCTTGGACTTGATACATGAGTAGTGTACAGTGGGCAGAAGACGGGAGGATGTAGAAAGGAAAGCTTGTCACAGGCAAAAGGAACATCCTACAAAAGCAATGCTGTGGCTGGAGCACAGACTTCCAGGAGAAGAAGTGTGTTTGGGAGGACAAGGGGTAGTAAAAGCAGTAAAGGCACGTGGAAGGTACATTGTTTTGAAGGATGTTATGTATTGACATTACCCTCTGTCCCTGAAGAGCAACACATCGTTCTGTGCAGTTTGGATTAGGGAGGTTGGGAGGAAAGAGTAGGAATTGGTATTTCAGGGCAAACATGATAAGAACCTGGATTAAGCTGGATGTACTGCATATTGAGTAGAGTTGCAAGACTTAGAAAAAATCAAACAAACAAAAACCCAAAACCCAAAAACAAGATGCTCAGTTAAATTTGAACTTCAGGTAAACAATGAATAATCTTTTAGTATGGGTACGTCCCAGACAACATTTGGGATATACTTACACTAAAAGTTTCTTGTTTACATGACATTCAAATTTAATTGAGTGTCCTATATGATTTCTAGTAACCCTAATACTGAAGGAAAGAAGAAAAGAGTTTAAAAAATGGCTCTTTGGTCTAACTTCACCTCTGAAAGCAGCAAATTCTTTCTCAAACTATAGAAATGTACACAATTCAAACTAAATTGCATTAAAATATTCTGTGCCATTTGAATGTGATTAATTCTGGTGCCTTCTAGCAATGTCCCTTCCTTTGAAAACTTTATGGGTCTTTTATTCACCAAAATGCATACTTCCCATTCTTTAAAGTACTCTCTTTCTCTAATTGCAAGCATACCATTTATTGAAAATAGATTACAAGGACATCACCGTAGTACCAACAACCTTGACAATGCCCTTTAATGCCATAAAAGTAATAGTTGTGTCCGTGGGCTGGAATCCATTTTTGCTTTGAATATTTTTTAGGGGAATGTCCACCTACACTCCCCCAAAATAGGAATGATTATTTCTGTTTGTAAAAGTCTGTAGTCATAAGACTAAAAGTCATAAGTCAAAAGGCTCAAGTTTTTCTTTTAATTGTATGTGGTTTGATATACAGCCTTGTACCAGGGTCAATCAACCAGCAAGAACTTTTTGAGGCTGTGAAAGGAACTAGTTTTTCCTGATCATTTACTGAATACCAGACAGCATGTCGTGTGCTCTGTAGCTGCTTTCACCGCATCTTATCCCTCCCTGTGAGATTAGCTACTATCAGCCCCACTTTAGGAGTGAGGAAATTACCTCCGAGAAGAAGGGTAACTCGCCCAAAGTCAAACTGTTGGCAGACTGAGATTTTGAGACTGGGTTATTATTAATGTATGACCTTGGCTCTTTTGGATTACTCTAGAGCAATGGTTCTTAACTGGGGTGATCTTGCACCTCAGGGGACAGCTGGCAATATCTGAAGACATTTTTTTTTTTAAGATTTTATTTATTTGAGAGGGGGAGAGAGAGAGAGCACATTTGCAGGGGGAGGGGGAGCAAGCTCTCCACTGAACAGGGAGCCCGATGTGGGGCTCAATCCCAGGACCCTGGGATCATGACTTGAGCCGAAGGCAGACTCTTAACTGACTGGGCCATCCAGGCGCCCCTGAAGACATTTTTTTATTGTTATGAACGAGGGTAAGGATGTGCTGCTGGTATTTAGTGGGTAGAGGCCAGGGATGCTGCTAAAAACTCTACAGTAACAGGACAGCCCCCACAATAAATAATTAACCACCCCTAAATATTAATAATACTGAAATGGAAAAAATCTGCTCTAGAGCACTGAATTGTACCAAAATCTATAGTGAAACAGGTTTAGAGTAAACTTAAAGAAGACGTTTCCAACCATCTAATTTATCCCAGTGTGAAACAGGCTAGGCAAGACTGAGTTACCCAAAACTGTAAGTATCCACGTGCAGGCTGGATGAATACCAATTTGGTGACATTGGGTGACAGAATGAAACTGATGAACTCTAAGCTGCTTTGATTTTTCCATGTTCTATGCCACACGTAATGAAATCATTTTTTTTTTTAAGATTTTATTTATTTGAGAGAGTGAGAGAGAAAGAGAGCACACACTAGGGGAGTGGCAGAGGGAGAGGGAGAAGCAGATTCCACGCTGAGCAGGGAGCCCGATGTGGGGCTTGATTCCAGGACCCTGTGATCATGACCTGAGCCGAAGGCAGACTCTTAACCAACTGAGCCACCCAGGCGCCCCTGTAATAAAATAATTTAAAATTTATTTATGAAGCACATTAACAAGGTTGAGTTTTTCCTGTTTTTAATTAACTAGCTCAGAAGAAACTTTAAAATGTAGCTTCATGGATAGAAAACCTTGTCAGGTTTTTGGAAGAATCAAAATCAGAAATAATCATACAGAGGAAGTACAGAAGTATTTTAATAAAACAAATCTGAAGGGGGTGCCTGGGTGGCTCAGTCAGTTAAACGTCTGCCTTTGGCTCAGGTCATGGACCTAAGAAATTTGGTCTTTATGTTAACTATTTAATATATCCCAATAAAGATTAGAAATAAATAACATAACCGTGGGATGAAATCCTGACGTGTTTCCCTCCAGCTTGGTGGCATTGGCATAGTTTTTCACATAGGATTTCAAAATTTTGCAATTTTCCCATGTTTAGGGACACCTCGAGTTTGTTTTTGTCTGAGATTCAGATGTCCCAGGCATATTGCACCACACATGTCAGGTGACTCCCCAGGTATAGATTTTTGTTGCTGCTGCTGCCCAATGAGCAAGATGTCTACACCAGTGCGCATAGCCTCCCACCTGGGCTTCCTGTGCCGGTGGGAATCAGCCATCCCCCAGTCCTCTCTGGAACCCCCCTGCGCAGCTCCCCTGTGCTCTTCTGGGGGCTGGGTCCTCTGAGTCAGTCTTCATACAGGGAATGAATGCTTCTAGTGACTTTTGCTAAATTAATTGAATAAAATTGTTTTCAGCTGCTGGCTTTGGGATGTCTTAATTTAGCCAGTCTTCAATTTAATGGTGGGAATTAGGAATATAGACTGTTTGTGGGGGAAAATCCCCAAGAAACTTGAAAAGTGTTTCTGAACATCATGAAAAAAAATCCGGGAACCACTCGTAAGACAGTAAACAAGTTAAAGTTGTGTCTTGGTGACAGTTTTCCTACTACACTAGTGTGCGGTTTGTGAGGCATGGAGCTAATATGAATTAGGCAAGACACATCAGTGCAGATCTAGTTAAGTAGCTATTGGGATTGGGACACCACAGTTTGGGCCATTTAACTTGAGAAGATATATAGAGTGTTGTGAACAAAGTACATTTTAGGAGTAGGTCTAAATTGAGAAAAGTTCTGGGGCACCTGGGTGGCTCAGTCGTTAAGCGTCTGCCTTCGGCTCAGGTCATGATCTCAGGGTCCTGGGATCGAACCCCATGTCAGGTTCCCTGCTCAACGGGAAGGCTGCTTCTCCCTCTCCCACTCCCCCTGCTTGTGTTCCCTCTCTTGCGTTCTCTTTCTGTCAAATAAATAAATAAAATATTTAAAAAATAAATAAATAAATTGAGAGCAGTTCCTACAATAACACTCTATCCTAATCAATTCACAGGTCCTCTTTGGAAGTAGAAAGAATGATTTTATTGCATGTTGGGCATTTAAAAGAGGCATTTATTTAGGTTTTTTCTTTTTCCCCCCTGAGTACACTTTGATTCTACCCAAAGGTGGTGCCAGTTACCATTGCATTTTTCCTTTTTTTAAAAGTTTTTTATTTAAATTCAATTACCATTGCATTTTCCCAAGCACCACACAAGATAGAATCTCTCCAGGACTGAGTCAAAGGGAGCAGTTACATAAGATTAATATAGTAAGTTGATATCCTTCACATACTTTCTTTCAAACATTTACAACAGTCTGGGCCAACATGTATAAAATTTGATTCCCAAATGTCACTTAAGAGGAATAACACTTTGTCTTGAAAGTTTGACTTATTTTTTCTACCTCAAAGGATTTAGCAGTTTCAGTCCTGTACATAGCAATTCTTCCATAAATAAGCCCTAATAATATTTATGAGAGAAAGAATTGCCAAGGATTCTGAGATGTGATCTATCAGGTCTATGCGGTTAATCTTTAATTCTTTAAATGTGGGAAATTTAGATATTTACAAGAAACCATACAATTTCTTTCATATTATTTTAAATCTGGATCCATCAGTGATTAAGCACAAAGGTCAATCTTGCTTCTTTTTCCATAATATCATCTGAAATAAAGTATATAGGAATAAGTAAAATGAAGTAATTAGTCTTGAAGGAGATGTGGCCATCACAGACTTAAGATTTTCCAGGGAATATTCAGGTCACTAAATTTCATAATTTACAAGAAATGAAGACCAATCAGAAGTCCCTCTGATATTTTTCAAACTATCACATTCCCAGAGTACACTGAAAACCATTACCATAATACTTTGCAGCTCTTTCCATTAAGGAGAAATGTCTACTTCCCCATGCCTTAAATCTGGACTTGCCTTGTGACTTGCTTTGACCAACAGAATGTAATTTAGGTGTTAGGGCTTTGTAACTGTTACTTCTTTTTTTTTCTTAAGGACTTGATTTTTTTTTTTAAAGATTTTATTTATTTATTTGACAGAGAGAGACACAGCGAGAGAGGGAACACAGGCAGGGGGAGTGGGAGAGGGAGAAGCAGGCTTCCTGCTGAGCAGGGAGCCTGATGCGGGGCTCGATCCCAGGACCCTGGAATCATGACCTGAGCCTAAGGTAGACGCTTAACGACTGAGCCACCCAGGCGCCCCAGGGACTTAATTTTTTTTTTAAGACCAGTTTTACATTCACATCAAAATTGAAAAGAAGGTACAGAGATTTCCCATATACCCCCAGATAGCTTCCCCCATTACCAACAACACTTACCAGAGTGGCACTCTTTTGCTTTGTTTTGTTTTCTTTTATTTTGTTTTACCAAGGATGAGCCTTGGTAAAAAGACCGACATATGATCTTTTACCTTACGGTTCACTCTTGGTGTTGTGCAGTCTGTGGATTTGAACAGATGTATAATGACATATATTCATCATTACAATATCATACAGAGTATTTTTACTGTCCCCAAAATCTTCTGTGCCCCACTTATTCATCCCTCTCACCCAACCTGACAATCAAAAAGATCTTTTTACGGTCTCCACGCTTTTGCCTTTTCCAGAATGCCATATAGTTGGAATCGCACAGTGTGTAGCCCTTTTAGACTGGCTTTTTTCACTTTGTAATATACCTTTAAGTTTCCTCTATGTCTTTTCACGGCTTGATAGTTTATTTCAAGTGCTGAATAATTCTGTCATCTGGATGTACCACAGTTTATTTATCCGTTCACCTACTGAAGGACATCTTGATTATTTCCAGGTTTGGGCAATCATGAATAAAGCTGTTATAAACATCAGCATGCAGGTTTTTGTGCAGACACAAGTTTTCAATTCCTTTGCATAAATACCAAGAAGCCCATCTGTTGGATCATATGGTTAAGAGTATGTTTAGTTTCGTAACAAATCTCCAAACTGTCTTCCAAAGTGGCTGCACTATTTTGCTTCCCACCAGCAATGTGTGAGAGTTCCTGTTGCTCTACATTCTTGCCAGCATTTACTATTGTCAGTGTTCCAGATTTTGGGCATTCTAACAGGTGTGTAGTTGTATCCCGTTGTGGTTTTAATTTTTATTTCCCTGATGGCATATGATGTGGAGCATCTTTTCATTTGTTTATTTGCCTTTTGTATATCTACTTCGGTGATGTGTCTGTTAAGGTCTTTGGCCCATTTTTTAACTGGGTTGTCTATTTTTTTATTGTTGATTTTAAGAATTCTTTGTATATTTTGGATAACAGTCCTTTATCAGATGTATCTTTTGCAAATATTTACTCCCAGTCTGTGGCTTGTCTTCTAATTCTCTTGACATTGTATTTTGCAGGGCAGAAGTTTTTAATTTCAATGAAGTTTAGCTGATCAATTATTTGTTTTATGGGTCTTGCCTATGGCATTGCATCTAAAAAGTTATTGCAATACCCCAGGTCATCTAAATTTTCTCCTGTTATCTTTTATAGAGTTTTTAAAAGAGTTTTATAGTTTTGCATCTTAAAAATTGCATAGATTTGCATTTAAAACTGTTATGCATTTTTAGTTAATTTTCGTGAAGATTGTAAAGTCTGGATCTAGGTTCATTTTTTAAATGTGGATGTCTAGTTATTCCAGAACCATTTTTGAAGAGGCTATCTTTGCTCCATTACCTTTTCTCATTTATCAAAAATTAGTTGATTATATTAATGTGGCTCTATTTCTGGGCTATCTATTTTGTTCTATTGATCTATTTATCTATTCTTTCACCAGTACCACACTATTCTGATTATTGTAGCTTTATAGTAAGTCTTGAAGTTGGATAAGTATCAGTCCTCCAACTTTCTTCTTTTTCTTCTTCAATATTGTGTTGGCTATTCTCTGTCTTTTGCCTCTCCATTTAAATGTTATTGTTAGTTTGTTGATATCCACAAAATAACTTGCTAGCAGTTTGAATGGCCTTGCATTGAATCCACAGACCAAGTTGGGAAGAACTGACATCATGGTAAATACTGAGTCTTCTCGCTCATGAACATGGAACATCTCTCCATTTATTCAATTCTTTGATTTAATTCATTAGTTTTATAGTTTTTCTCATACAGATCTTATACATATTTTATTAGGTTTATACCTAAGTATTTCACTTTTGGGGTTGCTACTGTTAACAGTATTGTGTTTTTAATTTCAAATTCCACTTGTTCATTGCTGTATATAGGAACATGATTGACTTTTGTATATTAACTCTGTCACCTTGCTATAATCCAGGAGTTTTTCTGTTGATTTTCTTTTTTTTTTTTTTTTTTTGGTGGGAGGTTTCTACATAGATGATCATGTTATCTGTGAACAAAGACAATTTTTATTTCTTCCTTTTCAATCAGTACAGCTTTTATTTCCTTTTCTTACTGCATTAGCAAGGACTTATGGTGCAAAGTGGTGAAAGGGGACATTCTCACCTTCTACCTGGCCTTTGTGGGAAAGCTTTGAGTTCCTTGTCAACTATGATATCAGATGTAAGTTTTTTGAAGATTTTTTTCAATCAAATTGACAAAATTTCCCTCTACTCTTAGTTTACTGAGAGTTTTTATCATGAATAAGTGTTAGATTTTTGTCAAATACTTTTCCCACATTTATTGATATGATTTTTTTTAGTTTGTTGATGTGATGGATTACATGAATTAATTTTTAAATGTTGAACCATCCTGGAATCACTGGGATAAATCCCACTTGGTCATGTTAGATCATGTTTTTAAAGATTTTATTTATTTATTTGAGAGAGAGAGAAAGAGAGCACAAGCGGAGAGGGGGGGCAGAGGGAGAGGGAGAGGGACAAGCAGACTCTCTGCTGAGGACCAGGACCCTGAGATCATGACCTGAGTTGAAGTCAGATGCTTAACCAACTGAGCCACCCAAGCACCCTTCATTTTTCTTTTACATACATTGTTGCGTTCAATTTTCTAATATTGTTGATTTTTCAATTTCATTGGTTTTATTGATTCTCTAATATTGTTGAGGATTTTTGCATCTCTGTTCATGAGAGATGTTGGTCTGTAGTTTTCTTGTAATATCTTTGGTTTGGTATTAAGGTGATGCAGGTCACATAGAACGAGGAAGCATTATCTCTGCTTCTATGCTCTGAAAGAGATTATAGAAAATGGATATAATTTTTTTCCTTAAATGTTCAGTGGAATTCACCAGTGAACCCATCTGGATCTGGTGCTTTCTGTTTTGGAAGATTATTAGCTATTGATTCAATTTCTTTATTAGATATAGGCCTATTCAGATTGTCTATTTATTCTTGCATGAGCTTTGGAAGATTATGTTTTTCAAGGAATTAGTCCATTTAATCTAGGCTATCAAATTTGTGGGCATAGAATTATTTATCATATTCCTTTCTTCTACTTTTAATTTTCATGGTATCTGTCATGATTTCTCTGTTTTCATTTCTGATATTAGTAATTTATGTCCTCTCCCTTTTTTCCTAGGTAGCCTGAGTAGAGGCTTATTGATCTTTCAAATAACCATCTTTTGGTATCATTAACTTCCATTTCTATTAATTTCCAGTTTCATATTCATTGATTTCTGCTCTAATTTTTATTATATCTTTTCTTCTGCTTACTTTGAGTTTAATTTGCTCTTCTTTTTCTAGTTTCCTAAAGTGGAAACTTAGATTATTGATTTCAGATGTTTCTTCTTTTCTAATGTATCTACTCAATGCTATGTTTCTCTCTAAGTAACTGCTTTTATTGCAGTAGGATGGAGTTGAATATTTCCCTTCTTTTAAGTGGAGGCTCGAGCTAGCTGGAGTTGGTAGTTCCCTTCACCCAGGGCAGTTATGCTCTGAAAATACATCAGAGGTTTGACTCTGCTTAACTAGTTCCTTTGAGGGCAGACTGTTAAAAAGAACAAAGTGGCCTGGCATATTTCCAAATGGTTTCTTTTCCCTCTTCTGCCAGAAGCATGAAGGGATTTTTCTCTGATATTTACTGTGGGAACATGTTTGAGCTCCTGGAGGTAAATCTCACAAAATTTTGGTGGCCCCTATGACTGGGTCCCCCTGGAGTTTTTAACTCTCAGTCTTGTCTACACTGAGCCTCCAATAATCATCAATTACCCCAGCATTGGTTCCTACAGCAGTTTTTTTTTTTTTTTTAAGATTTATTTATTTGAGAGAGAGAGAACATGCACAAGCCAGAGAGGCAGAGGGTGAGGGAGAGAGAGTCTCAAGCAGACTCTGCTGAGCATGAAGCCCAAGGCGGGGCTTGATCTCAGGACCCTGAAATCACAGCCCAAGCTGAAACCAAGAGTCGGATGCATAACTGACTGTGCCACCCAGGCAATCCCCTACAGTAATTTCTGCTCTTGAGTCTCCACTCTGATAAACTGTTATGCTCGGTGTTTGCCTGTTAGTGTCTTGAGTCTTGGGGGCAGCAGTGTGCCCCACGTCCTCAACTAGCCTATGGAACCTAGAGGAGTCGTGGATTTTTTGTCTGTTTAGCTTTTTATTGGTTGTTAGGATGGAATGGTGGCTTCCAAGCTCCTCACATGCAGAATTACAAACCAAAAATGCAGTTTCGGGGCACCTGGGTGGTTCAGATGGTTAAGCGTCTACCTTCTGCTCAGGTCATGATCTCCAGGTCCTGGGATTGAGCCCTACATCAGGCTTCCAGCTAAGTGGGGAGTCTGCTTCTCCCTCTCCCTCTGCTTCACCCTCTCTCTCTGCTTCACCCTCTGTTTGTGCTCTCTTTGTCTCTCTCTCTTAAATGAATAAATAAAATCTTTAAAAACAAACAAAAGTTCAGTTTCTACTTTTGACCTCTTGAAAGACAGTCCTGAAGAGAAAAAAAAAAAAGCCAAGGATAAAAGGGAATCAAGAATGGGAATAGAGTTGCAGCCATCCTAGTTGTAACCAAATAAGTCCATCCCCAAGCTGGTGCCCCCAGCTGAATGCTACACATAAATGAGCTCAGGTAAACCAATATGAATTGTGAGAAGTAATCAACCCACAGAATTGTGAGAAATAATAAATTGTTGATTTAAAGCCATTCGGTATTGGGTTTAAGGTAGACGACTGAAAGAAATATTGATACCTATAAGTGGGATAAAATAAGTAATGGATATATTTTCATAGATCTGTCTTTCGCCTGAAAGATCACATTATTTGAAAAAGTGTATTAAATATAGTCATTGCTAAGGACACCGAAACCTCATATATTTCTTAACATTATGGGAGTTATTAGGACTTTTATTATATTCTTTATCTTTTTTAGCTTTATTAAGGTATAATTGACAAATAAAATTGTAAGATATTTAAAATATACAATGTGATAATTTAGTACATGTACATATTATGGAAGGATTTGCACATTGAGTTAGTTAACAAATCCATCACCTCAGATACTTATTGGGGCTTTTTTGGTGAGAACATTTAAGTTCTACTCTTAGCAAATTTCAATGATACAATATAGTGTTATCAACTATAGTCACCATGTTATACATTAGATCTTCAGACTTTATTCATCTCATAACTGGAAGTTTAAACCTTTTTACCAGTCTCTCCCTTTTTCTCCCACACCCCCAGCCCTTGGCAACCACTTTTCTACTCTCTGTTTCTATGAGTTCAACTTTCCCTTTTTTTAGATTCCATGTGATACTTTACAGTGTTTGTCTTTCCCTGTCTGGCTTATTTCACTTAGCATAATGCCCCTCCAGGTTCATCCATGTTGTTACAAATGGCAGGATTTCCTTCTCTTTTATGGTGGAATAATATTCCATTGTATGTGTATATGTATGTATGTATGTATGTATGTGTGTGTGTATATATATAATATTTTCTTTATCCACCCCTCTGTCATCAGATGCTTAGGTTGTTTCAATATCTTGGCTCTTGTGAGTAGTGCTGCAATGAACAAAGGAGTATAGATAACTCTCTGAGATCATTTTGTTTCCTTTGGATATACACACAGAAGTGGGATTGCTGGATCACAGGGTAGTTCTATTTTTAATTTTTCAGGGAACCTCCATACTGTTTTCCATAGTGGATATATCAGTTTACATTCCCACCAGTAGTGCACAAGGGTACCCTTTTCTCCACATCCTCAACTGCATTTGTTATCTTTTGTCTTTTTAATAATACACATCCTAACAGGGATGAGATGATATCTCAGTGTGGTTTGCATTTCCCTGATGATTAGTGATGTTGAGCACTTTTTCATGTACCTGTGGCCATTTGTATATCTTCTTTGGAAAAAAGTCTATTCAGGTCTTTTGCCCATTTTTTTTAATCATGTTGTTTTGTTTTGCTATTGAGTTGTATGAGTTCCTTGTATACTTTGGATATCAGCCCCTTATTGGATATGTGGCTTCCAAATATTTTCTCCTATTCCTGAGATTGCCATTTCATTTTCTTGATGGTTTCCTGTGCTGTGCAGAAGTTTTTTATGTTATATTCATTTTCACATTTTTTTTTCCTGAACACTAATCTATAAGGCCATTCTTATTTTTTTCTCTCACACATATTCAGGAGTTTTCTTCTGGCTTTTGTGTGAAAATATCCATTGTGAATTTCTTTTCCTTTTCTGTGTCAGCTTATCATATCTGCCCGTGTTGCCTTTCAATGTTCTCTCTGATTTCTTAGAGGCACAGAAGGTTTCTGATGTGTGTTAGCCCCCAATATTCTCTCCATCCTTCACTGGTTTAATGTTTAGAAACAACTGAACCATTAAGATAATAATCCCTGTTCTTACTTTTTTGCCCTGAGGCTTGATAGCTTGTATTTCTTCTCACTGAATCTAGTCATTGCTTTCATCAGGTCAAGTTATAGTAAAGGTTTTTTACAATTTTTCCCCCTTTCGGACGCTCACCATACTAACTTCATTTTCATTGACCCTCTGCTTTAGTGTCATTGCCAGACATAATTACATTTCTGTTTCAGGATAAAGGAATGGTTAAAATTGCTGGCTCTGCAATCAGAGCCAGGCTCTATTCCTTACTACTTGTGTGATCTTGGTTAAGTAATTAATCCTCTCAATAGAATATTACTAGTAATAATAGTAACAAAAAACATTTATTAAACACTTACATGAATTAGCTACTTCTGTACAAAAACCTATCCAGTGTTCCAGTAACCCTATGAATTGAATACTATCATCCTCCCTATTGTACAGATGATAGAAATGAGGATAAGATATGCAGATTTACTTATAGTGGAGTTGTTGGAAGAACTATTGAAACTAGTCCCAGGGAGCACAGGGAGCATATAAATTGTATTTGCTTAAACCAGTCAAAAGCAAAGATAATTGCCTTGAAATTGAGCAGTATTATTCAGTGGCTAGCAAACAAGCTGCCTCTGGGACAGAATAATTGGAATAATGCACTACCTAAAGCATATACCTGACCACAAATATCCAAGCATCTCCTGACATGTTCTTTAGGGCCAAGTCTGGTAGGTGGGCTGGCAGAAAGTTGCATCTATTGCCAGGATATATTCGCTCTAGAGGTACAAAGAGTAGGAAGAAGCTCTGGACACAACTCACTCACTTCCTATCCCAGCTAGATACTTGTGCTCTTGGCCTTCCTCACCATTAGTCCCAAGAAGGCATAGTTTATAGTCAAGAGGTCTCTCATTTATAGCCCCCAACATGGACCAAGACACTGAGTTGGTTCTCAATATAAACTTGTTGGATGAAAGAACAAATGAACTCCAGACCAGTGGTCAGACAACTTAAGTTTGCATCCCAATTTTGTTTTGCTTTGTTTTTCTGCTAAAGATTTAATTTATTAGAGGCGGTTGGGTCTGCTTCAAAGAAGCAGGAGGAATAATCCCTACCCTGTCTCAATAAGAGGCTTAGCAACAAGATTAAATGAGATAATGGATGTGAGCATGTTTGTGAAATTTTTAAATATCTATTATTAATTGAGATGAGTTTAATTTCCACTCAGCTTTTTAACTTCCCTCATTACCATGATGAGTCTCATTAATCTTTACTTGCATTGCTGCCCCTTATTTTCCTCCTTTATAGAATATTCTCAGTCTATAATCTCTGTGCCATATCATACCATATCCCTTGCAAAATGTCGTATGAATGTCCTGCCAGCTAGAGTTCTGCAGTTAAAAAAAATCAATAATAAAATAAAATAATTATTGACCTTTTGTCAGCTTTAAAACATCTGTAAGGTCATTGAACTTGAGGCAGGGGTTAATGCCATTGACTAAGATTCTCACCAAAACCATGCCTTTGAATGTCTGTAGCTTTCTTCACAATTTTTCCTTATACGTGGGGACATGTCTCCTTTCAATTTCTCCTTGTCTTTGGGTCCCTCCTCTGTACCTTTTTCTTGTTGCTTGCTTCGGTTTGTTTCCCTGGCATCCACCTGAATCTAGGAATAAATGCCTCTTTGAATTTCCCCAAAGAATATCCTCACACAAAAGCATTAGTGAGCAATGTAGAATTTACTTCAGATATTTTAGGGGACGTTAAAAAAAATCCTCTTGAGCAATTCTGTTTTCTCAAACTTTCTTTGCTTCTGCTGCTGCTCCCAAGTTCTCGTCTCTCACCCTCCCCCCCCAACACCCTCATGCCTTTCCAATTCTTCTCTCCTTCATGCTGCACCTACGCAGCTCCTTACCCAGTACAATTTCCCATTCTTCATCGATCGTGCAGAACAGTTTACCTCTTTTCTGAAACAAGCAGGTGGCAGCCAATACCTAGACCTGTAGATTGCGTTGGAAATCTGGAAGGCCTGAAGCTCATACCAAGCACCTATCAGTCTATGTTTGTGGTTAACGATGGAGCTTTCTCTCTGGGAGAAATTGCTTCCGAGTATAACTTTCTCCATAGTGTTACTGGTGTAGTTTACTTTGAATCTAATGGGCTGTCTCTTTTCCCCACAGACTGAAAAACAGCTTGGATATGAACAGTCACAGACTAGAAAAAAGATGTATTGATTATGGTGTTGAAGATTTATTGACACTATTTTCTAGGTATCATTCTAAGGGCTTTAGTTTAATTACTCATTTAGTTCTTTCAATAACCCGATGGGATAGGAAGTAGTATTTTTACTTTAAAGGATGAAGAAGTTGAGGCAAATGGGAGTTAAGTAGCTTACATTAAGCTAGATTTAGTAAATGGCAGAGACATCATCAAACCCAGGCTGTCTGACTCCACAGCCCATGCTCATAATTACTATCCTATTGGGCTCTTACATGAAAACAAACTGTATTTCCCTCTCCAACATGTTGACATTTCACCTGTCAATCTATGGTGGCCGAACCACCATGGCGATAACCCACTGTCTGAATAGTAATACGTATACCAGCAGTTCCTCTGAAATAATGGGGCTTTCTCTTGTAGGCCACTGGATACCATTAAGATCTTTATTGATCTATTCACAGCCCTTGGCACTTAAGTTTAAGTATTATTGCTCCTTGGTCCAACATATAAACCCTCTTAGAACTAGAAAGAAAAACAACTGTTAAAAAGGTAGGTAATAGGGGCGCCTGGGTGGCTCAGACGGTTAAGTGTCTGCCTTTGGCTCAGGTTATGATCCCAGGGTCCTGGGAGCTAGCCCCACATCGGGCTGCCTGCTCCGTGGAGAGCCTGCTTCTCCCTCTCCCTCTGCCTGCTGCTCCCCCTGCTTGTGCTCTTTCTCTCTGTCAAAATAAATAAAATCTTAAAAAAAAAAAAAAAAAGGTAGGTAATATTGCCATGGAATCATATCTTAAGATAACTGTTACAAGAAGTTTCTCATTTTATTTATTTATTTATTTGGAACGAGAATACAGGTTATGACACAGATTTTTAGTTCCAGACACAAGAGCCATGATTCTGATTTCCCCTTTTACCAGTGGAACTCTCTGAGACTCAATTTGTCATACGTAAAATAGGGGAAAATAATTATTTTTTTTAAAGATTTTATTTATTTATTTGACAGAGACATAACGAGAGAGGGAACACAAGCAGGAGGAGTGGGAGAGGGAGAAGCAGGCTTCCCATCTAGCAGGGAGCCCGATGTGGCGCTCTATCCCAGGACCCTGGGACCACAACCTGAGCCAAAGGCAGACAGCTAACGACTGAGCCACCCAGGTGCCCCGGTAATTTTTAGTACTTTGAAGGCATAGTGAGGATAAAGGAAGATAATAGTAGTGAAGTCATTAGTACAGTGTGTTTGGCAGCAAATAACTACCATTTTGGGGGTCCTCATTATGTGACAGCGACCATGCTCAGCATCTCACATACATTATAATATTGCATCCTGTACATAATAAGCTCTCGTTAAATTCAAGTGTTTATTATTATTGATGTGGGTTTTTAATGGCTGGACAAGTTAGCCTTGGCATTTTTTTCTCCCTTTCAAGAGTCTTTGAAGTCCACAGACACACTAAATTTGGATGGAACTAATTTATTAGGGCAGTACCCTTCAGAATAAGATCTTTTATTTTTTCTTTTTTAAGTAGGCTCCATGCCCAGTGGGGAGCCCAACATGGGGCTTGAACTCACGACCCTGAGTTTAAGACCTGAACAGAGATCAAGAGTTGGACGCTTAACCAACTCAGCCACCAAGGCATCCTCAGAATAAGATCTTATGTACAGTATTTATCCAATGAAATGCAGATGGATGTAGAAAGATGAATGCAGAAAACAATAGTGCAACAATATTAGAGAATATCAGACTTCAGAATATACTGGGAGAATCCTGCACTTTTAACCTCTGACAAGTCTTCTCTCTGGAACATTCATTGTATTTCTGATATTTTATGCTAAAAGCATAGACATAGCTTTCCCCTTTTCTGCTTTGGTTTGCTTAGACTTCTATCATCTCCTGGCAAACAAGAGATGGGGAAGAAATAGCAAGAAATAGCAAAATTAAGTTTCCCACTAGATGGCAAAGAGGCACTACATTGATTTACAACTTTTCTCTGTATAACATGAAATAGGAAAGAAAAACCACGTCAGCTGTAGGCTGCCTTGGAATGAATATATATATATATATATATATATATATATATTAACATTTATATATATATATACAGATTTTGCCCTTGGGAGAGAAATTGACTTATAATGATTACAAATCAGAAAGTGTGATAAGGATAGAATTATTGAGGTAAGTCAGATTAGGGAATTTTAAAACATGTAAATGTTTAAACTTATCTTCAGGGAAGACAGAGTAGGAAATTCCAAACTCCAAATTGGTACCTTTAGTGCATTTGCTGGCTGCCTTTTAGCTTGCTGGAGCATCTCCGGAGCCTTCTGTTGTTTCATTTAGCAGCCAAATATGCCTCTGAAAGCAAGGAGGCACAGTAGCTACTTCTGGATCCCTGAACTTGATTTAAAACATTTTAACATTTCTAAAATTTCTGGAGTTTCTTTTTTTCTATAAATATATATCTTGTAGGCTCTGGGCCGTGACTAGAGTTAGTACCCCACGTACAAAGCACTTCTGAACCATTCTGATTGCCTGCCTAGGGTGAGGTGACAGTAAACCAGAACAAGGAGATCTTGCAGTCTTTACGGACAAGTCTGGGGCAAGAGGAGATAGATTTGTTTCCCTTTGTTGAAAATATGAATGGAGGATAGAAGAGATGGAGCGTAAAGTACAGTGTCTTCTCCAAGTTCCCATTCTCTCAAGTGGCAACTGAATTGGTCAGTATAATTTGAATATTGGTTTAGTTTGGATTCACTTGAGATGTTAGCTTGACAATCTCTCTACCCTCAGTTTTCTCACCTGTTAAACGGAAGTAATAATAGGACCTCTTTAAAATGCTACTGAGGATTAAATGAGGTGATGATGACAGAAATGAAAGGGATATTGATAACTACAAATTTGCAAATGCTCATTCTGCATCAGCTAGTGTGTGAAGATGGGACAGTTTAAATTCATTCCATGAGACTGAGATACGTGTTTATGAGTTTGGGTCAGGAAATTAATCTAACATAGTCTCTCCTTTCCTCTACTGTTTGTTTATTGTGCTCACATACAAAATAAAACACAATGAGATGAAGTAAAACAACATACACCAAGCAAACTAATAAAACAAGGAACGAGTGTATGTGAATTGACTTTAGGCACATTCAGATTCACAGAGATACCCTCAGATGTATTTAAATCCTTTGGGAAAGGTGTGGGTTGGTTTCCAGTTGGGAGCTTGCACTACACAGAGATCTCTAAGATCCCTTCCTGGTCTTACATTCTGTGATTAAGATTCAAGCACTTTAGTGAACTTAGTGAAACCTATTGTGACAAATAGCATTTGCAATTTATGGCCTTTGGGTCTATGCTCAGGTGTCACCTCTGATGGCTGTCCTACTTAAATTTACCACCCTTCCCTTGGTATTTCCTATTCCCTCATCCTGATTTATTTTTTTTCCCATGATACATTTATTTTTTCCCATGCTACACTTAACTTACCATATAGTTTACTTGTTGTATTTATTTTTCTGTCTCCTCCAACTAAAATATAAGATCCTTGAGGGCAGGACTTTTTGCTTGTTTTGCTCACTTTTGTATCCTCAGAGCATAAAATGTAATTTTTCACTGAATATTTGTTGAATAAATAAATCAAGGAATGAATGAATAGTTGAAAGGTGAGGAGGCAAAAGGCAATGGAAGGATCCTGGACTTTACATTTTATTGATATTACAGTTCTATCGGTGCCTGTAGAGTTGATTCATTTATTTACTAAACTAATATGTATCGAGCCATGCAAGATTATGTGTTGGGAACCTCAGGAAGCTCACATTCTAGTGTGTCAGACACACAATAAACAATAAATACGTGTGTTAAAGAATACTATTTGAGGGTGATGAGAGACCTCCCTAGAATTTTACAGAGATGTTAAGCACTGCAACCTGTTTGGAGGGTGGTGAGGTAATTAGGGATGTTATCCTGAAATCACGTTCATATGATAGTCCCATTGTTTATAATGTACATTTTATGTGATTTGACTCGGTTTTGAGAGTGCTGATAGAGATTATAGGGGGCCATAAATTCTCTTCCCTAAACTATTACATTTGATACTTTTGATAGGTTCTATAAAGGAAATCATGAAGATGGTGTGATCAGTATTTGGGGGGATACAATTTTAGGAGAGTCTTCCTAAGATGGGCAAGAAGTTGAGGCAAGAAGGTTGGGAATGAGTCATTCAAGCAGGAAGATGAAGGAAGAGTGTCCCAGGCAGAGGCACCAGAACATGCAAAAGCTCAGAGGCGAAGAAGTACATCAGGAAGAGAAATGTGACCAGTGCAGAATAAGGGGAGACAATTATAGGGGGTAAGGTTTTAGGGATACAGTTGCAGATCACAGGAATTTTTATAGGCTGTGATGATGAGTTTTCTGTTTATTCTAAGGACAGATGGGAAGACATCAACTGGCGTTAAGCCAGAGAGTCACATGATTTGACCTGCATTATGTAATAATCCCTCTGGCTACTGTGAGGAAAAATGGTTTGGTGAGGAGCAAGAAAAGGCGGCTCATTTAGGAGGCCATTGTATCGGTTTAGGTGACTGCCGATGGAGGCTTTGACCAGGGAGGTGGCAGCGGGAAGAGAACTGGGGATTGGAGATATATGTTGGGGGTAGAACCAAGAGGACTTGCTCATGGATTCATTGTGAGAGTAAGGGGAAGAAAAGACCCAAGGATGATTCTTGAGTTTTTGGCCTCATCCATGAGGTGGATATTGGCACCACCAACTGAAATCAAAAGACTGGGAGAAAAACATGCAAAAAAAAAAAAAAAAAAAAAACCAAACACCTAGAAGGAGCTCGGGCACCTCCATCAGTCTTTTAGAATCAGTCTTTTGTAATCCTCTGTTAGGTGTGGGGTTAGAATAAATCCCATGGCTCTGGTATTCTTGACGAGGAGGGTATAAACAAAGTGGTGGAAATGGAGGCCACATCAGAATGTTCCTGTCTCTGGGAAAACTTACACTTCTCCCCATCTCAGAAAGAAAATAAATACTCCCCCTAAGCATTTGGATCATGCCCCTATTATAGCACATTTGACATTGAACTGAATTCATTTAGTCACTCTGCTACTTATCTGCCTAGATTATGAGAATTTTGGAGGAATAGAGATCATTTAGTATTCAGTCATAAATCCGCAGTACCTGGCACATAGTTGGTGCTCAAAAATGAATGAATGAATAATTATGTGGCTAACATGAATAAAATGTCAGAGTCATATGCTTCTCAGAGATTTCCGATGAAATAATGTTTGGGTTTGTCCTCTGTATATTAAATATTTGAATGAAAATGTATATAGGGTCTTAGCTGAGTGAGGTACTGGAAAACCCTTTTGAAAATCCAGATGAGAATGGTGTTGAAGTGGTCTCAGGATTAACTTTTATAATAAATGGCTTTGTGTTTCAGAATACTGAGTAGTTACAAGATCCATCAACTTAAGCTCAGCCTTATCTTCAGAAATCTTCTTTCATACCTGACAAGGGTTCAGAGCTGGCTCTCTTTGCTTCTGACTATAATGTTACACTGTGACTGGAGGAATTGTATATGGCTTCCTTGTGGCACCTCAAATAACTCCTGGAGTGCAGTTAGAAGCCAGGTCGAAGACTGAGATTCTGAGGACAGAGCAGCTGATAAATGTCTTTACCCCTACTTTTGTTGCCAGCCCCCTATTATGTATTAGTAGATGAATTTTTGTCCGGCCCCTAGAAGGATTCTACCAAAAACAAAAACAACAAATGGTTTTGCATTCTCTCAGTCAAATCATCATTGTAAAAAGATGGTTAAATCCCCTGAGAAGTTTGTTAAAAATACAGATTCTGATTTAGTAGTTCTGGAGTGGGACCTGAGATTCTCCATTTCCAATAAACTTCTGGCTAACGCTAATACAGGTGGTCCACAGATCATACTTTCAATAGCAAAGCTCCAGAGCTATATAGGGTGAAGGAGCATCCAGATCAAAGATGAGAGTTTGTGCAGACCTATGATTTTTAATAGTGCCTTAATATTTTATCCTATAAACATACCATAATTTAGTTAGTTAATTCCATATGCCTGGAAATGTACCCTTTGGCTTTTGAAAATATCATTCTAATGAACTTCCTTGCACATAAATATTTGTCCGTGCTACTGGTTGTTTATTTATTTGTATATTTTTGGATATATTACTAGAAGTATAATTGGTTTTTCAATGGTATGCATTCTAGTATGCATTTTAGCATATATTCCCAAATTGGCAAGAATTTTCAAATGAACTCTTTGATGAAGTTCTTCTGTATAATTCCATCTTTGCAGCTGTTCCTGCCTACAGACTCGCCCAACATTCTGACACCATGACATTTTTAATAATGCCTTAAGTAACGTTTTATTCCAGCTATCTGATCATGCCCTAACTTTTCTATGCTAGTTAAATATTTTAAGTGTTGAGTTTGTGAAGCATCATAGCTGTTGCTGAGGAAAGAATTTATAAAGACATTCTTGGTGCAGAATGCAAATACAGTATATGACACATAGATAATATATGGAACCTCAAATCAGCCAAAATGGCTTTATATCTTAAGATATACACCCAACTCAATCAGTTGATTAAACATTATCCAAAACAGCTGACAGCTGACAGGAATGACTTCTTTCAGAATAACTTTTATTCTCTCGATTTACATATACAGAGGAAAAAAAAAGAAAAAATTCCTCAGTAACAGCTTAACACATATAGTAATAATAATTTGGAGGCCCATTGTGTTTTCAACGAAGTAAAAAGGATTTATCTGAATAGCACCGTGTTGATCTGGTCCTCCACTCCAACCCTATTCAGTTTGTCCTGGGCTCTTTCCTTCCTGGGAACTAACGTCTGGCTCTCTTCTGCTCTGAATCGTCCAAAGGCAAAAACTGGAAGAGCATGTGTTCTTTTGAAAGTCATAATGCAGGACACCTGCGTGGTTCAGTCGGTTAAGTGGCTGCCTTCGGCTCAGGTCATGATCTCAGGGTCCTAGGATTGAACCCCATGTCAGGCTCCCTGCTCAGTGGGAAGCCTGCTTCTCCCTCTCCCACTCCCCCTGCTTGTGTTCCCTCTCTCGCTGTGTCTCTCTCTGTCAAATAAATAAATAAAATCTTAAAAAAAAAAAAAAGTCATAACGCTAGGGCAAAAGCCATATAGTGGCAAGGATTTGTTTTGGAGTCAGTACACCTACAGTGAAATATCCGTGCAATATAGGTCATCAGGAGGTTAACATCATGACCAAATGAGAGGATGTGAATGACTATATTGTACATGCTGAAGTGCTGCTCATAGCACTGAATACCAGTCTTACCTGGAGGGGCAGTAGGGGCGGATAACTATGTATGCAAGCACATCACTTACCTCCTTGTATCTATCAAATACCCACATTGTTCTTCCTGTAGGAAGTTTCCACTAATTCACCACTTCAAAGCCTACCACACATCTCATTTCTTCCACCTTTTCAAAGACTTCCCAGCCCTTGGTGATTGTCCTTCCTCAGAATTTATACAACCTAATTTTCTGCCACTTCCTTGTCACATGCACTTTTAGATGATCTTTCTGTTAGGGGCTGAATTGTGTCCCCCTAAAATACATACATTAAAGTCTTAACACCTAGTATCTCAGAATGTGGCTGCATTTGGAGATGGGGCCTTGAAAGAGGGGATTAAATTCAAATGAGGCCTTTAGGGTAGGCCATAATCCTATCTGACCTGTGTCCTTATAAGAAGAGGAAATTTGGACATAACAAAATGCATGAGGATGCGCGTGCACAGAGGAAAGATGATACCGAAGACAAGTAAGAAGGCAGCCAAGGAGAAAGGCCTCAGAAGAAACCAAATCTTAACCTTGAACTTCTAGCCATCAGAACTGTTATTTAAAGCACTCAGTCTGTGGTACATTGTTATGACAGCCCTAGAAAATGAATGCAAATTCATGTAATTTCCTTGAATGGACCACCAACCTCTTTTTCTTCTTTATATTTCTACTGCTCAGCTGATAGTATGTCTTGAATGATTATTTTCATTATAATTAAATCTTGTGACTGGATGGTGAATGAAACACTCAATTCTGATTCAGTCAGAAGAGCCTGTGACTCTTGATCTTGAGGTTGTGAGCTTGAGTCCCACACTGGGTATAGAGATTACTAAAAAATTTCAATAAACTTTAAAAAAATGGGTTTCTCATAATAGCTGATAAGTATGCTCCACGCTTGTGGCTTTCTTTATCTAGGTATTTTGGGGGGGGGGGGAAAGTCCTATCTCTGTCATCTAGGGGATTTAAATGACAAGAATAGTCTTAGGCAATTCCATATAGATTGTCTAATTTGACTCTGTGAACAACTTTTTGAAATGGGCTAAGCAGGTGTTTAAATACATCATTTTATAGCATCTAAGGCTCAGGTTGGGAGACCTGTTCAAGTCAGATAGCTAGGAAATAGCTTAAAACCTGATCCAAATTTTCCTATTGCAAATTTAGTCTTGCCTTTCCTCCTGGTCACCCACCTGTCTGGGACAACTGTGTTTTAAGAAAAAGATCCCAGAACTAAGAGTTAGGAAAAATAGATTTTAGAAATAATTCTGCTTCAAGTACTTAGACTCACTTATTCATTCATTCAACTCAATTTTGTTAATAGCCTACTCTGTAAACTGTGCCAGGCAAATAATTCTTAGCTTTCAGACTCAGGTCTCTTGTCTGTTAAATGGAAAATAATATCTGATTTGCACACCTTACAGGAAGGTCTTAGGGATAAATGTAAGCAATGCACATATTCAATTCAGAAGGGATAATTCATTTCCACAGTCAAGGTCCTTTGTGGTTGCATAAGCAATTGTTGGCTTAGCACAGCCAGAGCACATGGTCAGACTTCATCATTTATAAAGCTGATTCTCCAGAGGCAACCAGCATGGGAACGTGGTGATATATTTCCTTTTGGAACATTAACCAAGGGAAAGGGAGAGAATTGTGTTGGATCCCAGGTGGTTGGGAAAAATAAGTACTGAATTTCTGAGATGGTAAATGTGGAGGAAATAGGGCCAAGAAGAGAGAATCCCTTTTTCTCTAGGTTCTTTATATCTCCCTTGATCTTTGGGGTCCCAATCTGGCCATATGCTCAAATGAAAGGTCCTAGATAAGAGCTAATACAAATTATAAGGGGCAAATTAATGTCTAGCACATTCCTCTAAGGGTATATGGTCTACTTGGTGTGGGAAGAAAAGAGCAGAACTTCTATTTGTATTTTTATATCTTCTCATTTAAAATTGTCTTTCTTCTTTTATAATACATGTAATATATGGTTATATACATAATAGATGAATAATATTTAGCCGTTGGGAATACATATCCAAAATGTGGTTATTGTTAGGAGTTTATGGTCCTCAAAATATAGAGCCCAGTGGCAGAGTAGAGAAGACACTTGGCTGGGAGCATGGGCTCTAGGTCTGCTATTTTCTTGATTCATCATTTATTACTTGTACCATCGTATAAGTCACTTAAACTTTCCAACTCCTAGTCTTCTTCATAATAAAAGGTGTGTCAGATTTGCCATGCCATCTAATGGGATTGAGATTAAATAAAATAATTTTATATTCTACATACAGGAAACACTTCATGTTTATACCTTCTAAATAATTCTTCTATTTATGAAAATTGATGGGAAGCACTTTTTAAATTCTAAAACATCATATCCATGGTATTCCCTGATTCCTATTTCAAGTGGATAATGCAGGTGCCCATGTGTGCAAACACACACACACAGGTAATATCTCCTTAGAAAGCCCACTCACTATATTCCTACATTTTATAGGAGAAATGTTGGCTTATGTGAGGTATGAATTAACAGCATAAGAATTTTGGGTAGATTAGAGTAACTAAGCTTTTCTTGAGAAAACAAAACCAAATCTTATTTAAAAATATATACATGTATTATAGTCCATACTGACAAACTTAAGGAGGAGGTGTATAGCTCTTACTGACTTTTAAAAATCAAAATTATTAAATCGGTCTAATATGTCCATGGATTCACCTTAATTACGTGAACTTGAATTATCCCATTAAAAAAATGTATCGGAGTTAGCAGTTTCCACAGTTTTTTTTTTTTAAGTCTAGATTTTAAGATTAACCAAGAAGAAACTTCAGTTTTTCTTATTTTCCCTGAATTGGGGGAATATTTGATTTTTATAAATATTTATCTCTATAAACCATACAGAGTATCTTTAATTTAAAAGATGTTATAATTTATTTAATTTATTATTATTGCCTTGGGATAGGAAAACATTTTATATGTATACAATGAAAGTTAAAGGGTTGTATCAATTACAGATACATAAGGCTCTATTAGTTTCCATTCTGCAGCTACACATAAACAGGGAAATACATAAACGTACCAGTCCAGATTATAAAGTTCTATTTTTCCCCAGTTGGCACACAATTCTGAATGGATTGTGCTCACAGCTGATAAAGAGACAAACAAAAAGAGTACCAAGTCAGAGTCTCTGCTTCCACCAAACAGAAGCTAAATCTCCATCATCTAGGTGACCAAGAAGATCCCAAACGGCTGTATCATTAAGCCAAATACTCCATCATGATTGCCACCAATAAAGAATAACTTGTAGGTCGTGTACAAACCGGGGATAAAAACAAATACTCCAAATCAGAAAAGAATAACAAATAAGCCTAGAGAAACAGAGAGTCAACAAGGATAAAACTCTGTTGCTTGGGATTCACTCTGGGAGCCCAGAAGACACATGCCTGACTTTAAGCAGCCTGTGAGGCACACTTCTCAACTCATCAGTTTAATTGGCTCTGTCAGATGAGTCCACTTAGTTATTTTGGTGGAATAACCTCCAAAGCCGCTAACGTATAATTTTTGAAAAGTTAAAAACATGACCCTCAAACAAATATCAAATGAACACCTGTCAAAAATTTTATTCAACTCTTTAGCGAACCAGCAAGATGTTAAGACCAGTTCAAAGTGCATTTATATACACAATTTAACAAAAAATTGCTAGAATAAGATTGCTGGATTAGATACAAAACTAATGTCCTCCAGGCCATAGAGAGTAACCTCTGGATTCACCTTTTGCACAGAAAAAATTAGTTGGATCTTTACCAGACAAAATTCTAATAAGCTAACATGTTGAATGACTAAATCTGGAACTTTTGTTTAATATGGTAAAATAAAGAACATTATATTTTCCAGGGACTGAGTTCTGTACCCACTACAACAGCGACTTGATGAAAAGGTTGTATCTCCTAGTTGGATGAGCCAAGGAATGTGTGGAAAGATAGAAATTATATTGAGTGACAGCCTTTCAGTTCTGATGAAACTGCCCCAAACAAAACAAAATTGCCAGGGTGGGGTTAAGAATTATAGCCATGTTTTCTCACCATGAGAGCACTAGCCTGAATTCTCTCTCTCTTGGCTGCATTTCAGGGAACAGATAATGGACCATCGAAGACTGGGCAGCAGAGGGCAAAAAGTGGGTGCGAGAAGCTGACAATTCCCTAAAACCACATGAGCTGGGACCCATCATTGTCCCTGTACACAGTGTGATATTTTTAGTGTACCAGAGTTTTTTCCTTGTTGCAATGATTGTTCTCTTGCTTAATTGACAAGTGGTTAGGACTAGTAGATTGGTGTACAGCAAACCCACAGGAGGAGAAACAAATCTACACTGCCTGAGGGGGAATGGAATTCTGATACATGCTGCTCAAGACCGTGAATAGATGGTTCTAGATTATTATTCTGTCCTAATCACATATGTCGTTCAGTCCCAGGTCTCAGTTATCTCTTATTGAGATAACAGCAGCAATTTTCCCCTAGTTTTAAGTACGATCGTATACATATTTTGTAAATTCTTTATCATCACTCATTGTTCAATCACTTTTCCCCAAACATACAATTTTTGTGAACTGCCTTTGCATCTCAACTGTTCCTTTGTGAAGGAAAATGGTGGAATTTAAGCTTCAAATCTCCCATAAATTACCATCTCAAAGCTCAGTTTATTGTCTGTTATTGTCATTATCAGTGCTCGGATCAGCCCTATCATACCAGAGCACAGGTGAGAGAGGGGTGAAAATAATCACATAAAGTTAGTATTTGTCTCCAGAGATTTTGGCAGGGGGAAAAAAGGTGTTCTCTTGATGCCTCGTTTCTGAGGCCAAAAAAGGGTGATAGGCTCAGATACAGGTGTCCCAATCCTGTTTAGGTCAGAAACCAGGTGCGGATGCCACTCGTGTTTGGAGGTGGGAGCTGGGACCAGGTGTAGTATGCAGGGAGGGACAGAAGGCAGGCTCACAAGAGCTCATGAAAGGGCTTCAGTAAACATTTAAACATAGTTTTAACATCCTCCCCTTCACTGAAGAAATTGCCTGTGATAAATAGGTTGTAGCAGTAAGCCTTAAGCAGAGGCAGGACAAATGTGATTTCAGGAGCTCTAGAATGTCCCTTCGTTTCCCTAAAACCCTCCTATTGGTTGCTGATGCCAGATATCCTCTGGTCAGGGAGAGTTGGGCCATATCTGACAGCTGCTGGCTGATGGTGGGACTAGATAGGCTGAGGGACATAGAGAAACTGGAGAAGAATGTCCAAATAGCTGGGAAAAATAGTAAGGTCCCAAGTCACATAGCAGGATCTAGAATATTATGCTACGGGATGGATGCACTCTAAGAACAGGTCAAGGAGACAGGCAGGAGGGCACATGAACCTGTACACATCCTAAGGATGTTGACCATAGCTGGCTGGCTCTTAGGAACTTCTTGCATTATGACTTTTGACAAATAAATTGCACTTCAAGGGCCAGGAAGATGATGGACAGTCCCAGATTGTCTTATATACAATGTTAAAAACAAAACCTCCCAAAAGGGGTCTCTATTAAGCTGTGCTTTGGTATGATGGCCTTTCTCAGACCCTTTCTGAGAAGAGGTATAAGAGAGGAGAGGCAAGGGACAAGAGGACTCTGAGAGCTTTGCACAGGATTTACCAGGCACCCCTGAGGTAAGGAAGGGTATGTGAAAGGAGAGGGGGAGGGGGCAAAGCAGATTTGTATCTATTTCACAATTTTTCCTGAAGCAAGTTCTTGTTCTTAAGACAAGGCTAGAGATCCTGCCCCATGCAGTGCAGTATCGGATTGGCTATGAAATGACCTAGATTCAAATCCCCTTTTATTCATCAGCAAATGTAGTATTTTCTCTGATGGGGATAATTAAATGAATCCTGTCTACCTCAGAGGATATTTGAAATGTTCAAATGAGATTAAAGATGAGATTATCCAGTTCAATAAATAGGTCATTAAGCAGTATTGAAATATAAAAGGATTATTAGTGCTCCTACTAACAACTCAGTTGTTCATTTGTTCAGCTAACACCCACTGAGTATCTCTGGTTTGTGAACATGAAGAAGATAATTCCTGCCTAAGGAAACTAATTATATGAATATCATTATTATGTAAACATCCTCCAAATTCCTTCTCATCTACCACACACAAGTCCCATTTATAATAACCTCTTTTAAATTCAAAATTTTAAATCTGTGGCAAAATTCAGTAACCATTAATGAATTATGTTGCACAATTTAATTTAGGTTATAGCCGAAACAAATCTTACCAAGACTATGCCCAATAAATGCAAACTTAGTAGTTATTTTAAGATACCATAAATAACTGATCAAACACTAGGAGCTGCCAACATTATTAACTTGGGCCCTTGGTCAGCACCACAGAAAGTGTGAAGGCAATTGCAAAAATTGAAAACTAGCACTTTGATTTGAAGGCAGCTTCTATGAGCAACTGGATCATGAATGAAAGACAATCTTGGACTATGTATTTGAACAAATGACACCCCCAAGAGCAACAATTTTGAAAGCCACTCACAGACAAGATTGCAATGTGATATATGAAAATGGTCCCTAGTTCTGTCTTATCCTTGGGTTGTGGAACCAGGGGAGGCATTCAAAGTGAGCTGTCCCCTCTGCTGCCTTGTCAGATCAAAGTGTATTTATTTCTTCCAGCCTTTTTGCTATTTTGAACCATGAGAGGCAAGAGCAACACCGGTCTTTAGTTCCTAGACTGAGAGACACTTCTGCCAAGGAGAAAAATCTCCCTGTTCACTTGAAGCAGTGCTTATTACAACCTCATTTTCCCCTTAGAACTTCTCTCATTAAAGTATTCTTATCCTGGGCGCCTGGATGGCTCAGTCGGTTAGGCGACTGCCTTCCGCTCAGGTCATGATCCTGGAGTCCAGGGATCGAATCCCGCATCGAGTTCCTTGCTCAGCAGGGAGTCTGCTTCTCCCTCTGACCCTCCCCCCTCTCATGTGCTCTCTCTCATTCTCTCTCTCAAATAAATAAATAAAATCTTTAAAAAAAAAAAAAAGTATTCTTATCCTTACCCTATGACCTGCAGAAACTGAGGAGGCCATGGGGGGTGGTCACCAAATCCACCTTCAAATGCTGACCCATTCATTCACCTATGGTGAATGAGGTGAGCTCTAAACACTTCTGTGTCAACTTCCTATGAGAAGTAAAACTATTCCTTTGGTTAAGAGATTAGGTTGTAAATTCATCATCAAGGAAGCACTTCCTAGGCTGTGATTGTATTCTAGAATGATCAGGAGGCAACACTATAATATGGATAGAGTATGGACCTCAAAGCAGGAATCATGACTCCACTATTGATAGGTTATAAAGTGCCTTGCAAATACAGTGCTGGCATCTCCTAGCATAATCTATTCTTCACACTTCAACCAGGAGTATTTTTCAAGTCTAGCAGATGGTCTCTCACTATTCTCATGATTAAGCACACTGTCGTTAATGAAGACAGCCAAGGCCTGTCTTCTTGGAGCAATGTTCACTTCTCTCGCTTTACCAACCCCTCTCCTCCCCAACACATTGTAATCCAGGTATTTTCAACTAGATCTCTGAACACGCTTCATCTTCGGTGTTTTCAGGTCTAACCTTATGCCAGTCTCTGTCCCAGTTCCTTCTTTATTCAATTACATTTGTACTTGTCCTTCTGACATTACCAGTTTTTCTTAGAATTTTTTGACTTTTCTAAATCTGGGCTAGGTGCTCCTCCCAAAGATCTTCTTTCCGTCTCATAGCACTTACTGTAGTAATAGTAACCTGCTGACGTGCTTGCCTGCACCCAATACCTATACTAGAAATTCCATCAAGTCAGACATGGTAGTCATCAGGAGTGGTTGTGGGGAGAACCTGCTTCCTGGTTCATAGATGGCTGTCCGTTTACCGTGTCCTCACAAGATGTGAGTGGTGGAGTTCTCTGGTTTCTTTAATAAGAACACTAATCCAGGGCGTCTGGGTGGCTCAGTCGGTTAAGTGTCTGCCTTGGGCTCTGCTCATGATCTCAGGATCCTGCGATCAAGCACTGCATCAGGCTCTCTGCTCATCAGCGAGTCTGCTTCTCCCTCTCCCTCTGTGATTCCTCTTGCTTTTGCCCTCCCTCAAATAAATAAATAAAATCTTTAAAACAAAATAAGAATACTAATCCCATTCATGAGGGCTCCACCATCATGGCCTAATCACCTCCTAAAGACACCACCTCTAAAAACATCACATTGGGGGATTAGGTTTCAACATGAATTTTGAGGAGACACAAAGATTCAGACTACTGCAGTTTTCAAAGGGGATTTGATGACTCCTGCTCATAAAAACCACTTTTTAGCTCTACTAAAAATGCAGACTTCCAGGCCCCACCAAACCTACTGGACTTGAATTTCTGGAAGTTAAGTTTATAAATTTGAATTGCTAACAAGATACCAGCTAATTCCTCTGCACACTAAGGTTTGACAGTGACTGACAGAATAAATATTCAAATGAATGTTTGATAATTAATTCAAACGAAACCACATTTCTTTGTTTTCAAAATGCATCCCAATCTCTGGCTCATCCATTGGCAAGAACAGAGTGCAATGCTCCGCCAGCTTCCTAAGATTATTTTAATCAATTATGTAATACTTCCCTGGTAGATGAACAGTTTCCCCAGACAATGCTGCTGTGTGCCATGCAAGCATACGCTACATGTGTTAGACAGAAACATCTGCAGATCTAATACAGCAGTTAATTGTTTAAGGACACTTTTTGCCTTCTCATTCTTACGGTAGATTGCAACTCTAAAGGCGCATGCACTGTCCTTGTACACACACAACCCCCGCACTGTGCGAGACAGGCATGGGCCCTATGGAACAGGTCCAAGGTTTCAACATCCACAAACCAGGTCTTCTTTATGAAAACTTCAACCATATATTAGGTAATATTCCTTCCCAAGGCTCTTCCCCAACCCCCTTTCTTTTATATCAGGTCATTTTTTTAGGGGCATATATTCTGCAATGAATCTTAAGAGAACATACTTGGTGCTGCTTCCATATAAACCTTATGTAAAGAATAGCTCATTAGATGGTTAGTAATGATCTGTCTTGGGGGAAGAAAAAGAAAGAAATAAACAAAGCACCCATGAGGGAGAAAAAGTTACTGTTCATGAAGTCTGTCTGGATGGAATGGAAATTAGGAGGAGAAATCTAAGATAGGCCTACTTTCTAGAAAATATGTTTTCAAAGACATTGCCAGCTTTGCAGCATGCCCAACTTAATTACTGGATTTGCATTCCAGAGTACATTTACCACTGTGATACGTTTGAAAATCGTATACAGTAAAATCTCAAGCAGAACGTATAATTCTGCACTGTATTTCAGAGAGGAGGCGTCAGCAGCCAAACCCTAAGACCCAAGTATGTATCAGGAATTGAATTTTTAAAACCAATGAACAAGGTATGCATCAGGGTCGGTACTCATTCCTACCTTCTGCAGGGATTAGAATCGGTGCTTATGAAATAATCAATAAGCATTTAGTGAGTGCCTACTGTGTGCTACTCACCATGCTAAGCACCAAACATATCTGACAAATAAGGCACTGTCCCTTCCCAAGCTGTTCCGTCTGGCAGGGGAAACAGCTAGCAAACAATCAAGATACGATGTGGGAAGAATAGAAATGAAGAGAATGAGCCGAGAGTTAGTGGGAGCCAAGAGGAGGAAAGATGGTTCTGGAAAGATCATCTCAAGTCTCTTCTTGCTTAGGTAAGAAGAAGAGCTCCTACATTTGGGGGAGATTTTTCTAACAATGTTGTGCACTGCTTAGTTGTTTAAAAAGCCCATTTGTAACCCTGGGTCAGGGAAAACCTTATATCTCAAATGGGAAGCTTTTATCTTAGATGGTGCAGCCTTAGGCACACGATATTTGAGTAACAGGGAAGATCCTTCCAGGGAGCATATACCTGAAATAGACTTCTTTCCCATTTTTAAAACTGGAGAGGCCTGTAAAAACAATCTTTCCATAGCAGGAAAAGTGAGTCGCCATAAATATCTCACAGAGCAATAACCCTTTTTTGCAATCCTTAAGTTTATGAGTTTCTGCAATAGCTAATAGGAACTTCATTTATAAGTTTCATTGTAGCCAAAGAAAAGTCCACAAACCTAGATGGCTGAACTTTGAACAATTGCAGTTTAAGAGACGGAGCGCTCTACGGAAGTAAATCAGACTTGCTGTTAAAGCTCACCTGCCGGAATTGGAATATGAGGAAGGAGCACAAAAGCAGAAGTGAAAGGAAAAGAAGATCAAGACAGAGACCCATCAATGTCACAACTCCTGGCTACATACACCCTGTGATAATTAGATTGATAGTGAGAGCCACACCATTCTAAAATAATTTTTTTAAAGATTTTATTTATTTATTTGAGAGAGAGAGAGAGAGCACTAGTGGGGGGAGAGGGAGAGGGAGAAGCAGACTCCCTGCTAAGCAGGGAGCCCAATGACATGGGGTTCCGTCCCAGGACCCCAAGATCATGACCTGAGCCAAAGGCAGATGCTTAACTGACTGAGCCACCCAGGCGCCCCTAAAATAGTTTTTAACAAAATACACATTTTTCTAGAAGATAAGCTCTTAGGAGTTTTGTGTGTATAAAGGCAGGAACATCTACAGAACTAAAATTCTAGGTAATTAATCACAACTTGCTATAACTGTACTCTGTCTGGTATCTTCTGGCTTATGTTAATGATTAAGAAATGGCTTAGTTCTGGATGTGGAGTTAGTCCTTTTGTTGTTTGTTTCCTATAGGAAACTACGTGGAGAAAACCCTCAGGGGTCCTTAAGGCCAACTACACTCAGCTGTAAGCAACACATCTTTTTAGTTAGAACCTTTGTCCAAAGTGAGCTAAATATACCACTCTTCCAACAATTTTGAAATGATGAGTAAGAAAAGAGTCATTGTTCCTATTTTACAGATTAAGAGACCAGATTTCTGAGAGGTTAGATCACTAGTCTAATATTTAAAATCTAACAAATCTTATTCCCTTTTAGATAGGAGGAAGCAGGCTTGGAGAGAGTAAGCCACTTGCCCAAGGGTGGTATTAACAGAGGAGGCGATGCCTTAATTCAGATCCTCCAACACGCTGACCAGCCCTCTACTCTTTTAGGTTAGAGTTTCATTGTTTAGCTTTTGCTAAATTGCACAGTTTCTTTTTCAACATTTTAGGGAGTCTTGATTTCAAAGTATTAGCTATACACACTAGTTCAGTACTCTACTGGGGCTCTGTTTGCCCAATTTTAGCCTCCAGTGAATATTCATGATTGCATTGTGAAAAGTTAGTAATCTTTGGAAGTTAAGAGCTGATAAAGGAATTGCTGACACATTGAGTCCTGAAATCCAGCAGCCTGGGAGCAAATAAAGCAGATTACCTCACAGACCGGCAGTAGATGTCAGGTTAGCTGCATTTTACAGAGCCGTAAAGCCAGCAAGAGGCTGTTTTGGCACTTTCTTAATGTATTTTTTACAAAGTAATTATGATAATATTAATCTTTTAGCATTAGGAATCTCCTTGACAGTTTTATTTACCCACCAGGAAATGTCTCAGAAAATTCCCTTTTGCACAATTTTGGGAAATACATAGGGAGCACTCTTATGGAAGTGAAAACACTTGCAACTAAGAAAAAGGAAAAATTAAGAAGGTTTAATAATCTGAGAATAACATTCTCTTTTCTCACCCCTCCTCTCTTCCCATAATGGCAGTACCCCCAGCCATCAAAGCAGTGATGTGCCTATTTTCACCGTAGGTACTTAAGACCCTGTGATGAACAGAGAAATATGATTCTGGAACAAAAGAACAAGGAATCCAGGGGATGAAAGGCATTCAGTTACTGGAAATTAATCATGGAATCTTTTTGTATGTATGTTTGTTTATAATTCTGCTGTGCTCCCTGCACACTGTTGCATATTAATAATTGGGTCTCATTATCTGGTGACTGCTGAGGACGTAATAGGGAATGGGAGGGAGATTTTCCAAACATACTTTAAAGCATGAGGCTTAATATTAAAACAATGAAGCTGATCATGCAGGCAAGCAGGAACATTTAGCAATTCATCTACCTTCTCCCTCTAGGGATTTAACAGTCAGCTAAAGGTAGAATAGCTTGAATGCTCTGACATTGGCATATAAACTTTCTTTTAATAAGTTCCTTCTGTTAAGCTGGTTTAGTTTTTTGGACTACTTTTTCTTATTCTCTGTTTCCTTCTGGTGTGAGTTAAACAAGCTATAATTTTTAAAAATGAGATGTCAGCCAGGTTTCTAGAAATCTGAAGTGGTTAGAAGTTATCCACAGGTGCTATTTCTGCTTCCTGTGGATATTATAAATAATATATAATTCTAGAAAAGTCAGATTCAAGTCTGACCCCTTTAGATAGACAATGAGGATAGGGGTGATAATATTGAATTTCTAGAAGAGTTTGAGTTGTCATATTTCTCTCGCCCAGATAGTTGTCTGACTTCATACAATTAATAAAATGTCCCAAGTGGCTCTGATCTGACCATTTGTGTATGTCTTGATATCCCAGAAACAGTTTCCATGGAAGTTACCATTTCTTGTGTTTCTTATGGGCTGAAAGGGCTGGCTGAGCACTTTATTAATTACCCTTAATCTTCAAAACATTCCTGTAGAATACATTTTTTTTTCACTTCCCAAGTGATAAAATTGAAACTCAGAATCATTAAATTATATACCTAAGGTATAAGCTATATACCCAAGGTATATAATTACTAGTGAGTATTGAAGGCAAAATTTAATCCCACATGTATCTGATTCCAGAGGTAAGTGCATTGTAGCTAACGCTTTCATGTGACTAGAGTACCACATATGCATTTGTTTTTAAAGATTTTATTTATTTATTTGACATAGACACAGCGAGAGAGGGAACACAAGCAGGAGGAGCTGGAGAGGGAGAAGCAGGCTTCCCACGGAGCAGGGAGCCTGATGCGGGGCTCGATCCCAGCATCCTGGGATCATGACCTGAGCCGAAGGCAGACACTAATGACTGAGCCACCCAGGCACCCCCACATATGCATTTTAATAGAAAGTTTCACTTGGTGTGATTAGTCCAAAGAGAAAACCTGAAAACCAATTTATAAAATCTATCCATCCATTTATTTTTCTATCATCTATTCTATATTAAGGAATAAGAAGCCAATTAAAAGCTTCTTCTAGAAAATACTTTATCTGGATGATAAACCAGTCCTTTATGGCCATGAAGAGAGAATGACATCACAGTCATACATGAGTGACTCACTCCTAAGTTCCTTATGGACCCTCATCCCTTGTGTGGAGATGCCTGGTGATTGTTGTAGAATGAGATCGGTCACAGGCTTTGCCACCTGAACCAGCCTGCCAGGCAACTTTTGAAAACAAAGAAAGTCTCATTTATGCCTGGGAGCCAGAATCTCACCCAGAATAAATCAGCCTCACAGTCTCATTCGTCAGCCTAATGGTTTTAATTGTTAAAGCGGAAGTTTAATTTGCCATGCTTGGATAACAATCCAATTCCAGGGAAGCATATGCAGCAAGTGATCAATGGGAGACAAGTATAGAAAATTAATTGTAAGTAATCCTTGAATCCTGATGTAAATCAGAACAATAGGAAAATTTCAACTTCGCTTATCTTCTCTCATTATTTGATATCTTAGAGATCTAGGGAAACTAACAAATCATATCAAGTTAATTCTTACATTATTTTTATGTATTATAGCCCAGATACCTATAAACACATGCATATATTTTTGTTCATTGTTTTAATTTTCTGCTGACTGAATTAGCAAAGGCCATTTAGGTTTTAATTTTTCTTTTAATTTCCACAGTACCACTAGGACATATTACACCCAGCTTGTAGATAAGGAAACTCTTACCCAACTCTGATAAATAACATAAATAGCTCTCAATAGGCCAATAACTAGTCAGTGCCAGAGCCAGCACTCAAACCCAGGAGAGCCAAGCCCATATATTTTTACAACCTGACATTGATGCCCAGGCAACTTACAAATAATGAAGAGTAAGCAGTCTACTAATAATGATGTGAAGGAACCATGTCATATTAGCAACTAAAGAAATTGTCCATATTCATCCCAGCTAAGAGAAACCCAGAGAAACATAAAGATTATCTTTAAATTTGTGAAAGATAATCGCATGGAAGAGAGAAGACTTGTTCTTTATGATGTTAATAGGGAAGACTCAAAAAGCAGTATGTCATGTTTGTTAGGAGTGTGGGCTTTGAAGTATATTGGAACTAAGATTAGCCCCAGCTTTGTTACTCACTAGTTAGTACAAGTAAGTTAACTCTTCTTGTTTTATTATTTATACAATGTGTCTTATGAAACTATTACTATTCAGTGGAACTACTCAAAATGTATTTTAGCACTATATACCAAAGACTTACCAAACATCTGGAGACATCTAAAAAATGGAGTTGAGTTGCTTATGACTATTGACTTTCTCATCTCCAGTGAAGTTCAAGGATCAAAGGACTAGAGAGGGTTTCAGACACTGAATGGAAGAGACCATTGATTAGATTAGACTAGCAGTTCCCAGAAGATTTGATTTTGCCAAGTAGTAAAAGTTTTAAAAATGTATTATTTTACCAAGTGTATATAGAAATAAAACAATAACAATTAATTTTACCTTAATTACCATTTAATAAAAGAAAAAATCCATATTGAATTCGAAGTACATAATCTTAGATATCTGTGGATCATCATTTAGAAAACATTGGAGTAGATGTCTTTGAAAAATTATTTCAACATTAAGATTTGAAATACTAAACCATGTTGTAAGCCAGTCTACCTCTCTTCCTTCTGATGGTGGCAGTAGTCCAAATTGTTAGAGGTAAATAGATTTCCAGGTGGATGTCCCAGGGACGCTTTCTATAGCTGTTTATATTATTATTAACCAGAGATGGTTAATAAAGTCAGGTCATACCTAATTCACCAGATCACTTTAAATCCTTTTGATAAGGGTGAGACCATGTTTAGCTCTGGCCCCAAAGCAACTTGTCAGAGCCCCCCTGCTTTTAATTTAATTTAATTTAATTTAATTTTAATTTTTACCCCTGATATATTTTAACCTAAGGTCACACTTTAAGAAGATGGAGTAATGAACCAAGGAAGAGATTCTGAGAAGACTGAGACTACATCTAAGTATTTAATATGTGTTGACCAACTCACAAATATGCATAGCAGAGGCCATTCTCTACCTCCTGTGTCCAAACAGCATAGTGTTTCCATGTCTGAAATCTGCAAATTCATGTGTATACAGAGCCATTTTATGGTTTGTAATCTTATTCCATGTGAATGAAGAAATTTCAAATTTCTTATGTCACAAATAATAAGAATATTTTAGAAGTGACTTTTATTTCAATTCAATTATTATTATTATTTTTTTGATTAATTTATTTGAGAGAGAGAGAATGAGAGAGAGCACATGAGAGGGGGGAGGGTCAGAGGGAGAAGCAGACTCCCTGCTCTGAGGGAAGCCTGCTTCTCCCTCTCCCACTCCCCCTGCTTGTGTTCCTGCTCTCTCTCACTGTCAAATAAATTAATTAATTAAATCTTTAAAAAAAAAAAAAAGATTTTTTTTTTTCTCAGGAGGTCTGAAAGTTCAAAAAGTAATCAATATAGTTCAGATATACAGGTTAAAACATTGATTACTTTGGTTTGAATTCTGGCTATGCTAGTTGTATAATTTTGGGCAAGTGACAGTTTCTCAGAGCTTTATTTTATCATCTGTAAAGTGAAATGCCTACCTAATAGTGTTGCCTGGATAAGTGAATGATGTAATATGTATAAAATTCTTAGTCTAGAGCTAGGCACATTGTCAGTGCTCCATGCATTTTCATTTTATATTATTATTAACCAGAGATGGTTAATAAAGTCAGGTCATACCTAATTCACCAGATCACTTTAAATCCTTTTGATAATTTGATAATTTTTATTATCAACATTTGTAGTTTCTTCAGAAATTCCTAATTTAAAGCTTCAATGTCTTTCAAACTTCAAATATCTAGCTTTATTAAAGGAAACCATAGACAGTTTAATGAATACCAAAAATGTCCTTGGAGAGGACTGGAACCAATTTATCAGTATTGATAAACCTTCTACAAAAAAGCTTATATACATATGTATACAAATGTATATATATTTGTATGTATATATGTATTTATGTATATAAATGTATATATATTATTATATATAATAAATTTTGTCATAGAACCATCTGAATATACTATATTTCAGCACGCTGAGAAAGTGTAAAGTGCCATAGAGTGCTATCCAACCTATTTTGCTAAACAGCATTATCCTCTACTCAAGCCAAAAACCTGGGATTTAACCCAAATTATGTCCATTTTACCCTTGCGAAATCATGCCTCACTCTTAAAACTTTGCAAAATAGACATTTCAAAAATAACAGATACAGATGACATCTCATTCATTCATTTCTTGTGAGACAAATCCTCTGAGACCTTGGGCTTAAGGATAGAATATTACTTACTTAATACTGTAAAATACTAATTCTGTGAAGCTGCTATTCTAAGGGTTATAACTGTTTCCATTACAACTGACACTGTGCTTTGCAGTTATACTAGGGCATTATGAATGCAGAAGGACCACAAGGACCTTGTGAATGCGAAACTTATTGCTCTGTTGATCAGCCCACCTCCATGGCCTCTTCCTTGGGAGCTTAAGGGATTCAGCTTGTCTGTGTTCTTTCTCCTTCTTTCCGTGACCATCACCATTCTGTCCTTTGGAGATCTAATCCTTGCAAGTCTAGCTGTAAGAAGCTGCGGGATACCCAAGTCCTGCTGCTTTAACAAATTTCCAGAAATAGCCAGGGTGGTAATGGAAATAGCAAAGAGAGAGAAGTTACAGACCTTTATGAACTCTTACCAAGGTCTTATAGGCACAAAGATGGGGCTACAGTTTCATTCCCTTTCTTAAATGGCAACTAAATCCCCAGTAGCTTTTGTGTCTTTGTCAACACTGTCTTAACACACACCTTGGCTTCTTCATTGGACCCATAGGGAATGGAAGGCTTTGGTGATTCCTGTGAGACCCCATTAAGCTTCAGTTTTAAGTGGCCATATAATTCCATGTTTCCAAGAGACACACAATTGCTTGTGGTCCCTGCATTTATTTATACCTGGATCCTTCATTAAAAAAAGATCTCTGGGGAGCCTGGGTGGCTCAGTCAGTTAAGCTTCCAGCTCTTGATTTCAGCTCAGGTCATGATCTCAGGGTTGCAAGATCAAGCCCCACATTGGGCTCTGCACTGGACATGAAGCCTGCTTAAGATTCTCTCTCTCCCTAAGATTCTCTCTCTCCCTCTCCTCCCATCCCCCCTGATTCGCATGAACGCACGGGTGCACATGCTCTCTCTCTCTCTCTCTCAAAAAAAAAAAAAAAAAGATCTCTAATTTGCTCCATCTTCTCTGGTTACCCATAGAAGGTAACCTGTTTGGGACATGTTGGAAGGTCTTTAAAATGAGTTACAGAGGAAAGAAATTTTCTATTAGAAGAAAACTAATATTGATGGGAATGGCAGAATCTTCATGTAAGATCCTGAAAGGGGAAAACTGTGCAGTATTTAACAACGAAGGACAGGTCCTTTTAATTCTGTGCTCTTTGTGGCAGGGAGTAAAAGATGATAAATTCCATTACTGTGAATTCACTGAGAAAGCTTAATGTAATTCCACACTGAAAATGTCCACTCAGAAGGAGAGATTCTGTTTTCTCTGTTCTCTACCTTTAATAACTTCAGCTCTGACAAAAGTTAGCTGTTACTTAGAAGTTCATAAGAGCACAGCAGTCTATTATCATGAAGATGGAATATTCATGAAACCAAAGGATTTGGAATGTCCCTGCCTATAACACATTTTCTTCATTCTAAAATAAAATGAATTCTTCCTTTTCTCTCAAAACTATTTTGTTCATGATGTCTTTTGTATCTTTTTGTATCAAATGTATCTTTTGTTCAGTTACATTAATCTATAAATATCTATGTCTGCAATTAAGGCTGAATGATAAAATGTGTTAATAGGGAGGAACTAAGATCTTTTTTTTTTCAAATGGAGTATAGGAGCTAATGGGTGTATAGATGAATGGAAAATATCAGGGCCATTTTGCTAGAAAGTTCACTTCATTATTCATGATAATCACCCTCAATCTAAATGGAGTAACAATTTCTATTTCTTCTATCTCACCTAATTTTCTCCAATCAGTGAGTCAGAACAAACTGGCCATCAAAGAAAACATTAAGGGTCCAAACTCTTGAGAATCTACATCATTTGTGGAACTCGACTGAGCTTTTTCTATCTCAGCAAAGGCTAACATCTAGTGACATTTGAGTTAGGTGTCTCAAAATGACCCACTAGGTGTGTGGACTCTTTCCCAAATCCATCTGGCCTGTGTGGTGTCTGGAAGAGCCACTATTAGTTAACGTAGGATATAGGTATCAAAGGATCCCATTGAACTGCAAATTTCTTTTCTGGGAGACCTAATATTCTTATATTATTGTCTTATTGTTATTGATCAACTTTTGAAGAAATCAGTTTGGGACACAAAGTAAGACATAAATTGATGTGGCGCATGTTAACCAAAAAAGCACACAGCATGGTGGTGAGACACTTTGAAAGGAGAGCCATGGGGACAGAGATATAATTTCCCCGGCTTGACTCCCTCACTACCAGACACAATAGGGTGATGAAATGTGAAGAGTCTAGCAAAAGAAAAATGGGTTATCCATACACTCAGCTCAGAATCAAAGATTTTATTAGTCTAAGGAGAGTTCAGATAACTGGAAACTCTGTTACTTTTCTGGGTAGTTACTGGTTTTAATGGCTGCCCATTTAAAGGTGGAGGAAGACAGATCAAAGAAAAACGTTTGGGTCAGAACTTGAGGAGTGCTAACATTTCCTATATCTTTCTATAATAAAGAACAAATTGGAATCTTTTCTTGGCTTTTCGGACATTAGATGTCTACAAAGTAGTAGTCTGAGGTAAATGATAGAGTAGTAGCTCCCCTTACAAAATACACCAATGCATTTCTCAGTTCTAAGACTGGATTTGAGCAAGAGTAGGTATTTGGCAGTAGCCTGGCTTACTTCATTATTTTATCCCTTATGAGAAATAAAAATCTCTCCTCTCCTTCCCCAGTAACTCTTTCTGGAGGTGATAGGACCTACCATAGTAGGAAACCAGGGACTGAGAGAAGTCACTTCGGCAAATACCTGTGATCAGTCCTTCAATGTCATCCTGGAGGATCTCTCCGCTAGTGGAGACATAGGAAACCCAGCAGGTTGATTTTTCAGCCTGTGAACTCAGAATTTCTCCATGGAAGCAAAGTCAAGAGGTAAAACCTGGCAGGCAGGAACAGCCTGAAGTCAGTCACAGACATGGGTATGTTTGGCAGTGAAGTGCCTATAATCAACTTAACCAAAGATAATTGGAGGCTTTTAGACATTTGGCAGGGGCTCCACTTCTCTCTGCTTTCTTTTACTTCATGTGTTTCAGATATTTTAGGTACTTGCCAGACCTAGTAGGCGTTGGAACTTGTGACCCGCGAAACTCTTTACAAGGCAGAGCAAGACAAAATTTGAATCCCCTCTCTCCTTTCCTCCTTTTGTTTCTCCTTTGCTTTGTGTTTGCCACAGTTCACGCTCCTTCCTCCTCCTTCTTCTTCTGCCCATCTCAATCCCGGGCCCCATTCTAATCAGTTAGTTTCCTATCAGAGTGACCATCACCACAGGCCTGAACAGTGTTACTGAGGCAGAAAAGGAGGGTTAGGTAGAAAGAAACTCATCTCGTGGTCTATGTTTATTGATTATTGGTTTATTCTTTGGAAAATAACTGAAAAAAATGAGCATGATTTTTTTGGAATAGTTAAAGAACACTATATTGCTGGTTCTTTCCTTCTTGCCTTGATCACTAGGAAACTTGGGGTTAAATTCTCTGGTCATAGCAAGGAGTGCTGTTAGCCTCATTTTTTTAGTACAATTGTTCCCTCAATTGTACAGCTCCTCTCACTTTAAAATTATCATCATTGCACTTACAGCATGCCTATGGTTTGCATTAAGATGGCTGTGTAACCTGTGCTACTCCTTCTATTGAGAAACATTGTCTAATTTCTCTCCTCTTGGGTCAAGGCTGGCCTTAGTGACTTGTTTGGGACTTCTTTTAAGATTTTTTTTTTTTAATTTATTTGAGAGAAAGGTGGGAGTGCACGCACATGAGCTCGGGAAAGGGGCAGAGGGAGAGGGAGAAGTAGACTCCCCACTGAGCAGACACCCTAAAGGTGGAGGGGCTCCATCCCAGGATCCCAAGATCACGACCTGAGCCGAAGGCAGATGCTTAACCACCTGAGCCACTCAGGTGCCCCTGGGACTTCTGAGGTTAGGTCATTCTTAAGACATTTCCCAGTTTCTGCCCAGGCGTCTTGGATCACAAAGGAAAGCTAGCCACCATGTAAGAAGTCTAACCACCCAAAGACTGGTATGCTGTGAGGAAACTTCCTGTGAGAATCCATGAAGAGAGAGAGAGACAGAGCCAGCTTTGGCCATTCCAGTCCTACCAGGAGTGCCAGACATGTGAACAAAGAAACCACCTTGCACATCCCTTCCTGAGCCGGTGTGTCATGGAGAAGACCCAAGGCAACCCTCAACAACCCAAGGCTCGAAACATATGGCCCCAGCAGTTTAGGGTGTACGAACCATTTCAGTCATTTTGGAGCAGAGACAAGCCATCCTGTGGTTTCATTCCCCGGATCCTGATACATACAGTTGTGTGTAGAATACAGTGGTTATATTTTATGCCATTAAGTCTTGGTGTAGTTTGATACCTACTGATAGATAACTAAAACTTTGATTATGCATGGTTTTTACTGTAAGCCACTTAAAATCCTTTGTAGAAGTAGACATTTTGCAAGTCATTCAATAATGTCACATTTACTGATCATCGGGAGGGGGAAATCCTTCAGGTGCTGAACACAGCATGTCGAGTTTATATTTTTCCTTCTTTTTAAATTTTATATCTTTTTCAAAATTTTAGATTGGAAGGATAATTACTTGTATAAATTCGCAAAAGCTGTTGGTGTTAGAGAAAGTTTGCATATGAGAACAAGTTAGTTGTTTGGATTGTGTAAGAGCATAAGGGGCATGTCTTCTCTGCCCTTGTCTGTTGGGCTGGGGGGAGGCACAGGGAATACCCAGCATTGCATTTAACAACCCCTAGTCATGGTTTTGTCACAATTCCGCCAAACTCACTGGATAGCACCATCTAGAGTTAAATGATAACATTTAAGTCTCCATAAAACAAGGACTCATTCTTTTTTTTTTTTTTTTAAAGATTTTATTTATTTATTTGACAGAGAGAGACACAGTGAGAGAGGGAACACAGCAGGGGGAATGGGAGAGGGAGAAGCAGGCTTCCCGCCGAGCAGGGAGCCCGATGCGGGGCTCGATCCCAGGACCCTGGGACCATGACCTGAGCCAAAGGCAGACGCTTAACGACTGAGCCACCCAGGCGCCCAACAAGGACTCATTCTTAAAAATGCTCTGAATGTAGAGACAATCCTTTTCAGTTGGACACTTAAGATTTTGCAACTTGAATACTACAATTGGGGAGTTTATGCAGGTAGCTTTTCTACCACATACAAAAATGAACAAGATATAAGTTATACTCCATGGACAAACTGCACTCCATCTCCTGACCATTACAGTGATGAAATATTTCAGTAAACCACAGTATGTGTGCTGTCCTTGGGGCTTTTGCGATCTCAGCTGCTACAACTGTATAATGTACATTGATTTCTGCTCGGAATTCAATGGCAAGTAAAGCTGTTTAATCATTTGGCTCCTGACTAGTTAATAAAGAATCCGTCTCTTTTAATAAGGATACCATCGTTGCTATGATCTTGCCTCCCTTTCCTCTCTGTTTGGAGGTGGGGGTGTGGTAATAAGTGAGGCTTCAGATGAGACAATGCAATTGTTATCTTCTCTCTGCTTTCCTTAACCGTCTCTGTGATTTGCAAGGCTGTCCAACAGTCCACCCACGAAAGCCACTTAATCATCTGCTGCATAATTGTAAATACACAGTACCTTTCTGTGCCTTGAAAATCACTATTAAGGAAAAGAAATCCTGGTACCCCCATTGCAAACTAGAGCCTACGCTGCAATGACAGAAGGCAGGCACCCTATTGCTATAATTTTCCACCCAATCACATCTCATTAGCATTCAATTTTGCTAAAACCACATGACATAAAAGTCACTAATAAGCTGCTGCATTTTGTCGGATATTGGCAAAAAATGCAATCAGATACCACTGCATTAATGTTGTGTGATGGGAGGTTGCTAATAGGATTAGAAACAACCAAGAAGGTTAGGGGGAAACCATCTGACAAAGTCACTCCTAATGTTCAGAGAATCAATTAGCCAGGCTCAGTTGAGGATAGAAGATGTGTACTGACTGAGAGCTTGTGAAGAAGAGGGGCAGAGGGGACAGGATTTATTTCCGTTAGGGAGGCATTGTGAACTTCCAAGTACAGATTCCAGAAAAAATCCTCTTCTGTTTGTACAAAGTAAATGACTCTGCCATCCTCAAAACTTTCCTTTGCTCCCCACGGACTCTGATTTCTGGGTTATCTAAAAAATAGGCTAAACCTGCTTTGTGTGTTTTCATCTGGGCATTAATATAAACTAGTCCTGTGGCAGGACAAAGTACAAAAGAAGTCTTAGACCCATCTCCAGAGATCCTTTAGGGTCTCAAAGTTGGAAGGGACTTGAGTAGAAAGTGGGGGCCCCTGGGTGTGTTCTAGGTGACAGTTGGCATTTACCCTCCAGTTATATGTTTCTATCCACTGAGATTTGTTTGGCCCATTTCTAAGCTGGCATGCACATGTCCTAAACTTCAATATCTTCTTTAAGCTCAGCCACCAAAAAATGGAGAAAAAATATACCAACATTTTGCATAAGGGCTCTACTTTTGGAAATCTCTAGCCTGTGAGGATGCGTGAGGTGGGGAGCACGCCCTGTTATATATCAGAAGGCTCTATACAAGCAGTTACACTGATTCTATACATTTTCATGCTGAGACTTGATCTTTGAGAATAAACAATCAGGTTTGACTCTGTGAATCTCTGGTCATATGAGATGGTCCTAAGGGTAATTATAAATGGTTTTGATCTCTCCAACTTTCAAGGGGAGTCAGTTTGTCTAATCTGGGATAAGATGCCTACCAAAACTTGAAATATAATAATAAAATCCACTGACAACCATACATGATGATTGTCCAGCCTTTTACAGTGGTCAGTACTTGTTGTGAGTGGGTATTTAGTTAGTCAGTGTACTTTGTGCTTAGTAAGTTCTGGTTTGGGATCCAGGCTCAGTCACTTACTGTATAAGCTTTGCTAAATTTATTTCATCTCTGTAAGCCTAAATTCTTTCATCTGTACTACCAGAATAACCAGGGTGTCTACCTCATAGATAACTGTGAAGATTAAATGAGACAAAACATGTAAACAAAGCACCTGGCATGATGCCAAGGGCTTTGACAGACTTTTCCATCTAGAAGATAAGTAACAGCTAACAGCTCTAGGAAGGAAAGGCAGCCTCCCAGAGGTTTCATCTGGGAGCTGGCCTGACGCTGACAATTAGTCCGTGGTCGTCTCCTGTTGAACACAAACAGGTAATGAGAATAAAGAAAGGAATGGCAGAGGCCCTGGCCTTGAGAGCTTACCTTCCAGCAGGAGAGACTGACACCTAAACAATTACGTTACGCAATCATTCTTAGATGCCTACAGCATCATTCCAAGAGAACTCTAATTAATCCTGGCCTGATCACAGCACCTATTGGATGGAGGACGAACAAAATGAACAAAATGAAAAGGATCAAGAATCAGGGAAGTGAAATCAAATCTTCCTAGATGTTGCTCCAAGTCCAGGTAGTTCAACCAGAATAAGACAGGGTCTGAGGGCTCAGTAACCATTTTTGGCTTAATATTTCTAACTTGTAATGGATATGAGGGTTTTTAAAAAATTGACATTCTTGGGGCACCTGGGCAGCTCAGTCTGTTAAGTGTCTGCCTTCGGCTCAGGTCATGATCTTGGGGTCCTGGGATCGAGTCCTGCGTCAGGCTCCCTGCTCAGTGGGGAGTCTGCTTGTCCCTCTCCCTCTGCTCCTCTCCATACCCCATTCCTGCTATTTCAAATAAATAAACAAAATCTTTTAAAAAATTGGCATCCTTTGTTGAGTATTTCATAAATGCCAAGTACCAGTCTAAGTGATTTTGTATGCTAGTGTCACAAATAATTCTCTTCCGTGGTTTCAGTATTTCTTGCTTATTTACTTTTATTTTTACTCAGGAAACTGAGGCAGAGAGGCCGTAACTTCCCAAGTGACACATCATAGGTAGCAGAGCAGAAATCTGCCTGATTTCAAAATCTGTGATCTTATACACAATCTCTGCTGCCTACCTTTACTGTGGCTACAGCTGGAGTAAGTCGTGAACATCAGAGTCTCACACACTACCATTTTAGCTGTTTATGAAGTTCAGATACCACCAAATTTCTTACAGCTTGAAAATAATCATTTTAAGGCACTCAGGGTATGTGATTTAATAAGGTTCCATTTTTGTTAGCACAATGCAGCTGCATGTGTGGGCTTGACTGAAAACTGCCAAGTTGAGATTTTGGTACAGTCTTGTGGGGAGTAAATCTGTGCTGCCGACTGAATCTGGGAGATGGTGTGTTTTCTGAGAAATGTCAAAATGCATTTCATATTTATGGTTTAGATGAGGAACCATGAGAAGTCCTATGAACACATTTCATGTTTCTTAGTCAGGTATTTACAGCCTGGTAGGTTGGACACCATGGAAACTGCCAAATCTTCAGGAAGCGGCAAGGGTCTAATGAAAGGGGAAAGGGTTACGTGGGGGCCCCGTGTGGAGAAGAGGGAGAGGAGAGAGATGAAGGTGACTGATTCTCTGCAAGGCTCCGTAGCTGAGTGACCTTCAGTGACAGGAGTTGGCAGGTCAGCTAGAGACCAAGCAGCGGTGAGCATTCATTCTTCATAATTCAGGGCTCCTGCTGATTGACTTCCAGGGTCAGGGGAGAGTCTGTGCTCACCAAGGCAGGGCTCACAAATTGGCCCAGTGCATTGCAGGAATGGGTTCTTTCCCTCAGGGATTGTGCCAGAGGCTGGATATTTAATGACAGGGGCTTTCATTAGACAATTGATGATTTTCTTATAGTGCAGTGATTCTAACTGCAGCCTCCTCTCCAAAGCCACGGGGAGGGGGGGGTGGAGCAAGGGTTGGGGAGTGGGAAGAAGACAAAAGAGAGGTTTCCACGCTGCCCCTGTAAATGTTGAAGTGTGCATGCTGAACATTCGTAACAGGCTTCAGGAGACAGCTGGTCCAGACAGAGACCAATCTGATAAATATACACATAAACTATGAGAATCTGTGCTAGGTACTGGGTGGAGGGAAGGGGCGGGGGCGATGAGTGAGAGGAGTTTCCCATCCTCAGAGTTTCTCTCCTGGAGGAGATAAAACAGATAAACAAATGACTGGAGTAGAAAGCTGAATAAAGTAATTGTCAGGGGAGGATTCAGACACATTCACTGAATCTCTACTAAGCACATTCGAGGGCTACCTTGTTTAATCTGCACAACAGCTCTGTGTGGGAGAGACTATTATCAGACCTACTCTCCTTGAGAGGAAACAAAGACCTAGGGAAGTCAGCTGGCTGATCACTGGTTGAGCCAGACTTCAGAATCAGGACCCCCCAAAATAGAATGCATTTTAGGTGCCTCTAGGCTATGATGTTATACAGGCAAATTGGAAAGCAGAGCTGGGAACTGAAAGGAGTGAGATCCTCTCCAGTTGAGGGCAGAAGGCCCTTTGATGGAAGTGGTATTTGAGACTTGGGCTTCAAATCAGGAACATAATTTTGGAAAGTGGAAATGAAGGCGTCTTTGGAGTAGGGGTAGGGGAGTAAAGGGTGGTCTGATAAAGGGAAGAGGCAAATAGCCCTATCTAACCTTTCAATGATAAATATTATTAAATATTATATATAACAATAAGATTTCAGTATTTCCTAGTGATACTTCTCAATTAATTTTTGTTGTGAATCCCAGCTTTCCCAGATGCTGTCTAGTTCTTAAGCCCCTTGGGGGCAAGGATTGTGGTTTATGTTACATTCTTTGCCCTCTGTCTTATGTAGCATGAGCTCATTATGATCTATGTGACAATTCTCAAAATTTAGGGCTGCTGAATTTTGAAAGGAGCTCAGAGATACCTGAGCCAACAGTGTTGTGTTACTTTTGGGGGTCTTACGGTGATGAAGGCTAACTGACTTACTCAAGGACAGAGGGGTTTTACAGCTTTCATGTGATATTGTGATGATGATGATGATGGAGAAAATGAAGGAGGAGGAAAAGAAAAATGCACTTGGAGTAACTCATCCTTTTTCCACTGGACAAGTTCTTGGAGATGGTTTTCCTGAGAATGGTCACAAATTCACCCTGATCTACCCATTTGACCTTTTCACAGGTCCCTATTATAATAAAGATGGTGCGCAATAGGGAGAAGAACACAGCTTCTCATTGTAGAGAAGCAAATGGTTTACTTAAGACTATGAACAGGTAGTCTCAGCTGCCTTGAAATATGGATTCTATAACAACATAACACTCAAAGCAATTGTTCATTAAAGGTTTTCAAGTGACCATAACAGGCCTCAGACATCATATTCTTTCCTCCTTTGAAAGCTTCTTCTCCATGTCTATCATGATACTGGAATCTCCAAGTTGTCCTCTTTTATGTCTGATATCTGCTTTTCCAGTGCCTTTTGCGGTAGGCATACCTAGATTTGAATTCCTGTGTTATGATTTACTAGCTGTGTGATTCTGAGATTAGATATTGAACCTGCTGGAACCTGAATTTTCTCATCAGTAAACTGATAATAGCATTCTATCTAGGAACTGTGAGAAGTGCCTAATACAGTGCCTGGCACATTATATACTGTCAGTAAATGTTTCTTCCCAGACATATGCTGTACTGTTGGTCCATTTAAAGGCAAGTCCTTTTATTGCTTAGATCACTTCACCCCATTTATGTATAGCCCAAAACTGTACTTTTTAATTTCTTTCACACCTTTCTCATATGATTCTCACATTAGGCCCTCATAGCAAGAAGGGCGTGTATATTTTCCAGGTGGTCAAGTAATCCTAAAGAGGTCAAATGGTTTACATAAGACATCATCACAAATCAGTCCTAAAGCAGAAATTGGAATCCAAGTCTCCCTGATTGCTAGCCTTAGGCATTTTCTCCCACCCTAGGTCAACTTCCTTTCTTGGAATATTCGGATGCTTCTAGGAAACAGCAATTCCCTCATTCAGTTACCAGTAAACTCTTAACAGGATTATGATTCTTACTTGGCTACACAGGAGACCCTGCCTGGAGTGGTTCAAGTCTTCTGATTCCATTTCTGACAAACATTTGCAATTGTATGACTTTGAGGGACCTAGCCTGAGTTAGTGTGTATTTAATATATTCAGTGCACACCATCCTGCCTCTTGTTTATGCTGTTGAACATTCTAATTTGCTATAGTGTCAACTCCTTGATTTCATGAGTATGACTTCTCATTTAGGGCATAAATGGTGTGATTAACCCAAGTTTGGAGTCCGCATTTGACATTGATTATATTTGTTCTGGATTCTCGATAGTCCTTTGTAGTTCTAAGTTGCATTTCTCTACATCAAAGTGCTAACACCCAGTCATCTCCGTAAGCAAACCATAGGCCCTTGGGAAGTATTTTTGTCTTCATTTACTTTTGTAGTAAAAATATGCTGTGTAGTAGGGAAAGGAGTTCCTATTAGTAATAGGTCAGTTGACCTACAGTGGTTCTGGCTCTCCAGACCTTAGATAAGTCAGTCCTTCTGAGATTCAGCTATTTCTCTGAAATGTAGATCTGAATACCTGTCCCAATAACCTCAAATAGGTGTGTGTAAGTTCCAGAGAAAGTAAAAAATGAGAATGCTTTGTAAACATGAAATCGCTTCACAAAGTGTAAAGTATCTTCAGCATAAGGAGACTGAAGACTGGAATGGTTTTAACTTCACCCGAGAGAGACAATGTGCATAGTGGTTTAGCTTGAGGTTGGTGGAATCAGATAATTCAGGTTTGAATTCTCACTCTGTAGTTTGCTAGGTATGTAGTTTCAGGTCAGTTACTTAATATCTCTATACTCCAATTGTTTTCTTCATTTGCTAGATAAATAATAGGAAGATAATAAAAGCAACTATGGAGTTATGTTAAATCAAATGACTTAATATGTAAAGTACTTGTAAAGATGAAAGGCCCATAGTAACTGCTCAGTAAACATTAGCACCTAAGCTCTGGGGTCACTTTTATAACAAATTTAAAAACATTTGTGACTAGAGTAGAAAAATTGATTTTAAAAGTCCTTCAATTGGGAGTGGGAGATACAGCTTCTAGTTATGGAATGAATAAGTCACAGGAAGAAAGGATCCAGCATAAGGAATATGGTCTGGGGTATCATAATAGCATTGTATGGTGACAGATGGTGGCTACACTTGTGGTGAGCAGAGCATAAGGTATAGAGATGTTAAATTACTATGTTGAACACCTGAACACAATGTACACAATATCACATTGTGGGTCAACTATATTTCAATTAAGAAATAATCAATCAATCAATCAATCATTAAAAAAACCTTTCAACCCTTGTATAGTGACTTAAGATTCACGTAAAGTTCACCCAGATCAGATGATGTCTGCCGAGAATCTAGGAGACTTGCATATAGGTTTTCGAGCACTCTCCATCTATTCTCCATATGGAGAATAGATACAAGAAGTGGACAAAAGACCCCTGTAGAAGCTGCTTCGATATTTGGCTAGGAGTAGCACCATGCCCATCAATACACCTGCAATACCATGGAGCAATTTGAAATCTTAAAGTTCATGCAGAAAGATCTTGGGCTGACCTATACACCAAGTTGGCTTACTTTCAATTAAACAAAGCAAGATTTTTCTACCATTTGAACTTTTCTGAAACTCGCTGGCAATAAATAAAGTTATTTGTATTTGAAAGTATAATATTTGAAAATCCAAAAAGATTAGGAGTGAAAGAGACCTTAAGCCTTATTTAAAGAATGGGTAGTCGGGTGCCTGGGTGGCTCAGTTGGTTAAGCGACTGCCTTCAGCTCAGGTCATGATCCCAGGACTCATGATCCCAGGGTCCTGGGATCGAGTCCCACATCGGGGTCCCTGCTCTGCGGGAAGCCTGCTTCTCCCTCTCCCACTCCCCCTGCTTGTGTTCCCTCTCTCGCTGTGTCTCTCTCTGTCAAATAAATAAATAAATAAAATCTTTAAAAAAAAAAAAAGAATGGGTAGTCATTCATCAAAATATCATCAATCAAGTTAGGGTAAGAATCTAGCTTTTCCTGAGTGCATGTCAATTGACCCATTATGCCTATAATTTGCTGTCTGGTTTTAATAATTCTAAATTCTGGCATTCAGTAAAATGTATATACTGTCTTTATAGCTGACTCAAACTTAACATTTCCTACACTGTCCTATCCTAAAGGGTTGAGGCCTTGTCAAGAATGGAGAGAGTAGGGACCAAAATGTCAACGTAGGAGTATCCTGAATCCCCTCCTCCCATGGAGCAATGTCCTCTGAGAGAAAGCCAGAGACCACAGTGGCTCCTACATATTAGGAGATTGAAGCAGTAATCAAAACCCCCCAAAAAACAAAAACCCAGGACCAGATAGCTTCATTGGTGAATTCTACCAACCATTTCAAGAAAAACTTATTACAATCCTTCCTAAAAAAAATAGTAGAGGGAACACTTTCAAGTTCATTTTACAAAGCCAGCATTGCCCTCATACCAAAAGTCAGATAAGGACACTACAAGAAAAGAAAATTATGGGTCAATATTCCTAATGAACATAAAAGCAAAAATCCTTAATAAAATATTAGCAAACCAAATTCAACAGTATCTCAAAATGATCATCCTCCAGGAGCAAGTGGGATTTTTTTCCTGCAAGGATGGTACAACTATGCCAGTTGATAAATATGATATACCATATTATTAAAATGGAGTTGGACTGTAAACTGACAGCCACTGTGGAAAACTATATGGAGGTCCCTTGAGAACTTAAAAATAGAACTACCATATGATCTAGCAATCCTTCTTCTGGGTATATATCTAAAGGAAACAAAAACACTATCTTGAAGAGATATCTGCTTGTTCATTGCAGCATTATTTACAATAGACGAGACATGGAAACAACCTAAGCGTCCACTGACAGATAAATGGGTAAAGAAAATGTGATAGATAGATACATACGTACATATCCAACTGAATATTATTCATCCTTTTTTTTAAAAAAAGGAAAAGAAGGAAAACTCTACCATTTGTGATAACGTGGATAAACCTGGAGGCCCTTACACCAAGTGAAATAAGCCATACAGGGAAAGACAAATACTTATATATAAGTGGAATTTCTTTTAAGTAGTAGAAATTGCAAAAACAGAGTAGAAGGGTGGTTGCCAGGGGTTGGGGTATGGGGGAAATAGGGAGAGGCCTGAAAAAGGGTACAAACTTTCGGTTACAGGGTGATTGAGGTCTGAAGATCTACTGTATAATATGGTGGCTGTAGTTGATAATATTGTATTGTATAATTGAAATTTGCTAAGAGTAGAACTTGTATTTTCACCAAAAAAGAAAAAAAAGGTAAATATGTGAGGTGGTGGCCATGATAATCAACTCAATGGTAGGAGTCCTTTCACAAGATACACATATATCAAATCATCATGTTATATACTTTAAGTATGTTACAATTTGTCAGTTATATCTTAATAAAGCTGAAAAAAAATGAAACCTTGTCTTTTTATTTATCATTCTCTGAGTGTATATACTGAACTACTTTTAGGACTCCAACAAGCTTCTTCAGCCTCATTTTTAGAAGATGACTGCTTATCCTTCAAGACTCAACTTAGAAGAGTTTTCCAAAAGGTCTTTCTTGACTTCCTTCCTACTCCAGCACCCTGTACCTGACCTAACACAGCATGTATCACACTGAATTGCAATTAGACTCTTTACTTATCTTTTTGCCAAACTGGACCATGAACTCCGTTAAATGAGGGAACTATCCTTGCCAAACCTAACACAGAGTCTAATACGTAGTAGGTTCTCAGTAGACATTTATTAAATGGAAAAGTGAATAAATGTAAGCATATCATGCAAGGATGAAAACTAGTTGTTTCCCACTGGAGTTTCAGGGAGTCTGGTCCAGTTCTATAATTTTCAAAATAGAATGATTACTCTCCCTAGTCTTGCTGTGTCCCTATTTATTGAACTATCTTTTATCCATCAGAGGGAACATGAGCTAAGCATGGACTTGAGATACAATGGTAGAAGGGATCTTAATGACTCAAGTTTTATACAGAGGAGGTAGATTAATCCAAGCAAGGAACATTTTATTTATCCAGAGGTCTGGAAAGATTAAGATTTATCCCTAGATATATTTTTCTATATAAATGATTGTGACCTATGTGAGCACAATGGCTTGTTATCCTGGATTGGAAGGTTTGGGCAAGTGAGGTAGGATCCTTTGGAGGTATGCGCAGCCTGTGGAAGTGACTGAATAAGATTTGCTCTGGTCGGGGTGCCTGGATGGCTCAGTTGGTTAAGCATCTGCCTTCGGCTCAGGTCATGATCTCAGGGTCCTGGGATTGAGTCCCGCATCAGGCTCCCAGCTCCATGAGGAGCCTGCTTCTCCCTCTGCCTGCCACTCCCGTCTGCCTGTGCTCTCTCTCTCTGATAAATAAATAAAATAAAAAATAAAAATAAAAATCTTAAAAAAAAAGATTCGCTCTGGTCTAACAGGTATGGGTCTAGGCAACTCTATTACTATACTGTTATAACTCCATGGTCTTCATTTTTTTTTTCAACTATATGCTACAGGTAGAAATAACTAGAAAACAAGATTACCTTTGATTACTACCCAGAAAATTTGTGAGATGGATGAGTCTTGAGATGGTGTGATTTTATGGAGGATTTGGAGTTGCTATTTGTCTTTTCCTGCTTTTAAAATAGATCTTACTCTGTCTTCTGGTATTTGTTTCCTACCGATTGTGAATTTTTGAACCAGAGTATGGATAGAGCTTGCTTAAACAACAATAAAACCAAATTATGCTTAGCTACATCACCTAAGACAATGAAGTATACTTCATTTCCGTCTTCCTGACAGGAAGGGAGATTTTAAGCCTCCAAAAGAAGTAATTGTAAAGATCTGTGAGTTCTTTAGATTGAAATACATTATACTACAGTAATTTTTTAAAAAAATTTTTATTTATTTATTTGAGAGAGAGAGATAGCAAGAGAGAGCACAAGCTGGGCGTTGGTGGAGGCGGGGAGGCGCAGAGGGAAAGGGAGAAGCAGACTCCCCACTGAGCAGGGACCCTGATGCAGCACTAGATCCCAGGACCCTGGGATCATAACCTGAGCCGAAGGCAGACACTTAACTGACTGAACCACCCACGGACCCCTCCTGCAGTAACTTTTAAAATAAAAGAATATTGCATATTTTCAATACATTTTTTAAGCATCTCCTTATTCCATAATGTCTCCTGTGAAGCTAGAAGTGAACTAATTCTTTTAATAATCAAACTTTAACAATGGGGGCTGACACCAGCTCAACTTGTAGGAAAGAGCTCAGTGAGCTAATATTAGGTGGAATTGGAACAAAGACTTCTATTTCTCATCCTCTAGACCATGCTACAGTTATCAGCACTGTAACTGATGATGATAACTGGTTAGTCTAATAGCAGAAAGCTTTAAAATGTCGTCTCCATATTTAAATCTTCATGATGTCATTTTTCTTTCTAATACATCCTAGCAGAAAATTCCCGTAGATCTTCATTTTAGAAGTTGCACGTAGTGGAGATAGTGGAGATGAGTAATTTGGAGAAAACCTAGAATGAAAGTTGGTATTAAGTGTGAGTATAAGGTTCCCTACTGCCAAATGTGAATTAAAACTGCATCCAAACACCTGCATTTTGGAACATTTTCTATGCTTGATCCATTCCATAACATCACTATTGAAACCATCTCCATTAATAGCAGTTGGGATTCAGCTATTACATCTTGTTTGGAAGTTACAAGCCAATCTGGCAAACGAAGGAAGGCAGTGAAAAGTTGCCTTTCAGAGAATATCCCACCAGAGCTGAGTTTCTGCTTTTAGAAAGCTGCCATAGTTATGTGAGTCTTTAAAAATCTTAACTTCTGGATTATTCCACTTTGACCTGTTGACCAACCTCCTGAGAAATGAATTCTTGAATCCAGGTAAGTTTTGTCAAAGCTAGAGAGACCTCATGGTAAAGTTCCTGAGACTTAATTAAGATGCCTCTGATCTCAGGAATTATCCTTTGTTAACAGAGAATACTAGATCTCCGAGCTGAACGTGTTGGGGAAGGGGGAAGAAAGAGGATTTGAAGTACATTTTTCTATAAATGTACTCTATACTCTTCTATAGCATACAGTTTTGCACATTTGGCTCATTGATTACAAGTCCTCAAATCATTTTTTTTTAAAGATTTTTTATTTATTTATTTGAGACAGAATGAGAGAGAGAGAGCTCATGAGAGGGGGGAGGGTCAGAGGGAGAAGCAGACTCCCCGCCGAGCAGGGAGCCCGATGTGGGACTCGATCCAGGGACTCCAGGATCATGACCTGAGCCGAAGGCAGTCGCCTAACCGACTGAGCCACCCAGGCGCCCCCCTCAAATCATTTTTTTGAACATTTTCCTCTCTATTGTCATTTGTCCCAGAACGTTGCCCACCCTCCACTCAGAGTCCCATTGCTTAGTTTGAACAGCCACCGCCATCCCCCTGCTGCATTTCACTTCCCTCCTTCTCTTGCTATTTTCCCAAGGTGAGAAAATTGCCTCTGTCTCTTTTGATATCATTTTGTAGTGTCCTGTGTATAGTTTTATTATTTCTCTTATGTTACAAAGAATCTTTCAATTTACTTCTTTTTGCCTTTGAAAACTGTTCAGAAGACCTCATTTGTCATGTGAATAGGCCAGTGGTTGAGAAGAGAATCCTAGTGTGTCTGTATTGAAGAGTACTTAGAATTCCCTAATTCCCTTTGCTTTATGGATGAGGGAACAGTGTCCCAGAGGGACTGGGTGATTTGGTCAATGGCAACTAGTGTATTAGTTGCAAAACAAATGCTTAAGTCAGGTTTTCCAATACCTGTGGTTTTTGGAGTTTGATTCTTAATCAACACAACAAACACACATTCTATTAAAGCTCATTTCTTTGAACTTTGTATTGTTATTATAGAGTAAGAACAATAATGCTGTGTTTCTGCCTTTTATCAACAGTAAAAATATGTAATGATAAGGCAATGTGCCTTTTCAATGATTTTTTAGCATCAGAGTTTATACATTTGAAACAAGTCAGGGTTTTCTAGGTAGTTCCCTTGGAAATGTATGCTTATCCAAGTACTGTGGAATTTGCTTAGAACACTGTTTGAAGTGAAGATGATTCAAGTACTAGAAATATTTTGAGCAGAAAAATGAACAGTTTCTAATGCCCCTGAGATTTTCCCAGGAACGGATGGGTTGTATTAGGATAAGGAGAGATTTCTCATTCTTTTCATGTGAAAAATGCACAGCTGGACCAGGGAAGGATTAGAGGAGAATCTCTTTTAAGTCCTCTTCTGCAATTTATCACTGGTGACTTCCTGTAAAGCCAAAAGGAGACTCAAAGCCCACAACGTATTTGTATTATTGAAAGGGTCAGTGAGGTCCCTTGCTTGGGCCTTAAATAGGATTGTAATAAATATAGCAACACAACCAAACACAAGGTGCTTATGATATGTAGAATTATTTATAAAGAAAGAGTTAAATAAGGACATGATGATGGAGACATATTTTTTCGAGTGCACACTGCACAGTGGACAATGACTTTGTGCTCTTTTTTCAGAATCTAATCTGACAGCCTAAAGTGCTACACTCCCTGCAAGCTGCTCTTTTGTAACAGATCTGAATACAGAAGACTGAGTTCAGGCCTTGATTGCCTGCAATTGAAACTTCCGTGTAAAGAATTGTTCTGGAGTGTAGACTTTGTTCAATCTTCAGATCCTATGACCTGGGAAACCTGCAGAGAATAAACCTCTGAGGTAAAGGTATTTGTTTTATACAAAAATATATATTTATTTCTAAAGTGTTCCTACCACTTATGGATTTGAATGAATATAACTTAAGAATCTTTTGGGATAGTTAAAAAAAAAAAAACCACAGTCTCAACTTTATGTATTTTCTGCATTTCTTTCACTTAATGGACATAAAGATCATTTGTTTAGTAGTGAGGAAAAGAGCAATGATTTTTCATTTGGAAATAATATAGGCTTGAATAACAGAGAAGTGATTTTCAGATTTGAGGAATTATCAACTATTTCAGAAATAAATTAGTTCAAGGTCTTCATTTTGTGGATGAGGAAACTGACACTTGGAAAGGTGATATGATTTGCCCAGGGTCACAGAGAAGTCTAGTCACAGAGCTGGCATGAGTCTGTATGCTTAGATATTTTGCAGCAACGCAGGACATGTGAGTAATGATTTATCAACCTGGATCAAGTTGTTTGGTGAGAGGGGCTTTCTTTGCTCTGGTACACTATGGAGACATATACGTGTGTGTGTGTGTGTGTGTGTGTGCATAATTAATTTTCTACTTGTATCAAAGCTTTAGGGAACTCTTTCTTTTTTTGTGATTTCTAGGCATTATCCAGCAACCTTGGGTTACAAATTAAATATGATATTTAAAGTCTGTATCTCATTATATCTCTGGGTCTCTCAGATAGGAATCACAACAGAGGGCCAAATTGTTAGTCTTCCCTTGGGGAATTAGTGAGGCAGGGGCAAGGAATAAGAGAAAGGAGCAAAAGAAGGGAGAAAAATTCATTTAATTATAGTCTTTTTTTTTTTTTTTAAAGATTTTATTTATTTATTTGAGACAGAGAGAATGAGAGGGAGGAGGGTCAGAGGGAGAAGCAGACTCCCCGCCGAGCAGGGAGCCCGATGCGGGACTCGATCCCGGGACTCCAGGATATGACCTGAGCTGAAGGCAGTCGCTTAACCAACTGAGCCACCCAGGCGCCCCGAGACTGACAATTTTTTTTATTGGATTACAAACATTGTGGGTTTTGCCTTGTTGGATGCTAGACATTCTTTTCTTTTTAAGAAATATTCTTGAGTTTTGTACTAGTTATACTACTAGAAACAATTCAATCCATTTGAGGCTTGCTTTGTTGAGTGGAGCCCATATAGTTTTATCCTAAGAGTGATTTTATCCTTTTTTTTTTTAAAGATTTTATTTATTTATTTGAGACAGAGAGAATGAGAGGGAGGAGGGTCAGAGGGAGAAGCAGACTCCCTGCCAAGCAGGGAGCCCAATGTGGGACTCGATCCTGGGACTCCAGGATCATGACCTGAGCCGAAGGCAGTCGCCTAACCGACTGAGCCACCCAGGCGCCCTCATTTAATTATAGTCTTATTGTTCACCAAGAATACCTTGATAAAACCCAGATATCACTGGGAAGGTTTGCACCTCAAGCTCACATAGACAGATAATTTATCTATCATTCCCTAAACTCCCTAAGTGTTCTAATCTCTGGAGTTTTCACAGAGTTAGGGTGTACATCCATAATTCATACTTGGAATTAGTGAGAAAGGAACAGGATGGACTCCTGTTAGAGAGGAAAAGAAGTATCATATGGCAAGAAACAAGCTCCAAGCAGAGAGGCGAGAGATCATCAGAGATTTCATGTTCTTGTCAGTTCTTGTGCCCACCCATACTTCTTTTTTTTTTTAAGATTTTTTATTTATTTATTTGAGAGAGAGAGAATGAGAGAGAGCACATGAGAGGGGGGGAGGGTCAGAGGGAGAAGCAGACTTCCCGCCGAGCAGGGAGCCCGATGCGGGACTCGATCCCGGGACTCCAGGATCATGACCTGAGCCGAAGGCAGTCGCTTAACCAACTGAGCCACCCAGGCGCCCCCCACCCATACTTCTTAATTTCCAGGCCTCCTAATCCTCTCAGGTCCTCCTATACTTCAGACTGCAAATTAGTGAGATCATTTGAAGAAGATTTTGTAGACAAGGAAACTGACACCTAGAAAGTCTAAGTAACTTGCCCAAGGTCACTAGGCAGGGGCATTTGTAAATGTGGTTCTGGAGTTAAGGGATGCCAGCAAAAGCCCAGTGGCTTGATTGGACTTGGCCTTATCACACCTCTTTTAGTAGGAGAGGCAGTAGCCTCCATGTAACGTCTTCCATTATCATTGTCACTCAGACTCTGTCCCTTTGATTTCTTAGTCTAGTTGCTTATTCTGTTGATAGACTCTGTTTTCCATAGATATCCATTCAGAGGCAAAGTCATTCTTCCAATGAGAGCACAGAAAAATGTGGGGCTTAGTCTCTGCTCTTGAGCACAAGACTTTAGCTTTCTGTTAGGTAGACCAGGAAGTGTCACAACAGTCTGAGAAAAGTTTCATAGACCTGAGTCAGGTGACCTAAGATCTAGATCCAGGTCTGATTGAACTAGAACAACCATTTAGCCTCTCTCAGTCTTCATATACAAAGTAAAGATATTAAATAAGAGCTGCTGTGAGGATGAAATTGCAGAAAATATATGTTACCTAGTATGTAGTAGGCACTCAGTGAATACATTATCTCCTCCTCCCTATCCCTGACTACCTCACATGTTATTTTGAGGCTAGAATGATGTAATAGAGGTGAAGACATGTCAAGAAGTTAAAATGCATTTTACAAGAATTGGAAATCACTTTTCTTTATCTGAAACATTGGGGAAGTTAAAAATTGCCTTCTCTGAAATGGCATTTAAGATAAATCTTCTGGTTGTGAAGCAACGTTAATCCAAAGAACATTTGCCTACCAGATAAATATAGCAAATCATTGTGAGAGATGAGGTTGAGTTTTTCTGTATTTGGCCTAATGCTTCCAAACAAAATGGTAACAGTTCTGATAAGTTGTCCATATCTACAGTGTGCAGCCCCATCTATCTCACCTGTCTTTGAACTTGGGAAACATTTTAATCAGGCCCAGGCTTTTTGTTGAAAGGAATTTGCCTGTAAAGGAACCAACTGGTTTCTGGCTATGCTGTGGGATTCTGTTTTATGTTCAAACTGGTCATGTGTCCTGGGCTCTCAGTGATATTTAGTTACTTACTTTTCATACTTGCGGGTTGGGCTTGGAGCACATAAGCAATCTCAATGTTCAGCCAGAACACTGAATTTGCACTCTTTCTTGAATATTAACATCACTTAGGAGTTACTACTGTAGGTAAGTGGCTTGCAAAAATCATCATGACAATATTTTCTTGCATATTTGCTTTTTGCAAGCATATATATTTACAGCAGGAAAAAGTTATTCTTAAATCATTTCCTGTACCTTTTTTTTCATGTTTTGAAATAGTAACTGATGGTATTAAAAGAGACTTCTCTGAGCAGAATGTATATTATTTATGCTAGAAAAGAGCAAAAGTTAAATTAAGGGATTGTCCAAGTGCTGGAGGTGTTGCTCCTCTCTTCCACCTGAGCTTTCTCTTTTTCTTTACTTTCTCAGCATCTCCTGGGTCTAAGCAAGAAAGACAGTTCTCTCCAGCTGCAATACACTTTTACTGCTTAGTTCTTCCATCAATAGCGTTTCAGTTTCAAACTAGAACTTTGAAAGGAAATACACCCAACTTGTAACCATGGCAAATGGTGTTCCTTGAGGGACATTCCCAGTCCCTGTTGTATACATCTTGGTTCTTGCTTGCAAACAACAGAACCTGTCTTTGGTTAACCGGGACAGAGAGGGAATTAATAGAAAAAACTATGATGGAGATCACAAAATCTAAGGGAAGGATAAAAGATGAGCCTCAGTAAAATGGCCAAAGACCAAGCAGAGGGCCAGAACACCAACTAAAATATCACCATTGAGCCACTGCAGCTTCCATTGGAGACCGAGTGCTGGAGCTGGTACTGGCACCACTGGACCCATAATGCCACCAGCAATGAAATAAATTCTCACCTGCCTTTTCTTCTGTGTGCCATTCACTTCAGAATCAAATTCTCCATGGTATCCGATTAAATAAGACTACATCACATGCCCAGACCCTAGCTTTCAGCTACTGTAAGTGAGCAGTGGGGACTTTGCCTCTCACCAAGACTCCAGAAATGGAAGATTTCATAATTCAAGGAATCGGGTTCAGATGTGTTGAGTAGCCAATGGGATATCTGCTACGTTCTACTTTAAACAGCATTTGTGGGAACTTCTACTTCTGGGATGCTTGAGTTGAATGCTTCCCCTAAAGCAGGAGTGCCATTTAGAGAGAAGCAGGCCAGTGTCCTTACCCCCATCTCCTGAATCATGGCTCAGAGATTCTGCGCAGGGGTATAGCCAGGCCTAGAGAACAGAGAGCTCCAAAGCTCTTCTCAAAGGAAATTCAAGCCTCAAGGAAATTGGAAAAAATGTAGACTTGCGTGGTAAACAATTAGGAGGAGGCCCACAGTTCCATGAGAATGGAAAGCTAAACCACAGGCCAGCTAGTTTGCCAGAGAGAACCAGGGAAAGAGGCAGCTGAAACAAGCCCTTGAGGGGTCAAAGTAAACCTCAAACAGTGGCTTCAAAACAACCCTTCCAAAAGAGCCCAAATTTAATTGAATCAGACTGTGCAGAAATTTATGACCCAGAGAATTGTCAAAAACAATTAAGAATCAGGCGGCAATTGGAGCCTAACAGCTGCCTATGATCAGGGAAAATGGCAGTCAAGGATAGCTCAAAGGAAACACATGAAAGACTGTATCCTTACAGGAACAACGGAGGTCTCACATGGTGAGGGAAATACACTATGCTAGAGTAGTCTAGCCTGTCATTAAACAAAATATGCTAGCAAACAGCAATGGCAAGCTTCAGAGTCGGGGCAGGGTGGGAATCAATATCCAGAGGTGCTACAATATATTTTCTAAAATGTCCAATTGGTAACAAAAAATCACAGGGCATACAAAGAAACAGGAAAGTGGCTCATACCTAGGGGGGAAAAGCAGGCAATGGAAACCTTTGAGAATGCCCAGATGTTGACTTCAAAGCAGCCATTATAAATGTGTTCAAATAATTTTTAAAAATCCATACTTAAAGAAGTTACTCAAGGTATGATAGCACAAAGGAGGTGGATGGCAGCAAAGCTATGTTGGATTAAGGAAATTACACCACACAGGAAATTCAGATCTGCCGAAATAAATGAATAGAACCAGAAGGTAAGAAGAGTAATATAACAAATGCTACAAATATATGCTTGCTCTCTCTTCTCTTAGCTTTTCTGAAAGGCATCATACTTAAATAAAGTGATAATTATAGCAATGTATTGTTGAGTTTGCAACATATATAGGTACAATATATATATAAATAATAGCGTGAAAAGGGTAAGAAGGAATAGATCTATAAAGATATAATGTTTCTATATCTCACTGGAATTAATTTAGCATAAATCCAGAGTCTGATAAATTTAGATGTACATGGTAAGCCCTAGAGCAACTGCTAAGAAAATATCTAAAACATATATAGTAAAAAAATAATCATTAAAGGGGTATAAACATTGCACTAGAAAATACCTAATGCAAAAGAAAGCAGCGGAAGAGAAATAGACAAAACAAAAATGTATGAGACACAGGAAACAAAAAGTTAAATGGCAGATAGAAATCTAATTACATAAAATTTTTAAAAGCATGTAATTCTTACTATACATCTCAATTAAAGCTGCACAATAAAAAACCTGACTTTATAGAGATGGTGACTTTCCCAATCAAAAGGGTTTTTTTTTTCCCCACATTTTCTACTAATCTAAGCAAAATGAAATAATGTTTAATTTGGAAAAATATGGTTAGAGTATGAAACCATAACAAAAATTGTCAGTGACAGATATTTTATTTTCTTTGCAATGAATCAAACTTTCCAAAGCAGGGAACAAATTACCAATGCCACATAATTAGATAGAAAAGGGAAAAACAATATTTGAATGTTTCATTTTCAACCAATTTCAGGATCCATTTATAATAATGGCAACACTTATGTTGTACCCTCTGGTAGCAAGGACCCTTCTAAGAGCTTTCCATGCATTAACTCATTTAATTCTCAAAACTCTATGAGGCAAGAACTGTTACTATATCCTTTTTTTCCTTTTTTTCCCCCAGATGAGGAAACGAAAGCACAGAAATGTTAAGTGATTTTCCTAGTATCACACAGCCAGGAAATTGTGGGGCTGGCATTTAAACTCAGTCAGTCTGGCCTTAAAATCTCTGCAGTTAAACACTATATTCTTCATATTAAGATGTGGGTTTTTTTTTTTTTTCCACTTAAAATCATATTGTTATGTAGAGGACTCTGAGCTGAAACTCAGAATGTTTACATAATTTGATCAAAGTCATGTAAGTAGAATAGAGAACCATTTCTTCAGCACTCAGGAATGTTAAGGGTGGTGTGAAACAGAACCATAGAGACCCTGGAATCTAACTCCTTCATTTGACAGATAATGAAACAGAGAGCCAAGTCCAAGATCATGTCACTGCTTCCTAGTAAAGCTTCGCCTTGAATTCCAGGGTTCCTGGGTCTTAGGCCCACAGATTTTTTTCATCCATAACAAATGGAAAAATTGCAAGAAAGACTTTCCAATGCAATTATCAGTTGAGCACAATTCAGGAGAATTTTTAGACTATGAGTGACATTCAACACTAGAATGAATTAGATGGTAAAGGAAAAAGGTCTCTGTCACCAGATATTTCCAGGTAGAGGAAGATGTAGATTGTCCTTCTATTAGGGATGTTATAGAAAGGAGGGAAACTAAGCTAGTGGACCTAAGGTTTGCCCTGACTCATTCTCAAGTTCCATGCTTCTGTGATATTTATATGCCTTTGACTTTTTCTTTTGAATGCATCTGTGATGAAAACATATTTGTTTAAGTGTAAATACAGAAAAAGTGGAAAAATAAAAATGTATCCTTAGTTAATTGTGCGATACATGACCCGCACCACACCAAAGTTAATGAAAACACATACCACCACCAACTCTCTGTTGTATTTTTCTTCCAGTTCTTCTTTGATGCCCATATGTTGTTTGTTTTTTCCCTGTGTGGCAGTCAGATAATAGTAATTCTGCTTTCACCCCATTCATACTATTTCAACAGATTAATGGCAGTTGTAAATATTTTAATAGCTTCGCATAACGTTATACAAGTCACCGATAGGTCTGTAGAGCGAGGGTTTCTGTACTGCTTTAAAAGTCTACAAGTTATCTGAAGGAGAACCTCAAGATTAAATATGCTTAGACTTTGTAGTTGTTGATCAACCTGCCTGTCTCAGTTATTGGGCAGTACAGCATTTTAGTCATAAAAAGCAGTAGTTGTGACATCCTGTGGTAGATTGAATGGTGGAACTCCCCGAAAAGATGACCCCATGTCATAACCTCCAGAGCCCACGAATGTGGCTCTGTTTGGAAAAAAGGCTTTTGCAGATATGATTAAATGAAGAATCTTGAGATCATCCTAGTTTATCCAGGCAGGCCCTAAATCCAATGACTCATGTCCTTATGAGAGACAGACAAAGAGATGACACAGACACATGGGACAAAGCTTTGTGGAAATAAAACCAGAGACTGGGGTTTTGCGGTCACAGCCAAGGAATGCCTGAGCCACCAGAAGCTAGAGGAGGGGAGATTCTCCTCTTTGGCCTCCGGAGGGAGTGTGGCCCGGCCAACACCTTGCTTTTGGACTTCTTGCCTCCAGAATCGTGAGAGAGGAAATTTCTGTTTTAAGCCACTAGTTTACCACAGTTTGCTACAGCAGCCTCAGGAAACTAATATACATCCTTCCATACATTTTATCAGCATCAGAACTGCCAGTTGGTCATTATCACCTTGACTATCACAAAAAGGACCTTAAAAGCCTGGGATGAAGCTATATGACCCTAGATTTTGTTAATTATGACACTGAGCGTTGAGAAATTACTTCTGAAATGTGATCTGCTTCCAACAAAGAAAGTTTGTCTTTGCTCTGAGAGTGAAGCTGCTCATACACAGGGTTCTAAGGAAGTGCAAATCTGATTCCAGCATGAGGGAAAACGGAAGGAGCCAAGGCATACAAAACACAACATTTAAATAATCCATTGTCTGGATTATTTAATAAAGGGTAGGGCTTCCTCCTTCCCTCTCCGGTTTCTAAATTATTACATACAAATAACAACCCAACTTGATTATCAACAACACATCCTTACCATTCTCTCATGCAGAGCCAGGTTTCCCATAAATATTCATGGAAAAATTTTCCTTTCATGCATTCAAGATCCTTGTTTGATGGTCTAGTGTTGGATTTCTGGCACTGCTCAATGTCAAGGGCACTGAAGCTGCATCTGAACAAAACATCCTGGCTATCTGCAGAAATGCAGCTGTAGATGCAGACTTCACAGTGTTAGATCAAGAAGGCCAGCATGTGACAGAATCCTGCAAGTTGGTAGACCGACAGACACACACACACACACACACACACACAATATTTCCCACCCTGGTCTTTGTAACTATGTTACTGGGGTAGTATCTTTAAGTATGTAGAGAGCCACATATGTGCCCACCCACAGAGTTTCTGGCTGCAGAGATACATGAATGTGTCTGCAAATAATGTGCATTCCTTTCAAACACAGTCAAGTATTACGTAAGTGACACTTCTATTACACTGACTGACATTTCATTATCTAAATGCCTAGCATTCTTTTTGCTTTGGGATAATTAGTTGTCAGTTCCCTGAAGCAATTACATTTTCAGTGTTACTCTAGTTCTTCAAAGGGCAATGGGGTACATTAAGAAAAAAAAATCTTACATTTAGATCAAACAAAAGTCCTGAGAAAAATGAGCTGATCTCACTGAAAAAAATAATAAACAAACCAAGAGACAAATAATCCAGCACCTCTTACACTACCTGCAGGAAGGACAAGACACATTATTTGAATCAGTATCTCATCAGTGAAGTACAGAGGTTGGGCAAGATCACTGAGATTTTTTCCAGAATTGAGAATTGGTGGTATACTGAATATGAAGTTTTTATCAAAATGTGGTTACCTCATCTACCCTCAGACCTTAGGAAGAAATTGCTATTTAATTTTGTATATGTGTGTGTTCAGCATCTCCTCCAAATTTCTAGAAATTTTTTTTTTTTTTTTTGCTGTTAATTTCTCTCTTCTCAGTAGCTTCATAACACATATAAAAGCAATATCATTTTTCTTTGGTGCCAGGCCTGGTATTGACTTTTTTTTTTTTAAGTCAGTTCGAATTCACTCTGTAGTGATCTATATAAAGAAAAAGCATCAGGGGAGAATGGAAATGAAGATACAGATGATACACAAATGTGAAAGACACATGTGAGTGCACAGGATCAGGCTTGAAAGGAGGTGGGTTGATATTGGAATGGACTTAAGCTAGTGATGGCCACAGGTATAATAATGAGGAATCAGGAAGGGGAGGAAGGGACGGACCCGAGAGGGTAGCTCTCGCCTAAGCTGTCAATATAGAACAGAAATGAAGTGGCCTAGAGCGAGGACCTAAGTGAAGGTGAGTGTGTGCCAGAAAGGATACAGCCATAGATTGCTGGAGCTAATTAGGCCCTAGAGAACATCAAATCTAGCTCCTTTCATTAAGGCAACAAATACAAGTTTAGTTTCTATTATAGGTTAGATGTTGATCTATAAGTTAGATGCTAAGGATTTAATGGTGAGCAGGAATAACATGGCCCCTGCTCTCACTTATGATACATAGTCATCCAGTGGGGAAACCAGAGGCCAAGAATGGGGAGGGGGGGCGTGTAGGTCACACAGCTGGTTGGTGTCACAGTGAATTCTAGAATTCTGGTCTCTGGAATTTTTGAAATGGCTGCCTATAGCTTTGAAGCAATAGCAGTTACAGGTCAATGCCAACTATCTGAGATTCAAATGCTATGTCTTTTCACCTGAATAAACGTGCGGCCTGGCCCACTCTCCTTCAAAGCTAACTCAGCTGCCTATGGAGTTTGATGTTCACGGAGCACACAGTCATTAAAACCTTGCCTAATTAGGGCAGATTCAGCAACTAACCATGTGAGCACAGCTTTCTAAAAACATACCCCAGAGTTTAGCCTGACCAATCCCGCCCCAAATGTCTACCATCTAAGATTCCAACTGTTGACTTTTTAATATTCATTTCTTCCGAAAGACCTACACCCAGCAAGGTGCTCTCATGTTGCTGAAGTGCAGTTTCTTCTGGAGTAAAAGCATAAAGTCATCCATTATTCCATCTACAGAATTTGCCAGACCAGATGTTGGTGGACATTTAGAAAGAAGGTGTCAGGCAGCTAGCACTCTCTTTCTTGAGTTGAATGTGTATCTCTGTGTGTCTTTGTAGGAAAATTAGGGTGGGTAAGGAGTGGTAGAAATATTTTCTAGGACATGCTATTCAGAGATGATTAGAATTAGGACATGTGCTCAATTTTTTTGTGTTTTATGTGAGGAACGTCATATACAGAGTTTAAATGAGAGCCAGTTAGTTGCAGAACCAGGGCAGTAAGTAAATATTCTTATTCAGAGCCCAGTTGTTTGTTCATGTTCCTTTCCTACTGGTTATTAATGCAAAATTTCACATTGCCTCAAATAATCTTATTGTTAATGGCCAGCTGAATGAAAGAGAGATTAAATACTATTGAGGAGATGTGATGTTAAGTGCCCCTCAATTGTCATTGGTGTCAGCTGTCTTTGCTTAAATACAGATCTTGGGCATCTGGGTGGCGCAGTCAGTTAAGCATCTGACTCTTGGTTTCAGCTCAGGTTGGGATCTCAAGGTGGTGAGATTACACCCTGCATCGGGCTCCCTGCTCAACACGGAGTCTTCTTAGATCTCCCTCTCCCTCTGCCCCTCCCCCAACTCGCTTGCGCGTATGCACTCTCTCTCTCAAATAAATAAATCTTTAAAAAAATTGGAGGGGGAGATGAACCATGAGAGACTATGGACTCTGAGAAACAAACTGAGGGTTCTAGAGGGGAGGGTGGTGGGGGGATGGGTTAGCCTGGTGATGGGTATTAATGAGGGCACATACTGAATGGGGAGCACTGGGTGTTATATGCAAACAATGAAGTTTGGAACATGTTTGGAATCATGGAACACTACATCACTACATCATGGAACACTACAACACTACATCAAAAACTAATGATATAACATGGTGATTAACATAATAAATAAAATTTAAACAAATAGAGGTCTTTTTCTTCATTGGGAGAATCACTAAGTTAAAATCTAAAATGGTTAATCGCCTTTTTTTAAATTTATTTAAGCAAAAGAGCTCTCAAAGAGTTCCAGTATCCAGCCTCTAACATATTCTATAAATATTAGTTGAATAAAGAGGCCAAGATGGGGCACCAGCTGGCTCAGTCGGTAGAGCATGAGACTCTTGATCTTGGGAAGGGGAGTTTAAGCCTCACACTGGATGTAGAGATTACTTAAAAATAAAATCTTAAAAAAATTTTTAAAAAATAGGCCAAGAGTAGACCTCAAAGAGACTTGTAGCAAGAAGGAGGCAATGTAAAGATACAGTGTAAAGAGCAAGGGGACTTAGAGTCTGAGGTTTGTGATATTGGACCATTTACTTAACCTCTTTGAGGGTCAGTTCCTTCATTAAGAAAATCCGGATAATAATACTCATTTATCAGGACTATTTAGGGCAATTAAAGGAAATAAGACCAGAAAGTCCTCACTCTCATATTAAATGCTATAAAATATGCTTAGCAGATACTCTCAGAAGTAGAATATTATTTTATGTAGTGGAAATGTGGAATTTCCAGATTGTGGAAATGTGGATTAACTGCATGAGAGTGACCAAAGGAACCTGGAAAAATATTAATTCTCAGGTTTCATCCTACACCTACTGAATTAGAATTTCTGAAGGAGTAGCCTAGGAATCTTAAGTTTTTGTTTTCTTTTTTTTCTTGCTTGCTTTTTTTTTTTTTTTTAGGAATCTCAGTTTTTGTTTGTAGCCCCATACTCTAACATGCAGCCTCCTTTAGGAGCACTGATTTTTTTTTTATGAATGGAGCTTCCTTAAATAATGATACCAGATCTGGAGGCTCTGTAATGAGGGTTTCTGTTTTGTTTTTGTTTTTCTGAACACAGGCTATTCTACGATTAATCTAGAGCCATTCTATATATTACAGGTGCTTAATAAATATTCTCAGCTGAGGACTAAACACACAATTGGGTAAACAACACTCTTGGTCAAAACCAAACTGACATTTGTTATTCTATTTCTAAAAAAATTTAGGAGGAAACACATGCACACACATGTACACACACATTTCTCTGGGAAAATATTATATGTTCATAACTTAAGGTGGCTGTGCATAAGTAGATTCACGGTTCATCTTTGCAAGTGAAAGATTCAGCTATTTTCCTACCTTACAAATGGCTCCTATAATTGGTCTAAAAACAATGTCTACCATTTATTGGTCAATTACCACCTAAATTATATGTGCCTAGCTAGATTAGGAAACCCATTTTTCTTTTCTTCTCATAGGGCTGATTTCCATGTGTTTGCTTCAATTTTGTCACAATTTTCACAAGATGCATGCCAGATTGATACCAAATGAAATTCCTAGCCGCAACAAACACATATTTTTGCCAGTTAACTTATAATGTCATTTTCTAGTAGCGGGATAACTAGATCTCTTAGCCGAATAGAATGAAGTTATATTGTTGCCTAAGGTTTAGCTCATGCAGTGACACAGACTATTTTTGTGGCCTTAGCTTAATCACTTAATATCTTTGTATATGAATTTCCTTATGAAATGAAATGAGAGATCAAAGTAGATGATTTTTAGTTTTTTTTTTTTTCCCTACTTTTGCCCTTACAGGATTCTATGAGTTCCCCTAACACTGAGAGCAGGAAGAATCTATATGAAAAAGAACTTATAAAAATGAAACCATACATGTCTCATCAATGGAGTAGAGAAAAAAAAGATTAAGCCTTCCAGGTTTATTAAAATGAGAATGGGGAAAAAAATCTATAAATCTCGCTGAAAAGATGTATGAGAATTACTGCCATCCAGAGGCTCAATTATAGGCTACTCTTTGAGAGGTATTAACTATGAAGCATCCCAACAATAATGGGTAATTGCCTTAGAAAACGCAGCCTGGCATAGCGTGAATGCATCTGTTTCTCATTCATAACCCACCGTTTAGAAAAGATACATCATTTAAAGGATAAACATAAAATATGAACTCTAGGGTCCAATGAAATGACTCTCTTGTCAAAATTGTAATTGTGTCTTAAATCTACACAAAGTGGCACAGAGGGAGCCACAGATACATCCAACAAGAGAAGATTCTGCTTTGACTTGCATTTTCCCATTTCCCACCTGACTCCTTCTTCCCTCTGGGGAAATATGGACTGTGATAAGGAGCATAATGACCAACATAATGTGGGTTGCCTAGTCATATCCCTGGAATCCAATTAGAAATCCATTCAGAGCCTCTGCATGAGCTGTCTGTTGCAACCACTTTTCCTCAGTCAATTGATGCTCAAATCCATCAACACGACTTAATGTGCACTGCTGTTCAGGGTCATTCAGCATTTTTTTCTTCTCTCTTAGTCTCTCAAGTTCCATGCACATCAACGCATCAACACGTCAACATAGCTACCATCGCCCAGACAAGGCTACTTCTTGACACGCTTTCTCCATAGATTTTTCTCTCCCTTCCCATTATTTGTCTTTTTTTTTTCTCCTTCCCTTTATCTTCCTCTTTTTAACTGCAGGAAAGGTTAGTGCTCATTACTGTTCATTGAAAAGAAGGAGATAGATAAGCTCTGCCTACCTACTCCAATAGTGTTTTTAAAAAATCTGACAGAAAATGAGTGGATGCATTTTTTATTTTTCACAATGTCATCCTTTTGTTTCATTCCTTTCTCTTTCCACCTGAATTCAAACCAGAGAGCTTGTGAATTTCTGCAGCCCTGCTAACCTGGCAAGAAGTACATATAGCTTGCTCAATATTGGAATGCGTTGATATGGCGTGTACGGGAGAATATCTTTGATAAGGAAGTGGAAGACAAGAAGGATTCTGATTACTAACAGAGAAGGACTCTGTGACTCTGGGCAAGGTACTTCTCTCTGAATCTCATTGTTCTCATTTGAATAATGAGGGAGTTAGTCTAGATCGGCAGTTTTGGATGTGGCATGTTAAGGCCTGAACTAAAGGGCAAGGAAGGGACAGGTGGCTTGGGGTTTGCCATACCCATCAGGTTTTCGTTTGAACAAATAATCAAGACCGAGAAATTTTTTTTTTAAGATTTTATTCATTTATTTGACGGAGAGAGCACGCATAAGCAAAGACTGAGAAATTTTTAAAGGTCCTTTCTAGTTCTGTGTTTCCTAATTTGAGAGGAAGAACCACCATGATAACCATGATAACATTTGTTAATATTGTTTCTGAGTTTATAAAGCATTTGAATCCATGATATAAAGTAAATGAAGACCACTCAAGTTAGAATAAGCAACAGTTACCTACTGAGAGTTTGCTAGACCAAGGAGTTAGCAACCAACACCTGTGTTTGGCAGCGACTCCAACGCAGGCAGAAGACTGAGAAAGTTTTATAGTAGCCAAAAGGAAAGGTTTAGGTGTGCCCTGAAGGAGGCTGTTGGCAAGGGGAAGCTGTAGGCAGGCTAAGAAGAAGCAGGGCATCCTATGTGATTGGTGAAGGGGTGCATATTTGGCTTTCTACAGTTGGTCTTAAGTTGGAACTGGGAGCAAAACATTGGGAAGCTGTAAGGTAGTAATCAATTTCTGGTCATTTGGGGCTGATTTTGCTAGGGATTGAAGTCTGGCTTCTTGAACCAGTTGCTAGAGATAACAGCTTGACTTCCTGAACTGGTTACTGTAAACAGTATGCTGGCTTCTCAGGCTGGATGCTGCAGGTCACGGGTGAGAGTTCTGTTTTTATATATAGTCAGGTCATTGTCCAGTTGTATATTTAGTCTCTCAATGTTTTCATTTGAGCAGTGAATATGGAGACAATGAGGGGCGCCTGGGTGGCTCAGTCAGTTAAATGTCTGACTCTTGATTTTGGCTCAGGTCACGAGCTCAGGGATGTGAGATCAAGCTCTCTAAAATAAACAAATCGTCAACAAAAAAGGAAAATAGAGACAATGGTTGGCTTTTATATTTTATTTTTTCCCCCTCTGCTAATACTCTCCATTTGAGAACTCAGGGCCTCTCTTTTTACATGAAGTCCCTACTTAGCTTATTTGTAAATTCCCTGCATCTGCTGGGAGGTTTTTTTTTTCTTCTTCCTAGTAAGGAAATTACAGGGTTGATAAAAAATGGAATGGAAGCCTCTGACCAATATTATCTGGTAGACTGCCTACTGCCACCAATAGAGACTCCCACAGATTCTGTGCAGCTCTGCTTTTGGCTGCTAGGCTGATTGAAAGTATGCTGCCTCAGCACCACGCTCTGGGTTCCAGTGAAGCCAGCCTGCTACTGTGAGCTGTAGAGTTCTGGAGACTTCTTACAGGACGTGCGCAAAGTCTGCCGGAGCTGCTCTAGGAAAACCAATCTGCATTTCCCCCCAGTGTCAGGCGTTTGGCTCACCCTTCAGTTCTCTTTTGCTGTGCCACGTAACAGGACATGGGTTTCCTGTCTCTTCTTTTGGTCTGTGTGAAGCAACCCAAAGGTCACTATGGTGTCAAACGAGCAAGGAAGCAAGCAAAAAAACCCAATAACCCAAGTTTTGGTATCTCACTTTTTTTCAAGGCAGATGTACAAACAACCCTCTTAGTGGCCCTAGGTTACATGGTTCTTGTCTTGTCACGTGTCACAGCAGGTTTGGGAAGACCTAACAAAGGAAAGTGATTTTAGAATTTGGGTCTTTTGGCTTTGGCTTGAATGTGTCCATTCCACTAAACCACATTTTCTCCCGAAATATGGTACCTTGATTGAAAAATCACAATATCAGTCATACCTGTTAGATAGACTGCAGGTCCAATTTATCTGAAGGCAGGAGAGAAAATCTCACAATGTGCTTGCATTTCCTGCTCTGGATTATCTAGGGCATCTTGTTTTGTGTTAAGCTAACTCAGCCTGTACAGCTTCTTCCATAAACTTATGTTGGGGAGCATCATTAGAGACTTTTAAGACAGGTGACCTTAATCCCTTCCTTATCTTTGAATTTGATTTATGGATCTTCCTCTCCTGGAGGAATATCCAGCCAGAATGTTTCATGCTGGAAAGGGCAAACATAGGAGATCAGAGACTGTTATGTTCCCTGGCACTGGGAAAGCAAGGGTGTCCCTCCAGGAGAAGTGGGCTGCTTCTCCCAGCTTTGAGCTCCCAGCTCTGGGGGACTGACGTTCTTTGGGACAAAGCATGGTGGGTGGGGAGGGGGTCATGCCTAAAGACATTATTGAAAGCAATGCAGATTTTGTTGCCAAGCAATGAGAAGCAGATGGTAGTTCCATGATCCTAGTACAGCAGGTGAAAGTGGAAGACCAGCCAGAAGTTTAACAAAGGGAAAGAACCAAGAGCCCCCTCCACCACCTCCCTCACCCCCCCGCCCCGGGGATCACACTCATCCCTGAGGGTCTGAAATGGTGCGCATGTGCACTAGGTTGTTTCTACTCAGGAACAGTCAGAGCAGAATGGGGGCAGACTAGAAAGAGTTCCCTAAGCAACAGACAGTACCATCAGTAAAGGGGGAAAGACTTTCTGACTCAAGGGACGACACACAGTATCTGACCAGACACTGGCTGAACATTATGATACTCTGAACCAGGGGCAATGCCTGGGAAGCCAGCCTTAAAAATAGTCACCCTCATCCCTAGTGATCTGGAAGACCCAAGCTGAGCCCTCTTAGGAGTGACTGGAGAGAAAATTGGGCTCCTAGTCCCTGGTTGAATATGGGGTAAAATTGTAAATGTTTTTGTTTTGTTTTTGTTTTAGTAGGCTCCACACCCAGCATGGAGCCCAATGTGGGGCTTGAACTCACAACCCAGAGATCAAGACCTGAGCTGAGATCCAGAGTCAGATGCTTAACTGACTGAGCCACCCAGGCGCCCCCAAACTGTAAATGTTCTAAATTGTGAAAGTGGTCTCTAAGCCACTTAGAGACCAAAGGTAACAAGCAAAAATTTAACTGACTGATAGGGCTTCAGCATAATCTTTGACCAATATGTGGCTTATGCTGACCCAGGAGCAAACCCCAGGAAGCCAGTCTAAGAGATACAAACAAGGAAAACAATTCTGAACAGGAACATCAGAGGCTTCACGCTGTGGGGGAAACAGGCTTCACAAAATTAATTCAATCAAGTCACTAAACAAATGAACAAACAAACAGCAAGTCACAGAGGCAAGGGGAATCTGTACAGAATGCCAAGTGCCTAGCCCATTGCCTGGCTTATATCAATCACTAGTTTGGAGTCAGACTGAGTCCTAATATTGCTCTGTCACTAACTCACTGTGTGACCCATGCATGTTGCTTTACTTCTCTGTGCTCAGTTTCCTATAATTCAGTGGTAACAATGACAGCTATTTTACGGGATAGTTGTGAGGATTAAATGAATTGTGCATGTAAAGAACTGTCACATAGTCTATACTCAGTCAGTATTAACTATTATCATCACAGGGTGGGGTTGCCCATTTTCCTTTGTGCTACTTGTATTATGTGTTAGTTGCTGAGATTCCTCCAATAGATTGCCATACTTTTTGAATCAAGTATTGGTGCTTTTTAAATGTCAAAAGTCCTGGGAAGGTTTGTCTATGAAGTGAAGAGCTCCTTGTAGTGAATATGCTTATCACTTTATAATTGCCATAGACCAAAAGGTCCAAGAAAGCCTAAGTTTGGCCAAAAAGGAAGAGGGTGACATCATGGTGGAAAGAGGGGAACCAAGGAGATTAGTGGATACTACAAGACAAGTTACCCCAACTGCAATTTCACTTAGGGACAAGCCCTTCGTGCTCATCTTAATGGGTGGTAACAGAATTAACAGAGATGACTGGCATTCAATGGCATAGGTGGTCTTTGTGATTTCTTTGAAACTCGCCACCCTATTGCTTGTTGCTAGGTAAGCTAATCCTGTGATTTATTTTTTATTGTGAATAGACAGGCACACGACACAGCCAGACTTCTCTAGAATGCCATGAGATTTTTGGCTCAGCGTTTCTTATAAGCCAAATGCAAGATCAACTTCCATCCAAGATTCCATTTGCTGGCATTAAATGCCCAAATCTCCCGAGAGCTTTCTTGACCACAGAACAGGTCTTGCTAACAAATAAACTTAAATGCTTTGTTACAAAAGGAAAAATGCAGAGAAAAGGAAAGGTACCAGTCTTCCTTATGCTAGGCTCAGGTGGAAAGGAAATGCAATTTTTTTTTCCACTAGAGTTTGGTTTCCTTGGTTTTAGCCATAAACATGAAAATAAATATAAATTGCCTTAGGGCACATTTAAAGAAAAATCTCATTTACAAAGGTTAGCAGTTACAATACAATTTGAGTAAGGTTCATAAAAATGGCTTGATGTGCTGTGTCCTTGTTTTATTTTTGAAAACAAGGTAGCCACTGTTTTATGCTCCTAACTGGATCTTTATGTTTCCAGAGAAACTTTACCTCTTTTCTTATTCTCATATTTTATTAAACAAATGAGTACTTCTTTCTTTTTGTTCTTTTCATTTTGTAAGAACTATTCTAAAAATTTTCAGATATTCACAAAATAGAGCTAACAGTATGAGAAGCCCACAAATACATTTCCCAAACCCACCAATTCATCTAGGTTTTGTCACACTTGCTTCATCTGTCTCTTTCCATTCTCTTTTCTTCTTGAAGCATTTTATCTTTTCTTCTTGAAGTATTTTAAAACAGATCCCAGACATATTATTTCAACCTACAGACTTCAGTATGTATCTCTAAAATCCATGGGTGTTTTCTTACACAACTATAGTGCTGTTATCATACCTAGCAAAATTAATGCTTATCATTGGTACCCTCCAATACTTGCCAATAATCAAAATTTCTTTCTTGTTTTCTTACTGGTGGGTTCTTTAAATTATAGTCCAACTCAAGTCCACCATTACATATGATTGTTAGGAATCTGAGCCTCTTTAATGCTAGAATAGTAGTTCTCCTTTTTATTTATTTTTTCATGGTATTGATTTGTTTAAAAACAAACAAACAAGAAAACAAAAGCCAGGCCAGTTGATCTGAAGAATGTCCCACAATTGGCTGTGTCTCATTGCTTCTTCATTATTATTCCTTGTAAACTGAAAGTAAGCTCTAGAGACTGACCCTCCATTAGAATCAGGTTCAACCATTTTGGTAAGATTATTTCATAGATAGTGTTGTATGTCTTATATTCATCACATCAAGAGACACAAAATACTTGACCATCTCCCTTCCAGTGATGCTGATTTACCCATGTGTTTGGGTTATGATAGCATCATCCTTCTGTTCTATTCTCCATCAGCATTTCATGTGATGGTTCCTGCCCCTAATAATCATTGCAAGAACCAATGATTGCATTAGAGGTTGCAATTTTTTTTTTTTTTAACAAAGAAAAACATTCTTTCATATAATGAGGTGGTTTGGGTAGCCTAAAATACAATTCCTATAGGAAAAGCATAATTGTTAAATTTTTAGAGAAGGCATGTGGGGCCTGTTACATCTAATATAACCAATTAATTGGGAGAGGTGTGATGCTCTCTCTTTCTCTCATATATCATCATGAATTGGTAGATTTTTATATACACAAAGAGTTTGAGTCCAATTATTCTTTGTGATGCTTGAATTGTGTCTCTTTGCATCTTTGGTCCCTTCATGGTGGCCACTGTATCCTTTGACATAACCTCTAAGTCTTTGCTCATTTCCTTGCTTTCTGAAAGCACAACAGCTATCCCAGACTTACCAAGGATCTATATGCTTCCCCAAATCTGGAATCAGCCGTTACCTCTGGAGGACTAGGCTTCATAACATGGGCGTGAGATGAGCTCATTGTTCCTGAACTTTACTTTTAAACCTTTCCTGTTGTGAGAGCTAGGAAATATGTATTTTGGGGAAATAATAATGAAAATTTATTCTAATATGGCTAATTCAAATTTGCTGCTGTAGGTTTTTTTTTTTAGCACATAATTAATTGTTTTACCTTTATTTTTGGTTGTAACCTTTAGATTATAAAGTGTCATTTTGGGGTTAAATTCTCTCTTATGTGATATTAAAATTATAATTTTTCTTTTCATTTGCATCTTCTTGGTGTATCTTTAACTTTTGTGGATCAGTTTGTGTGGGGTGTGTCTCTTATATTCAGTAACAGTTGAATATGGATTTGTTAGTCAGTCTAAACATCTTTTTTTTCCCTCATAATAAAGTTAAGTTCATATATTTAATGATAAACTAGAAATTCTAATTTCTGTCATATGGTTTTATGATATATTTATTAATATACATGTATACACTAAACATGTCACTACACTGTCATTTTCAAAAAGGTTTTTGTTGGTATTGTTCTGTTTTTTAGGATAGTTTATCCTTTGTTCTATGGTTTCTATTAGACCAATACCTTTCTTTATATACTATCTTTGGTGCCATCTTTTTTAGAAAATATCTTTCAGGTACCTACAATAAATAATAAGGAAGATTTTCTCCTCTCTTCTCCTCCCTCTCTTCCCTTACTCAATTTTAGAAACACATATTATGTTAAAGTTATCCCTGCACTCTTACAGATGCTTAAACTTGGGCTATTTCATTTGTCTAGTAAGTTAATACCAACAAGACCATCAGTAAACAGATTCTACTTTGCACTTTCATCTTCTTCCATTTTTGTTAATTGCATTATAGCTATATTATCAGAACATATGACATTTACAAATGATTTTACCACTCTTATCGTCTCTACTTACTGTTATTTTTTTAAAAGATTTTATTTATTTATTTATTTGTTTGTTTGTTTGTCAGAGAATGAGAGAGAGAGCACAAGCAGGGGGAGCAGCAGGCAGAGCAGGAAGAGCCTGCTTCTTCTCCCTCTCTGCTTCTCCCTCTCTCCCCCTGCTTGCTCCCGCTGAGCAAGGAGCCTGACGCAGGACTCGATCGCAGGGCCCTGGGACCATGACCCGAGCTGAAGGCAGACGCTTAACCGACTGAGCCACCCAGGCGTCCCTACTTACTCTTATTTAAAAGCTCACTCCTGGACTTTACACCACAGTTTGTCCAATTGTTCTTGGTTGTCTGAAGTTTGTTCTCTAGTTTGTTCCTTTTGGGAGGGTTCATGGGATGAATATTCCCTAAGTGGTCAGGAGGGGCCACTGTGGAGATTAAGAAACTATACTATTCTAGGAAGTCCTAGAATCGGTGTGTAGTATTAGGTGCCAATCCTGTGTCAGACCCATGTGCCAAGCACCTGAGAGATATTTAAACTGAGGTTCTGGCCTTCAAGAAGTTCACAGCCTTTAGAATACAATAGTGCTATCTGGCATTAAAATCTCAGAGTTCTACTAAGGTATTATCTTCTTCAGATAACTTTTTACCTATATTTCTGAAAAACAGATTTCAGATCCTTCACAATCACTCTGTTCTTTTGCACATGAGCTACTCTATAGCCCACCATATGGATAAGAGTTCCATTAACATACATGAGATTGACGGTGGGCTGGAGAAAATTCATTGTCTTTATAAGAAACTACTAAACCGTACTAAACCATTTGAAAAAAAAAAAAAAAATCCCAAATTCACTGTTGGTTTCTCTCCCATCTCCTAACTAAACTACCTCCTTTGGGAAGCTACCTGTCCTTTTCCTAGAGTACGCAACATTCTCTCAATCTTCCTTAGTGTTAATCTCCCTCCATCACCAAAGTTGACTTTGACTTTGTTTCATTTATTGAGGGCATTGCTCTCATCCAACCCATTGTACTAGTTAACGGATAGATAATAAAATTTCTTATGCTAACTCTGATACTGACTGTCTAAAAAAACCTGTGTTGCAAAAGCTTATAAGGCCACATCCAGTCTCAGTAGGACTACTGTGATTAAGGATATTTGTCGAAGGATAAAGGTAAATAAGGCAAGTGAAAACCCCGATATTTGCAATCTCTCTGCTAACTCATGACAATGCTATGCTATTTTATATAACCCTGCTCACTTACATTGCAAGTTCTCTTACGATTGGGGGTCCCTTAAGTATCTGAATATTTAATCAGATAGCAACAAGAAAATCAAGGAGGATTTCAATAGAGACACTCCCATTTGTGGAAGATGTGTAGGGAGTAAATATTTTTGGTTGATTAAGAAACATGGCCATCACCAGGATACCATAGATATCATTTATTCATTTAATAGCACCAATTAAATGTCTTGAGCTAGGTTCTGGGTATTCAGAGATAAAACGCATATTTACTTTATAGCTTAATTTTATTTATTTATTTTCAAAGATTTTGTTTATTTATTTATTTGAGAGAGAGAATGAGAGAGAGAGAGAGAGCACATGAGAGGGGGGAGGGTCAGAGGGAGAAGCAGACTCCCTGCCGAGCAGGGAGCCCGATGCGGGACTCGATCCCGGGACTCCAGGATCATGACCTGAGCCGAAGGCAGCCGCTTAACCAACTGAGCCACCCAGGCGCCCCTTTATAGCTTAACTTTAATGATGGAAACAAACAAGTTAATAAACAAATTCAATTTAACATGAAAATTATTTATAAGAGGTTTGCACAGTTGCTTTGGCAGCATCGAGAAACTCTAGCTCAGAAAGGAGAGTAGTCTTAAAGAATAATTAGGAGGTAGCAACACACAGGGTGTTGAGGGGAAGTTTTTGCAAGTACGAGAACACGTGTGGTGAAGGCACCAAGGCAGGAAATGTACTTACAGTGTGCCGTACTTGTAACTAGTTGTTCACTGCTGCGTAGATGGCAGATACAAACAGGTGTCAGAGACCTGAGACTCCAGAAGCAGTAGAGGCCAGCCATTATGCACCACTGTGCCAATTTCGTGATTTTTGTTTACCATTTTTTTAAAAGATTTATTTATTTTGGAGAGAGAGAAAGAGTGAAAGAGAGAAAGAGTGCACACATGTGCGTGAGAGCCTGGGGAGGGGCGGAAGGAGAATGAGAATCCCCAAGCAGACTTCCCACTGAGCGTGGAGCCCAACATAGGCTCAATCCCAAGACCCTGAGATCATGACCTGAGCTGAAATCAAGAGTCAGATGCTCAACTGACTGAGCCACCCAGGCACCCCCCTTATTTTACTTTATGAAGAGACTGTTGGCACCCCAAAATATTTTGAACAGGGAATGCAGTGACCTTATTTAAAGATTTTTGTGATAAGATATGTTAAAACTATGGAACACAACATTATTAATTCACTCATTTGTTTAACAAATAATTATTAAGCACCCACTATGTCTTGAGCCCTATTCCAGGCACTGAGAATTCAATGGTTAGCAATGACAGAGATGATCCTGCCTGCCCTCGTGGATCTAAGGCCAACTTGACCTTAGTGCTTTAGTTGTCTTCCTCTTTAAAATATTCTAGACTGTCTTCACCTGCATCAATGGATGGATAACTCCAACTGGCCTAGAGACAACATTTTAAAAAAGTATTTCCCAATCTTAAAAAATACAAAAATTGGGCGCCTGGGTGGCTCAGTTGGTTAAGCGACTGCCTTCAGCTCAGGTCATGGTCCCGGAGTCCTGCGATCGAGTCCTACATCGGGCTCCCGGCTCAGCGGGGAGCCTGCTTCTCCCTCTGACCCTCTCCCCTCTCATGCTGTTTCTCTCTCTCTCTCAAATAAATAAATAAATAAAATCTTTAAAAAAAATACAAAAATTATACAAGAAACAAACAAAAGACAATTCTCCCTTTATAACCTATCTTTCTCTTTCTACTGCTCAATTTCCTTGCCCCTCTTCATAGAAGACATATCCAATCCCCCCTCACCCTCCCACTGCCCAGTTCTCCATTCCAAGAAGGTTTTTGTCCCCACGGAGTAACTGGAATAACTTTTACCAGGGTTGTGATCTCCATTTTGCCAAACCCATGATGAATTATCTTTTTTCCTTCTATTCAGCCTCTCAGCAGCATTTGATATCTTTTCTTCCCTAACCCTGTGTTTCTACTTCCTCCTGGTTTCCTTCCCATACCTGATAGGTTTCTCCTCAGTTTCTTTGTCAGCTTCCCTCACCCTGCTTGGATCTAAAAGACCATGCACTGCCACATGCCCTACAACCTCCTGCCCTTCTCAGTCTGTACTCTTTCTTTAACTGATGTCATCTAGCCTGCTAGCTTAAATACCACCTGTATATTGAGCACTCCCTGATTTATATTTCTGGTCTCATTTTACCCTCCAGTACTCCAGATTCATAGGTTCAAATATCTGCTCAGCATCCCCATTTGGATGCCTAATAGACATACCAAGCTTCACACGCGCATCTAAATAGAATTTTGGTCCTTCCTTCAGACCGGCTTTGTCCCCAGTCTTTATTGTAAATGGCACCACATTTCACCCAGTTGGCCCAGCCAGCAATATAGAAGTTATCCTTAATGCATCTAATTCTCATTTGCTGCTCTTCACATCAGCTAATAGCAAATCTTGTTGGCTTCTCTTCGAAAAGATATGCAAAATATGGCCATTTTTACCATTTCTTCTGCATCTGTCCTACCTACCATCATCTTGCCCTTGGGTGATTATAATAGTGTCCTAACCAGTTACCCTGCTTCTGAACTGTTCCCCATGGTCCATTCTCCAGAGAGCAACCAGTGTTCTTTCTCAAATGCAAATCTGGGCAGATTCCCAGACTTTTCTCCCTACCTCACCAACATTTTTCCATCGCAATTACAACAAATTCTATGAGGTAGGATGGAGGAAGCAGGGAAGAAGGGCTCATCCCCACCCTTTTAAGAACTTGCAATAGCAACACACGGCACTTCTTAGCTCTCACTGGCTGCAACTTGGTTATACAGTGACACCTAGCTGTAGGAGAGTACAGGAAATGTGTTACTTTTCCTTGGTGACCATGTACCCACTAAAAATTGGAGCTCTGTTGTTAAGAAGAGAGAACTGATATTGGGATAAGTAACCAGTATTCTCTGCCTCATTGCTCAAGTGACTCCTCCTCAGAAGGGCTCTTATTGATCACTGTGTATAAGATATCCTTGTCACCATCTTATTACCTTGTTTTACTGTCTCTATAACATCACTACCTGAATTTATCATACTGGTCAATCTGTTTCTGTCTATGCTTCTATTACTTAATTTAATCATTCATATACTTATCTATTTGAGATCAGTTCGTATATTTATTATCTGTCTGTTGCTTTAGATCCTAAGACTAGGAAACCAAGGATGTTATATGTCTATTGAATCACTATATTCTCAGTACCTAAAACAATGCCTAGTGTTTAATAGGCACTCAACACACTTAACGCTGAAAAAAATTTCTGGAAAGTGAAAAGGAGGTTATCTGCTGGGCACAGGCATATATGTATGCCTGGTTGGAAGGTTTCAGTGGGGATAGCAGAGTTTTAGGAGACTTGGTAATGTTTAAAATGTTTGGGGAGAATGTAAGAGAAAAGTTAAGTTTGGGGTGTGGTGTTAAAGACCCAACTGAGAATGATGATTATGCATTTTATGATTCAAATCTATTTTGTTGGGGTGCCTGGGTGGCTCTGTCATTAAGCATCTGCCTTCGGCTCAGGTCATGATCCCAGGGTCCTGGGATCGAGCCCCACATCGGGCTCCCTGCTCAGCGGGAAGCCTGCTTCTCCCTTTCCCACTCCCCCTGCTTGTGTTCCCTCTCTTGCTCTGTCTCTCTCTGTCAAATAAATAAAATCTTTTAAAAAAATCTATTTTGTTACATGGATTTCACCAGCGGTGCTTGGTTACTAGGATTCAGGCATGAGAAATGAGCAGTGGAGTTTATCTAGTGTTGAGAGTTTAGGGTATTGGCAGTGTTACTGGAAATGATGGGCAATTTTAACTTTTTTTGGTTGTTTTATAGAAGAGAAGGAAAATGATTATGATAAGTGTTTTGCATGAGAATAACATAAAGGAGCAAAGTGGTTGGAAGAGCATACTAACAATACTGAGCATTTCCAGTGTCCTTTTTGGTGTAAAATGGTGGGTTTTTTTTTTAAATTTATGTAATCTCACTTAATTTTCCTGAGCGTATAAGTAAAAAATAACCTGTGAGGCTTGCAAAGCAAATGTTACTATCCTTATCTTAGAAATGAGGATATTACAACTTAAAAAGTTTAATGACTTTCCCAAACACATAAAGAAATCTAGAGGAAAAAAACGGAATAGGAATCCAAATCTCTGACTATTCATCTAATGCTGTAAAAGAGAAAGAAATCTTGATGTCCTCTACCCTATTAATTAGCATGGTTTGAGCAGCTTTAGGAATATTGGAGAATATTAGATTTCATTATATTTGTATTAACTCAAAGGAAGACATGCATATATATCTAGTTTTTGTGGAAAAATAAGTAACATTGCTTTAAACTCATGCCACTTATACTAATAAAACTGTAACTTTAGGTGGAGTAGTGTCTTGAACTCCACATGAATAATGGCTGCAAAAATAAATTCATTAAAGGAATAACATTTCATTTTGGAAGATGATAGGTGCATCTTAATGTGATATGAATATCAACTTCAGGCAGCAAGGTGTGGTAGAAAAAGCACGGGATTTGCAATATACAAATTAGAATCCTGTCTTAGCCTTTTCTGAAAATTAGATTTGGCATTCGCAATATAGGAATGATAATGACTTCCTCATAGCATGGTTGGGAGCACTCTGGATGGACTCACACCAGGAATTAAATGCTTCTACCTGAAAATGACACATTTCTGATCACATTTCATAAATTTTAGCGGTCATATGGCCATGCCTAAATTAAAAGGGGAGGGGAAGTCAAGTCCCCATTGGACCTGAAAGGAGAATGGGAGGTATTGGTGAGCAGCCGTCATGTGTACCATAATGATTTAAAAATCAGACAGATAAAAACTGAAATTATAATAAATGAGATAACAACACTTTCCAAAGCATATTTTCCAGAATTCTAGATCTAGAAAGATGTTGGTGGGTATTCCCAAAATATAGATTTCTTAGTTGAGTATCTCTGGAAAATAAGGGGTATTTAAAGTTCAAGGTTTTTCTATTGTAGAATTTCAGTAGGCTAACATGCATAAAGGATTTCCAAAGTGGGAGGTAGAAACTATAATATGTAGCAATCTTACTGAATCCTAGAATCCTTTTTTATTTGTTTGTTTTCTTTCTAAAGACCATTGTACGAGATTATGCTGTGCACATCCTCTCACACTTTGAGAAATGATGACTAGAATTATCTGGCGGCTGATGAGAAGGGAGTTTCTAGAGCCTGGATGGAAATACAAAACTTCTAAGTTCTCAGGATGATTGCCTCTGAAGGCAACCCTCAGGTGCTCCATCCTTGAGAGCAGAGTGCTGGTGAGTCCAAGGTTTAGAAATAAAATCACTTATTTTGAAAGATACCTATGGTGATATTTCCTAAGAAGAAACTGAGGGCATTGAATGCAGATTGTTGTATGGAGTGTAAGAAGGTTGGAGTTGGGCTAGATGTCATGGTTGTATCCCAGAGACTAAGGCCTAAGTCATACTACAGCTGAGGCCAGGGCAGGTGGTTGATCTTTCTCTTGGTGCAATGATTGTTCTCTTTTATTTTATTAATATTTCATTGTTAGTGGCATTGATAAATATTTCACTCTGAATGCTGCATCACAGGACTGATCTTATAAAAGTGTGAATGGAGATGAAAAAGTAGTGAGTCAGAGGTGGTGTTTCTTTATGCATCTGTACATGGTAGGAGGGTGACAGAGGGGTCAGGGTGGTGACCCTCAACAAGTTGGTAGTTTGTTTGATTGCCATCCAAAGGGATACAAATGTCTTCCACTTAGGGTTTCCAGGCAAAGGACAATAATTGGAGAGTTTAAAACCTGCCCCTACCTAAGTCAGTGGCTGAATGACAATACACAAAGACCTGGCCCATTGCGTAGAGCATATCTGAATCTGAAAATAAGAGGTCATACTTGGGATGCCTGGGTGGCTCAGTCGTTAAGCGTCTGCCTTCGGCTCAGGTCATGATCCCAGGGTCCTGGGATCGAGCCCCACATCGGGCTCCCTGCTCGGCGGGAAGCCTGCTTCTCCCTCTCCCACTCCCCCTGCTTGTGTTCCCTCTCTCTCTGTGTCTCTCTCTGTCAAATAAATAAATAAAATATAAAAAAAAAAAAACATTTAAATAAGAGGTCATACAGGACCAAATTTTACTTGGTGATATCTATGGTTTGGGGTTTCTACTTTCAGAAAGTATATATCTTAAAAAATATATTACAAGTAAAATTCAAACTGTGGCAAACTTCAGTGATAACTAGCTGTGGATTTTAACGAGCTATTCCCAAATTACTTGGATTCATTGCTCATCGAGTCCGTGCCTTTAAAATCAGAAGTTCCATATTTATCTAGATAATTTGGACAAATAATGCCCAGTTAATAGGATTTTATGAGTGTATTATGACTGATGCTTCCTCCAATATTAATATTTATTTTATGACCAAAATAAATATTAAATAATAAAATAAATATTATTTTAGCTTGATATTATTCAGAGCAACATGGTCTATTTCTTTTTTTAAGATTTATTTATTTCACAGAGAGAGAGAGAAAGAGAGAGTGGGGGGAGGGGCAGAGGGAGAGGAAGAGAGAGAATCCTCGAGCAGACTCCCTGCTGAGTGCAAGCCTCACAAGGGGCTTGATCCTAGGACTCTGAGATCATGACCTGAGCCAAATCAAGAATCAGATGCTTAACTGACTGAGCCACGTAGGTGCCCCAGTTATGCTCAATATTTCTGTACTACATCTTCACATTTGGAAATCTGAGGAAGAAATTTCTCTTTTTTTTTTTTTTTAAGATTTTATTTATTTATTTGAGACAGAGAGAATGAGAGAGAGCCCATGAGAGGGGGGAGGGTCAGAGGGAGAAGCAGGCTCCCTGCCGAGCAGGGAGCCCGATGCGGGACTCGATCCAGGGACTCCAGGATCATGACCTGAGCCGAAAGCAGTCGCTTAACCAACTGAGCCAGCCACCCAGGCGCCCAGAAATTTCTCTTTTATTAGGCTTCTCATAGGTAGGTATCTGAGGTACACATTTTATATGAGATCATAGATATAAAAATATGTAAAACTAAAAGGCATTCACAACTTTGTAAAGTGTGGATTTTTAAAATTATTGGAGATTTTCAAACTCCAAAATCTGAATTTTAAGAAATGGTCACCATGATTGTGTTTGGATTTCGCAGTTTCAATATCAATACGAAGTCTGCAACACTGACCAGTTTATGTAAGCTGCAATTATGATCTGGGTGTGATTTTCAACAGTCATTTTCATTTTACTGATGTGTCTCTTTTCACGATTGCTCTCAGGGTTTCTATTAATAGCTACATGGGACACTCCTAATTCTTAACTAGTGCAAGTTTCATCTTCTCTTCATTTTCTCATGTCCTCAGAGTTTAATGACTTTAGATAAGCCCACTCTCCGGTTTCTAATTATGTTTACCCAGCCTACCCATTTTGCTTATAAAAGCAGCTATTCCCAATATGCAATCTAAAAATATATTTCATGCTATATCATTGGCCATTCTAATATTTTATGAGAATCTGTTGAATGTACCAACTTCTCTAGACCAAATCATGACAAAAGCTATGTCTCTATAACAAAACCATTTTAAGAATTGATATTACTATTTAGAGTATTTGGCACCAATCCTTCCTAAAATAAGACTTAAGCAGTAAGTAACTCTACTGAAAATTGTTTTATAGGTGTTTTTTTCATAATTAGTAGAAAAAATGCATTAATACTATTTTCACATTATGTATGTGATCACAAACATAAAACAGGAGGAGGTTTGGGCAAACTAGAGGCAGAAATAAAAATAATGGACTTACCTAGGTATACTCTTTTTGTTCTTATTCTTATAATTCAACCAAAAGCATTGAATTAATTGAAATTACATAGCTTTGGGTGAAGATGACAACTGGTTGATCTTCCTTTTTCTTCTCTTCCCAAATCAACCCATCATCATCTGTTGACTTTATTTCCCAAATATCTCAAATCTTTCCATTTCTCTCAATCAGCTTTGCCAACCCTGCTGAAAATCATACACTAGAGATACTACAGAACACTATCATCTCTTGTTTGGACTAGAGCCTTTTAGCTGGTCTCCCTAATTTCACTCTTAACCTCACTCCTACTGACCTAGTCTTCTCCTAGCAGCCAGAGCAGTGTAATAATGCGCCAGTAATTGATTTCCCATTGCATGTAGAACCCAATTTAAAGTATTGCATAATCTGTCCCCCCTCCTCTTTCCCCGTTCACTTCTTTCCAGCCCTTCCTTTTTTCTTCCTGTAGTCTGAACAGACTACATTCTTACCTTCCTCAAGGACTGTGCAAAGATTATTCTCTTTTCTTGGAATTTCCCTTTCTCCTCTTTGAAGAGCTAGCATCTTTTTATTTTTAAAAAGTCTGAGCTTACATGCCACATAGTCAGAAAATCTTTTCTCAACTATCCTAAGGCAGGTAACACTTACTAATCACCCCCTTTTTTTGTTTCCTTAATAATGCTTATCATAACTTATGCTATAGATTTCATTATTTCATGAGTAAGTTTTTTTTTTTTCTGTATTTCTCACTAGAATCTGAATAATACTAAGCACCATGAGACACCATCACCAAGGATGATGCTTGTCTCACATATTACTTAAATGAACACCTAGGTGGAAAGAAGGCTTTATATCAAAGGAATGAATATAAGAAAGGAAGGAAGGGAAGGAGGCAGAGATGGAAAGAAGGAAGGAAGGAAAGCAGATTTGTCAGAATAATGCTGCCGACCTGGGGAGGTTTGTGGACTACAAGCCAAGAGGCTGGTTACACACCTCCCTCTTTGTTCACCTAACAGAACCCCATTTAAAAATTCCATCCTCTTTTCCACACTCCACAGTATTCTACTAGTGAATTGTTCAGCATAGTCCTACAAAATTACTTCCAGTACTCCATTCTTCTTTGTATTTTCCTGCCTCTATGCTTTTGTTTATGATGAACTAAATACGTTTTTCAATAAATGTTCTGTTCAAATGCCATGCTTCCTATGAAACCTAATCACTGTTGACTCTAAACTATCATAATATTTTATTTTAACCTTTCTTATAAGAAATCACTTTCTGGTCAATGGTTTATAATTCTTCAGGTTTATATCTTATATCTTCTGTACTCTGGGCTCCCAGAGAAAGAAATATCTATAGTTAATTCTTCTTCTTAATCCCTTACAGTATCTGGTGTGGTACCTTAACCATAGTATGTTATCCATAATTTTTGTTTTAACTGAGTTCTTTACCCATGTACTAACAAATCAATAAACGTTACGTGGCTACAATTTTCACTAATATTTTTTAGACCTTGGCTTTGAACAAGGCTCTTTATTTTTTTTCTGATGGAAAGTTAGTTGCATCATGATATTATAATGCCACTTTGGACTGATAACATAAAATATTACAGCAGGCAATTCCAATCCACTTATTTGCAGAGCATCTAATATACAGTTATTTAGCATCTACTCCACACAAAAACATTAAACAGTAGGAAAATAAATTGCTTTTTTACTCCTTATTTTTTTCCTCCTTCTAAGTACTGTAACAATTCTGTCAAAACAAGACGCTTAATTATGGCACCTCTGCTTTGGAGGTTATTAATGTAGACAAAACTATTGACATATTATATAAGATACAGCAGAGTGAAAAGTTTAATCAGCTGTAAAAACACCACTGAATTAGATTCCAAATATGATGGGCCATCATAGAAAAATGATTATTGATATAATTCAGAAAATAAGATCTTGGGTGGGGAATCTTGCTGAATAAGGAAATGAGGGCTTACAGCATTCTGTCCAAGAGGAGAAAGATTGGCTATCAAAAGAAGAGCTTGATGTTCATCTCTCTAATAGAAATCATTTGGTATCATGCCATGAATGGTGAGCTTGCAAAATGCACAGTGTGAACTAACATATACCCTTGGCTAGGAGTAGGTTCATAGGCAGAACCCAAAGCTTGATGAAAAATATACCCAAACCTTATATATTCATGGAGTGTGATCATTGTCATCTTTGACTTGTTCCTTATCATTATACCAATAATGTTGACCTCAACACCTTTTCTTGCCTGCAGGTTTCTGCACTGTTTTTCCCTCCTTGAGCCACTATTTTCTTAGGTCCTTGCATGTACGTATCCTTCTCATCATTCAGGTTCAAAGCCACCTTCCCAGGAAGGGCTTCCATGATCACCATATCGTGTTTACCATACCCTCTCTAGTCACACAGGACACATTGCCTTGTTTCTTTTCCTCATTAACTTTGTCAATACCTGAAATTACTATTCTTCTGATTATTTGATTACTGTTTTTCTCACCTACTAAAACGTAAACTTAATACCTATAGGATGTTTGTCTGTCTCATTCACTGCTATGCTTCAAGTGCTGGAATGATGTCTGGTATTAGTTTTTCCATCAACATTATAGAACAAATGGCTGGACCTCATTTGGCATGCTATCTTTCTCCAGCATTGTAGAATTAGTCTTCAGCTTATTAAGAAAGGTCAATAATGCTATTTTCCTGCTGAGAAAATGATGTGGAAAGATTGACTGTAAGATCACTCACAAACTGACTGTGAAAACCTACTGGAGTTCTCAAAATTTTAGAAGGAAAGGGAACATTTTAGGAAGAGAGCAGCAGAAGATGGGGAATTACCATTTAGTAAGGATCTATCATGTGCCAGGTAGTATGTTAGGTGGTTTAGTCATATTACACACTTATTAATCATAATAATAACAAAATTATTGAACCCTTATTATGTGCTCAACACAACTCTGAAATCTTTCATTTTATTCCATTTTCTCATTAAATCTTCACCATTAAACTTATGAGGTAGGTACTATTATTATCTTCATTGCACAGTGATGGAAATGACCTCTTGGCAGGTATTATTTTCTCATTTAAGACAGGAAAACCAAGGTTAATAGTAATTTTTTTCAAGGCTACAAATCTAGTAAGTGACAGAATGTAGATTTGAATACAGATATTCTATAATCTATGCTTTGCTCTTTTCATGGCAAATTTATATATGTATGTAGTATGTTTGTATTCATGTGAGGTCTAACTCTGGTCAAGGATTGTTATTGATCCTTCAAAGGGGAGTGATGGAAGATTCTCCAATTGGTGAAAAATCAGTCATTTTCGGTGTGCCTACCCATGTGCTGAAATGGAATTTTTCTTAGAGTACACAAATAGCATAAAGGACAGGATAAGCCACAACAGGTTTACTATGAAATGGTAGGGTGTAATAAGTGATAAAAGAATAAGATTGACTTGATTATAGTGTTAATTGATAGGTATGAATGTAAACTCAGGAGAAAGTTTTAGGGAGGGAGTACAAGATGCAGGCTATAGTCATCAGGAGAGGCTCCACAGTTTGGGTGAAGCTAGGGAAGGGTCTTCAAGGATGGGTAAGAATGAGGAGAACAGAGAACATCAGAGAGAGAAGGAGAGAGAATAGTGTTCACAAATGTACAGAGCAAGAAGCTGAGCATGCCATGTGAAGGTATAAAAGAGTAGGGAGAGGTTAACTACATTGGAACTGAAGATGAGGGTCAGAGGTAGTAAGTGGCAGGTCCCACTAAGATGATGTTATTAAATGTGTATCTCCTTTTCCTGCTCTCCTTTCCTGCAGGCATCTTCTTGGTATGGGTGCTGGAGGCAGTGTATGAAAAGAAGGAGGGGGAAAGGGAGGCTGTCTCCTTCTTTGGCAGCACAGCTGATTGACCACAGGAGTCTTTAGGAAACACACTCTAAGAGCAGTTTGACAAAAATGGGCACCTCTTCAAGATGCCCATTATAACTAGGGATGAAATGGGTTTCTGCTGTGTAGAAAGGCACTCTGCCAATACATTTCACTGTGCTTCTGATCAGTTTTCTGTTTTTATGGTTAATTGCTTAACTAGGGGCTTCTGCTTTACTTATGAGCCTGGGGATTTTTATGAGGACAATGTACTTTCATGCACTAAAGAGACTTAAAAAAATGTCTCACCCCTTAAAATTAATTCTGGCAGGGAAAGTCAGTATATAACATTAGCTGTTTGGGAGGCATGCTATCTATCAATGAGAAAATTTGCTGTTGCCATCGCTTTAGCAGTACAAAGATAAATTGATGTTTACAAGCAAATTATCCTGATACACAGAAATTCTAAGGTCAGAGTCTTTACCAAGTGTGCTTTATTTTGTTCAGAATTTTAAAAGGTAATTAGTCTATACTTTATTCAACCGATATTCAATAATTAAATCTTTGAGGAACTACCATGTGTCCTGTGCTTTCATGTATATTATTTCATTTAATCCTAACACTCTTGCAATTTTATTAAAAGACCAAGGGTTAACCTTTGGTCCAAAGTCACAGACAGTGAGTGGCAAAATTGGAATTTAAGCCCGTGTGCTCTGACTATGTCTTAAGCTCTTCTTCCTTCACTGTAATGTGTTTATTTTCCAGCACTATGTAGTTCCCTTACCTTGCTGGGGAATCATATTCCCTCCCTCCCTCTCTCCCCTCTTTCCACAGACAATTAATGATATCTAAGTTCCAGGAGTTATTCTAGGAATTGTAGGTCCAAAAAAAAAAAAAAAAGGGCATTCCCCCACACTAGGAAGGAGTTACGAATCTACCAGGGGGATTAAGTATTTTTTTTTTAAAGATTTTATTTATTTATTTGAGACAGAGAGAATGAGAGAGAGCACATGAGAGGGGGGAGGGTCAGAGGGAGAAGCAGGCTCCCTGCCGAGCAGGGAGCCCGATGCGGGACTCGATCCAGGGACTCCAGGATCATGACCTGAGCCGAAGGCAGTCGCTTAACCAACTGAGCCACCCAGGCGCCCGGGGGATTAAGTATTTAAACCATAAATGTGGTGGCATACCAACTATGCCACGATTGTTCCATGTTAGTGGAGCACAGCCTTGACCCATTTTGCAACTATGCAGTCTTTCATAAATTCTCTCTGGGATAATTAGCTTTCTGGAATATTACCAAGCCGCAGTAAATTTTCCTTTCTCAGCATTCTTGGGAATATCTGAAATACAGGACAAATACTCTTGCCACCAAATAATGTTAACATACTTAATTTGCATGCAACTCCGTGTAACAATACCTGTATTAAATGTAAGTGGGGTGATTGCTTCCACACACAGTTTCTGGGCAACTTTATTCTGAAAACCTTGTTAACATCACCCACAGAACTAATGTTATTCCCTTTACTGAGAGATTATTCTGGCTTGGGAGTGCATTATCGGTGTTTCCCTTGAAGCATGAACAGAACCAGGAAGTCCTTCAATTCAAATGTTCTTCCTAGTGCATTATACCACCACCTCTGCTTACGGTTGCATCATGCCCTTATCTCTTCCTCTCTCGTATTTTAGGAAGACCCAGACCCTAGTCTTTATGCTCATTGCCTTGTCAACACTCTCCCAGGAAAAATTCTAGATTTATTTTTTTATTTTTTTTTAAAGATTTTAGTTATTTGACAGAAAGAGCACAAGCAGAGGGAGCAGCACGCAGAGGCAGAGGGAGAAGCAGGCTTCCCACTGAGCAGGGAGCCCGATGCGGGACTCGATCCCAGGACCCCGGGATCATGACCTGAGCTGAAGGCAGACGCTTAACCGACTGAGCCACCCAGGCGTCCCAAATTCTAGATTTATAAACACAAGGGTCATAACGACCCAACATCATTGGGGCAGGAAGACTTCTGCCTTCAATCTGTTGGTTACCATTTTTTTCTCCATTGACATTTCTCCCTTGGCCAGAGTGTCACTGGATCATCCAGGGGTCACTCTGCTCATCCCTGTGTTATAGCCTTTGTACAAGACACATCACACACAAATCCTGCTGAGCTGGTACAGGTGTGTTCAGCAGGTGCCTCAGCTGTATCCCACCTGCTGTCAGGAACAGCCCTTTATAGAAGCTCATTGTGGGCTTTAAGCACAGTGGGAGGCATGAAGGAAAACTTCTGCATTGGATTAGTCACCTCTAACCACCTCATTAGGTTTGATACCCACAATGAACAGATTGGTCTCAGTTTAGACAAGATTAAGGTTTTTAAACCATTTTTACTGAGCTACTTTACTGGGCACCCTCTTTGAGAGCACAATCTTACAGTAGGTTTAGCTCCTCTCTTCTCAAAACATTTTCGCTGATTGGGATGGTTGGGACAGGCTTCTAACCATGACCCCTGAAGCTGCAGGGAAATGCAAGGGATGTCTGCTCAACTGGGCGTGCGAGCTATTCTGACTCTCTGTGAGTGGCTTACAACCCTCGCTGCAAACACTCTTCACCAATTCAGCTCTAACGAAATACCGAAGTGCAGGGAGATAAGAATTTGAAAGAGCAGAGTCTTGGGCTATGGAGATTGATAGATCTAGATTCAAGTTCTTGTTCCAACCACTTACTAATTGTGTGACTTGGGACGCATTACAATTGGGAATGTGGCAATAGAAGAATTGGGGTCTGGCTTCTTCAAGTGGTTTTCTTTATTTCATCCCAGAAAAAGAAATAACTATTGAAGGGCAGGTGATCATTATCATTTGATAATGCATTTCGTGATAGTCAAGTATTTTATTAGTAATCCCTAACATTATGTAGCCCTTAACTGTTCTACTTGCTTGGCATGTACTAGCTCATAATTGTCATAATGCACCTATGAGGAAGACGCGATCATTATCCCTGTTTTATAAATGAAGAAAAATCAAAGCTCAGGGAGATTAGAGAGCAAACGTTTATTTGCTGCCATAAGAGGCACATTTTGTTTTTCTTCCTTCCCTGGATCCGGTATAGCACTGCGCTCTCATCCTGCTCCTCGGCCAGTATTGGCCACACCCTGCCCCTTCCTGCTGACTGGACTTGTTCTCAGGGCAGCTGGGTTTGTGGACCTGTGGGCTTCCCAAATGTGGAAGAAGCACCTCTATGGATACTGATCAGGCCCCAGTGCCTTCCCCAAATTTCACTCTGGGCATAGCCAGGCAGAGCTCAATAAGGGTAAATGCCGTATGTAATAAAACTTGCTTAAAATGAGATGTGCTTTTCAAGTCAGGAAAACAGGGAATTCCATTTTAAATCTCAGCATAGTACAAGGAGGAACATGTTATGTTCCCATAGATTCATGTTCACAAAGATTCAGTATGAAGGATCTCATGGGAAGGGATAGTGTGTATTCTCAGTTCTCTGCAATCTTTATAAGTGGATTTTTTTCTGAGTAAACGTTCTACTTCTGCTTATTGTGCTCTTGAAAGCACATATGACTTCTCTGATCTCTTAGGATTCATTAAAGGCATATCTTACCTTTAGACACAGCATAAGCATATGTGCTCACCGTTTTGTTTTGTTTTTCACAAATGTGCACATACTTAACTAAAAAATGATCACTGAGTCCTGTCCAACTATGACACCATATTTAGAGACTACTCAAAAAATTTTTGCTGATTCCAGATTATCAAGATTAAAAATGAAAAAAAAAAAAAGAAAAAAACAAAACAACGAAAAGCACTAGAGCTTTCCCAAATCCATTCTGATTTTTTTTTTCTTTTCTAAACCATCAATTAAATTCTCTAAGCCCAAGTATCTCAAACTTAGCTTTTGGGAGAGTTATTGTTTTTTTTTTCTTTTTTTAACTTATAAGTCATGCATCTCATCTGTGTTGACAATACATCACATTACATTTGTGGCGACAATAGATCCATTTCAAGGTTACTTTGGAATGGCCTTTGAGCACCCCATACTTGGGCTGGGACCATCAGTCTAGTTACAAAGTTAACCCTTCATGCAGTGGACAGAGACCACCATCTTTGTCTAATGATGACAAAGGACAGTCTATGACCAATGATAACTTTTTCTGGAGTTTCTACCTGGTGTGTTGCATATATAAATATATAAAACAGGTACTATAGAAAAGAGCTCAAGGCAGTAAAATAAAGTGTTTGCTGGCCATAAATGAGAAACTGGCTTTCGGAGGCCTGGGCCCCTGATCTGTTTGCTTCACAACCACACTGTCTCCAGCTGTGCACTGGTTCCTGGCCTCAGATGACAGTGGTTGGGCCAAACACGGCTCTGAGGCTGGTAGCTCAAATTGAATTATTTTCTCTTCTTGCTAACATCCCGGCATCTCCCTCTATGCTGCCCAAGGCTCACCCCTATTATATTGTGTTCCTTCCCAGCCACCACGGTGAAAGGTCATGGCTCTGTTTGCCTGATCTTTGTCACTATTTCCAACTTCTTAGACCGGTGACATTACATTTCATTTCAGTCTTAACTTGGCCAATCAAAGGGCCATAAAAGTAAATGCCTAAAATTACAAAATTCCAGAACAGTTCCACTTCTGTAAAACTGCCAGCACACCCAAAGACCCTATCCAAATAGTGTTCACTTACTAATGTCAAGTCACACCTGAAAAACTCTGGCAAAGCTAGAAATGTGTGATGCATCAGAGCTGCCCTTTTTTATTGCTTTTCTCCTGGGTACTAAGGCAGAGGTAGGTTTTTATTTTCACTGTCAGTATTTTCATTCATCTGATGGATATCGGAGGAGTAATAATCCTTCAGTTTATACAATTAAGTGCTAATTATATTAGTCTGTTTTATGTCATAATGCTGTGTGCCTACAGGAGAGGGAGAATGGGAGGGCAAGACAGAAATTGGAGTAGAGGTTGTTTTGCATTTTACTGCTACCCTAGTCTTTGGGATTCTTTTCCAGCTATTATGTCTAAAATTCCAGCAATCCCTATTTTCAATTTGGGGTCAGGGCCATCAAGTAAGTCTGACAGAAGGGGGCTGATAGTTATTCAATTTAAGTGAACCAGAAATCAAGTCCAGCGTGGTCAGACACGCAGATAGCATAGGTTGAAAAAGAAAGAGAAGAAGATGAACCAAAGCTATTTAAAAAAAGAACAGATAAGATAAAAGTTCTGGCCCATAAAAATTCAGAAACTAAACAATGGCATTTTATGCATAGGCTATTAACAGCCAAACTTCTTCCTTTTATCTGCCGTTGTCTTCATTGCTACCAGAACTCACCTGTCTTGAATCACATTTCCAGAGACTTGATTCTGTTTTCTAAGGTGACAGCTAATTAGACAAATTCTGCTCAGATGATCCCAATAACAGTGGCTCTCAGCCCTGGCTGCACATTATCATCATGTTATCATCACTTGGTACGCTTTGTAAACATAAGGAATGCCCAGGCCTACCACATACCAGTTAAATCTGAATTAGCCTGACCCTTGCTACTCGGCTGTGGTGCCTGAGTAAGTAGCATCAGCATAACCTAGTAGCTTGTTAGGAATGCAGACCCGCAGGCCCAACCCCAGACCCACTAAATAAGAATCTGCATTTTAAAGAGATCTCCAGATGATTTACGTGCATATTAAAGCTTGAGAAATGCAGTTCTATGACCAGGCATCAGCAAATGTTTTCTTTAAAAAAACAGACATAGGGGCGCCTGGGTGGCTCAGTCGGTTAAGCGACTGCCTTCGGCTCAGGTCATGATCCTGGAGTCCTGGGATCGAGTCCCGCATCAGGCTCCCTGCTCAGCAGGGAGTCTGCTTTTCCCTCTGACCCTCCCCCCTCTCATGCTCTATCTCATTCTCTCTCTCAAATAAATAAATTTAAAAAAAATCTTAAAAAAACACAGACATAAAACACAGTAAATATATTAGGCTTTGTAAGCCATATGTAGTCTGCCACATAATTTTTTTTCTTTGTTTTTTTTAACAATGCTTTAGAAATGTAAAAGCATTCTTAGGTTGGGACATTCAAAATTAGACAATCACTAGATTTGGATCACCTTATAGTTTATGAGACCAATTTACTAATGAAGATATAAGTGTCAGGAGTTTAAATTTCTTACCTAAGAGGAGAGAGTAGTAGAGTGGGAACTAGGATCCAGACCTGTCTTTATTCTTTCCACTCTGATATGGTGTCTCTGGTCGACATTTTACATCTCTCAGGGGTATTTGTATCATGACTGTGTCTGAGAAAGAACAAAGGACTAATACTATATGAGCAAATAATTTCAATGTATGTAAACTCATTTAATAACCTTTATATCAATGTTATGTGGAATTACTATCATCATCCCCATTTTCATTTGAGGAATCTAAGGATTTAAAAAGTGAAGTAATTGACCCAAAGCCCTTATGTGGTAAGTGTTAAAGCTAGGACTCTTGAACTGCAAGGACATGTGGACCTCCACACTGCATTGTCTTCACATTACTGTGTAAAGAGTAAAACCTATAAGCTTCTCGACCTTGGGTAAATATCAAAATCACACGTGGTGCTTCTTAAACATACAGACACTTGGACACCACCATTTTGATCCAACAGGTCTGTACTGAGGCTTAGACATCTGTATTTTAATGAACTTCCAACTTCCTAGGTGCCCAGTAAAGGATGATGAGCAATATATTAGTGTGAGACTTCACGTCTTCATTTCAAGTGTTGAAAAAAAGTAGGCACAATCTAGGTTGTAATTCTAGAACACAAAGAGAAAGTCCCCACATGGTTCAGAACATTCAGAAGCATCTTTAAATCCAGTCCAGCTCTGCTGAGACCCTGACACACTGCCTACACCTACTATCCCATTGGTGGGTCGGAGGGGGAGAAGAGTAGATTCTACTCCCTTGTCATCCACTTATTGGATATTGACTAGCTATGGGCAGATTGTTTGGAGCCACAGTTACCATCTGCTTCCTGAAACCTCAGCATGTGCCTTGCTCATGGTGGGGATGCTCATCGTGGCCCACCATCTGCACCATGGGGCACTGAAGTGGTTTATTTTCTCCAGAACGAAAACCACAGAGTCCCATCTTCTATTCCTTTTCCAATAGCTCATAAGCCTGACTTTTGTAAACAAACACCCTCACTGCCAGGCAGGGCCTTCATTTCTATGTGTCCAACAGCTAGCCTGCTCTACTGAAACTTTGCAGTCTACTTCGTAGTGCTCCAGCACCCTCCAAAGTTCTGACCAAAGTAAGTTACAGCAGCTAATCATTCTGCACCTGGATCTGAAGTAACATTCTTAATTTCCCTTCCTTGTCCTCTTCCAGATTCTCTCCCACTGTCCTGAGGATAAGCTTTATTCTCACTCCCCTCCCTGTGGCTCCTTCACATGGCAGAGAGCCTGCAAACCACTGGGCTTCCAACCCGCACTTACTGTTCCACAACACCAAGCTGTTGGCTGGGAAATTTATAGAGCAGTTGGTTAAAAACTCTTAAATCAATCTGGCTGTTTAAAACTGGAGACTGCCTTTGGCAGATCCATCCTTAAGAATCTTCCTTGGCTGGTATTTTTAATTAACACAGTTAAATGCCTTGTAGTATTGGTCTAGGCCAACAGGACAAAATTAACAGAGAGACAAAGGCAGAGATGTTGACAGGGCTGAGAACTGACTTGGGGGAGCATGGTTTTCATCTCATCACAAGGTTAAATGAAGTCTCCCTAAATCCTTTAACACATTTCTCCTCTCAGACCTTAAGAAGGAGGTTGCTAGCAGAGTTCATTAGAGTGGTTCAGACTCAGGACTTTAAAAAAGTGAGGGACTGGATTTAACTTATGTCAAATACCTCACAGTCAAAAATAGCTATTCAACATACCTACCCATGAATAGTGAATAACAGGATTTTAGACTAAGTATCATTAATGCATGGCTTGTTTCATTCTCCAACAAACCCCAGAGGTAAATATTATTATTCCAGTTTTTGGATAGGGAAACTGAGATTCAAAAGCTTTAATTGACTCTTCAAGGAAGAAGGATGTAGTAGGTAAACAGTGGGTTCAAAATTTAAGTCAGTTCTTTCTAATTCCAAGTAATGACACTGTGATCACATTATGGCTGATTTAGTGAAGATCCTAACCAGTGAGCAAACTGCCAGTTGACACTTTGGGGAGTGCTTCCTACCTACAGGAGAGACAGTGCTCAGCATAGCACACCTGATCAATCCCTCCAAGACAGGATGCTCAGGAGATGTCATCTGCAGTGGCCTAACTGAAGCTGTACTAACATTGGGAGTACAGCTCTTTGTGTTCTCTCTTGGTGAGAATTAGCTTGGGTTATGATCCAACTGCCTTGAGAAGGTATATTGGTAACCCAAAATAGAAGGGGCGGGGGAAGGGAGGAAAACAGAGACAAAGCTCCAGATTGGGGATGGGGGAGCTCCCTATTTTAGCCAGTGGTTGAGTTACAAATGCAATGAAGATTCAGGCTGGTTAACCTGTTCCTTCCCAACGTGTCTCTCTGCCTTATAGTCAATGTTTACAAAATGTTCTAGTATGAAGGTATAATTAGAAAGTAAAAGCTAAGATTTTACTGCCAGGTTCCCAGGCAGATCAGCCCTTATTCAATACAGACTAAATACATCCATAAACCAGATTGTTCAAAGTGCAGATTAGCCGCTTTCATTTTCTGGTTAACTAAAGGTTGCACTCCAATCTGCTGGCCTGCTCTGAGACTGGATGGCTTCCTGAGTTATCATCCTATTGCATGGGTTCTGCGTTGTGTTAGAGATAGGGAATCATGATATCATGATAGCAATTTGTCACATTCTAGTAACTGAATTAAATTATGGATTCTTATGAGGAAAAGAAATGGAGACTGTCTGCTCTCAAAGGACAAGGAATAAGTCAATTGAACTTGCCCTATGAAGCACTCATCTGTTCATGTGGTTGCTGAAACATGCTTATTGATGGTGAGCAGGGAGCAATTAGGAATTGGGAGAACAGTGATAAGCCTTGAAAACATTGGTCAGAAAATCTTTGGCCACCATTCTAGCCAACTGAATGAATTTGTGAAAAGCCCGGTGGTTTTCATTTAATTTAGTCACAATCAGTAAGCCTTGACCTTGTGACAGACACTGAGCTAGACTCCAGTGATACAGCGATGACTGCTTCTCTCAAGAAGTTTTGTATCTGTCGCATTAGTTGGCTTGGTTGTGATGATATGTGGGGGATCTTATGAAGAGAGAAAATGCCCCAACCATGGTGGAATTTGGAAATTTATTAGATAATAGAAGTTTTGCTGGGATAGAATAAGAGAAACCCAACAGGCCCAAGTGAGTCCAGCAAACTCTCCAGACCGGGGTTCAGAGGAAGAATGCACAGCAGAAAGGTTCTTACATAGCCATAGATTGCCAACCATTGGAGCATCTGAGTTTCATCAGTAGGAAAGTTATGGGGAGCAGCCTTCCTTCTATTGAATCATGAAAATTCCCCATGTGTGTTTGTGTATATGAAGAGGCAGGAGGATTAAGATCTTGTTTTCAAACTAATATTCATTAAATGTTGGTATGCAAAATGTTAATTAGTAATTCAAACAAAGAGTTCAATGCACAAATAATTTTTTTTTAAAGATTTTATTTATTTATTTGAGACAGAGAGAATGAGAGACAGAGAGCATGAGAGGGAGGAGGGTCAGAGGGAGAAGCAGACTCCCTGCCGAGCAGGGAGCCCGATGCGGGACTCGATCCCGGGACTCCAGGATCATGACCTGAGCCGAAGGCAGTCGCTTAACCAACTGAGCCACCCAGGCGCCCTGCACAAATAATTTTTAAAAATGTTGTGTCCAGGGTGCCTGGGTGGCTCAGTTGGTTGGGCGTCTGCCTTCGGCTCAGGTCATGATCTCAGAGTTCTGGGATCGAGTCCTGCATCAGGCTCTCTACTCTGCAGAGAGCCCGTTTCTCCCTCTCCCCCTGCTCTTCTCTCTCTCTAATAAATAAATAAAATCTTTTTAAAAAATAAATTAAAATAAAATAAAAAATGTTGTGTCCATGTATTACAGAGCTCCATGGAGACTTTAACATGCCAATGCATCTCATAAATCTCTGAGAAAGGTAAAATCCTGTTACTGTGCTTGGGGCCAGGACTAGCCTAGAGTCAAACCATGTTAGCATTAGAACCGGTGACCGACTGACCAGTCACACAATTCCCACTGGGAATATCCTGGCAGAAAGAATTCTGCAAACATTTTAGTGAGGTCTTTGCATATGTCCTTACCATCTGGATGAGTTCAACGTGACTATTAATGCTGCCTTAAGCCGTTCAAACTCCCAGACCAGTGCTTTGTATCAGAATTTCTCTTCTTATATCATGAATCACACATGGACCCTACACTTATAAAATTCCATTTAGTTGCCATGATGTATTTGGTAGTCATCAGCAAGTGACTATTATGGGTTCAGCGCGTGAGTGCATGCGCCTGCGTGTGTGTGTGTGTTCTCTTTTCAGAAGACAGATCAGTAGCAAGTTCCCTGCTATTGTGTGAGTGCTAAATGCCATGGCGCACAGTCATGTATTGTATCCTAAATTGTTAGTGGCATTAATAACTGAGGAACTATGGCTGTATTTGTTGCGTCAGCCAGAAATATTCCCACTATTAACTTGTGGATAACAGCAGCAGCTTGTCTAATGAAAAATAATGACCTTAAAACAAAGAACTCTGAATAATTTGATTCCACTGAGAAGCCAATAACAGAAAAGCAGGGCATCCTCTTCAAGTTCCCACATTTCCTGTAGCACTCGTTCTGAATGACTTTATTAACTGTGTCTCCAGTGTGGGAGATGTAAAAATTAGTATGAATATTTTTCCCCTTCACTCCTTAGGTCTCTGAGGGTCTGAACAATGCAATTGAAGTGGTTGACTGTAACATTCTATTGGTTAAATTAACCTCCTAATGTGTGATGCTTCAACTCAAAAATGGATCGCAACATATGCAGATCTAATAAGCTGAAGAGCCTGGACTTTTTTTTTTTTTTTGGTAGAGGAGGTGGGATTTCTCCATTCTTCTCAGTAAGTTGTAAGGTTATAAGACATAGGAAACAATCAAATTCCCAGCCCAATAAAAGATTTTTTCTTTTTGCATATTGCCGTGCCAATTCTAAATGTGTAATTGCAAAATGGCATCTTGGCTTATAAGGCACACTAGTTTGATTGTGTGGATTATAAAGTCATTTATTTATGCACCCATTTGTATACAGTCTTCATCGCTACAGCATCTGGGAGTCTGACATTACTTAAAAAACACAATTAAATTTGAATACCTCATACTGGAACCTTATTATAAACTTGTTATTTCCCTCTCCTTAATTTCATCCCATTACTCCTAATTATAGTTTTCTATCATAAACAGTTCTTCAATTATTTCTCCCCTGGGGAATTTACAACCCAACATGCAACCTTTCTTCCTTTCTCCCACCCCTATTTTAGTCTCCTGAACAGTGGCACTGGGGTCCATGCAGCCCACACTTTCTATTTCTGGAACATTTGTGTGAGAGGCTCCTTAAAGAACAAAGGTCCTGCTCAGGTGAGTGCAATTTATCTGTAACTAAATGCAGGGTCAAAAACAGATGAAGCTGACAGCTTGGCCTTTAATTTTCGCTAGAATCCAGTTAAAGTTGCTAATTTTCTTTAAAACCCCATTTCTTTATTTGTAAAATATGCATAAAAATTTGTTCTACCTATTTCGTGGGGTATTTTGGGCTTATAAATCCAGAAGAGTGTTTTTAAACCATGGAGTCTTATTTAAATGTTACAAAACAGGGCGCCTGGGTGGCTCAGTCGGTTAAGCGACTGCCTTCAGCTCAAGTCATGATCCTGGAGTCCCGGGATGGAGTCCCGCATCGGGCTCCCTGCTCAGCGGGGAGTCTGCTTCTCCCTCTGACCCTCCCCACTCTCATGTGCTCTCTCTCATTCTCTCTCTCAAATAAATAAATAAAATCTTTAAAAAAAATGTTAGAAAACAATGATACATAGCTAATGCTCATAGAGCTCTTTTTGTGTGTCAGGTACTGTGCTAAGGAGTGTATCTACATTCTTTTATTTATCCCCTCAACAACCCTTGAGGTATTATTTTATTCCCATTCACAGATGAGCAAAATGAGGCACAGAGAGGTAAAATAGTCTGCCCAAGGTAAAAAATAAATAAATAGGTAAAAATAAATAAATAAGTACTAAGAAGAAACAAGGCCAGAATTCAAATACAGCTCTTTCTGATTCTACAATCTGACTCAAAGTAGCAGAACTGGAGAGCAGATTGAAGGTATCCACCATCTCTATTTTGGAGGCAAAACCTCATGGGAGCCTGAAAGGTGGTCAGGGTAGGAATATTATCTATACTTGAGTAATGAGAAATGTAATGCTAAATTGCATTTTCAAGAGTGGGCTGGGTTTAGAACTATGGAACTGGTGTTGTGATGATTAATTGAAGTGTCAGCCTGAGTGGCTATAGGTGCCCAGATTAAACATTGTTTGTGGGTCTGTTGGTGAGGGTGTTTCTGGATGAGATTAGCATTTGCACTGGTGGACTCTCTAAAGTAGATTCCCCTCCCCAACGTGGGTGGGTCCCATCCTATCCATTGAGGGTCTGAATAGAACAAAAGGTAGAATGAAAGGTATTTACGCCCCCTTTTTTTTCCTGCCTCACTAATTGAGTCAGGAAATCACATCTCTTCTCCTGCCCTCCAAAAGGAATTTATGTCATCGGCTCCTCTGGTTCTCCAGCCTCCAGACTCAGACTGAATTATACCACCAGCAGATGGCAGATCATGGGAATTTTCAGCCTCCATAATGGCATGAGCCCATTTCTCTATCTATCAAGATCTTGTTAATCATCTCTCTCTCTTTCTATATATGTATATCTGTAAATACCTATATACGTATAATCTCTCTCTCTATATATATATATTTATATCTGTAAATACCTATATACATGTAATCTCTCTATATAGATAGATAGATAGATAGATAGATAGATAGATAGATAGATAGAGTATATGTATATACTCTATACTCTCCTACTGGTTCTGTTTCTCTGGAGAATCCTGACTATGTAGGTATAAATAGAATAAGCAAGACCTCCACTGTGGGGAGAGGTCAGGGATCTGTAAATGATTCCATTTTGCTAAAACACAGGCTACACAAAGGGGTTAACTGGCAAGTAAGGCAGGCTGGGCCTTATTACAGAGAGCTTTGAAGACAGGTTAGAGAGTCTGGATTTTCTTTAGTAAAATAAATTATCCATTTTAGGATTAATTTTCTCAAACTTAATATAAGAAGAAGAGGAGGTATAAAAGAGGAGTAAAAGGGGGGGTGCCCGGGTGGCTCAGTCGGTTAAGCTTCTGCCTTCAGCTCAGGTCATGATACTGGAGTCCCAGGATCGAGCCCCGCATCGGGCTCCCTGCTCTGCGGGGAGCCTGCTTCTCCCTCTGCCTGCCGCTCCCCCGCCCCCACTAGTGCTCTGTCTCTCTTTATTTCTCTCTCTCAAATAAATAAAATCTTTTTTAAAAAAGGAGTAGAAGGAAGAAGAGAAAGAAAGAAAGGAAAGCTAGGAGGAGGATGAAGGAATGGAAGGGAAGAGGGTGGAGGAGGAGAAAGAGAGCAACAGCAACAAAAACAAAAGACCTGGCATTTCCGGCGTCTGTTCAGAGACAGAAGAGAACTCTCTATCCTCCACACTCCTACTCTCTACCCACTCTCCCCCACACTCAACACACAGTCCAGGTAAACTTGAGCCCATGTCCCCAATCCTAAAGCCGTGTCCGAAATACCTAACCTCCATGCTGCGGGCTGCTTGGTGCTAAGGCTTGAGCCTCACTTAGATGGCACTTCAGTTTGAGAAAAGTCATTCCCTGGGCAGATGTGTGATGTAATGGCTGCTTCAGCAGTTTTATTTAGAGGAGTCAAATGGCTCTCTATAATGAAGTACTAAGACTTTTAAGTCTCTCTTTCATGAACAAAGAAAATAGAGGCAGTGCTTCTGGACACTCGCAGAAGAGAGGATTTGAAGACAGGTTTTCTGAGAGAAGGTGAAGTGAGGCCTCAACAACCTGGTGAGAAGCCAGAGCCCACAGAGGTTGGTAACTGCAAACCTTAACCTCACAAGGGCTGATGTGTTCAATTTTAAGTTGTTTTCTGATTGGTTCTGTAATTCTGCTTTGCTTTCCTTCCATCTTCCATGAACTCTGCTTAGACAGCTTATGTAACCAATGTGGAGAAAATACGGTGTGGGAGAGGGGCAATATGCTTAAGTTTTGGAGCAAAGCAGACCAAATTTAGAGTTGGAACAGCTCCAGATCTTGGCAGGGTGTCAGAGTCCATCTGAGAGAGGTCAAAACTGAGCTGGAAACTGGACCCGCCCTTGGGGCAATAAGCAACCCACATCCTCCCCCACTCCAGGAATTCTCAGGCACCTGGCAAGGCATTTGACTTCTCACACTTTGTGAGATTGGGGTCTGGGGTTCTTTTATTTAGATACTAAAGCAAGGTGGTTTCAGAGTGCTGGGGGATCCAGTGATGCCTGGACAATGTAAATAACTGAGATTGTCTATGGTCTTCCCTGTTTGTTGCTGTATTATTTATTTCCTCTTCTAAAAATGCTTCCTTTAGCATCAAAGGTGTCCTGACTGATGATAGCACTTTTCTTCAAATTACTGTCAACATCTCACTCTGTACCAAAGGGTAGGTTAGGCCCTGGGTTACTGGTTAAAGGCAGGACGCCTTCTGTTCTCACTTATTATTGGAAAATATTGGATCTAAAACTATTTCAAGTATTTTTTTTACCTTTTGCTTTTTTTCACATGCTATTTGGACAATTTTTATTTGAGATTTTCTCCTTGATAAGGGTAATTCTATTGAACTAATAATTTGTGAGCAGGAAACACACTTATGGTTTCGATACCCAGCTGTGCCATCCTGGTTGACTAGAAGTACGTGGGAAAAAGTTGTTCACTCGCCCTGGCTTGTTTTAGGCAAAAGGCCCTGTCCAAAAGATGCCACACAGGAGATGCTTAGCATGGATAGAAACAATCTAATTGGATATGAAATGCAATATTTACATGTTGATTTATACCTTTTGAATGTCCTGTAGCTACTCTTCACATCCTTGTAAAAAAAAAAAAAATCTAAGTATTTGGTAAGTGCAGGGTTTAAATAGTTACTGAGATTCATAGCAATTAGGACTAATTTGCTTTTCAGGAGGTTTCTTTTATCCTTGCAGTTTTCTGAAGATAAATCATTTGACCTCAGGCTCACAGGAAAGATAAGCCCAAGAGAGAAGTATGACTTGGAAATAGCAGGGCCTCAGCAAATACTGAGCCATGAGGGCTGAGTTCGCCAATGGGGACCTGAAATCATATAGATTAGGGGTTTGCTCAAAGTGATCATCAGTGGCTGACACAGCCAGAGCAAGAAACTTTTTCTCTGAACTACCAACCTGGGGATGTTTCTACTACATTCTACCCCTATAATAAGCCATTAGAGTCAGCCAACATGCTTGAGCAATATGTGCCTAACTTTTCCTATACTAATGTGAAGATCAACCTCTATCCTTCAAACTTTCCCTTTCAATGGATGGTTTTCCTGTCTTGTCTTTGCCATATTAATTTACCACAGGAGTCTTTTTGTGTTTTTAAGTTAGTTTCCTCTTCAAGATCTTCTGATGGTCACGAGATGTCTTGGAAGTAAAGCTTCTTAATCTCACACTGGTAGTCAGAGCTTTTTATAATCTAATGAAGTGGCAATTCACCTTTGTCTTCCATTCATAAAGAATAGCACTTCCCATTATGGAGCACTATTCAGTACTAGACACTTTACATCTACGATCTCATTTAACCCAATGAAATAGGCAATACTGGTATTCTCAATTTTATAGATAACATTGTAATGCTAGAGAAGTTAAGTAACTGGACCAAGGTTACTGAAAAAAATCAGAAGTAGGATTCAAATTCAGGCTATCAAACCTACCCAAGGCTTAACTCTTGAGCTGAGTTCCTTCTTGGCAGCAGCCTATCCCACCTCTTCAAACTGGTCAGGATCCATACTTCCCACTGTCTATTTTGCTTATTCTCACATTTAAGCCTCTGCTTATCATCTACTACTCACCCAAACTGTCCCTCTTTTATTGTCTATCCAAGTCCTTCTTTAAAGGCCTGTGTTAATTTCCTATTGCTGTTGTAATGAATTACCATAAATTTGGTGGCTTATAACAACAACACACATTGATTACTTTTTAGTACTGGTAGTCAGAAGCTGAAAATGGGTCTTACAAGGCTAAAATCAAGGTGTCAGTAAGACTGCATTCCTTCTGGAGGCTCTGGGGAGAGAGTCCGTTCTTTGCCGTTTCCAGCTTCTGGAAGCTGCTTGCATTCTTTGACTGATTGCATCTCCGACTCTGCTTCCATCCTTACGTCTCCTCTGACTCTGACCCTCCTGCCTCCCTCTCTCTTTTATAAAGACCTTTGTTAATATATTGGGCTCACCCAGATAATCCAGGACAATCTACCCACTTCAAGATTCTTAATCACAACCAAAAAATCCATTTGTCAGGTGAGGTAATACATTCACGGGTTCCAGGAATTGAGACATAGACAACTTTGTGGGGTCTTATTTCTGCCTTCCACAATGACCAATTCCAACCTCTTTGCCACTCTCAGGGGTTCCTGAAAGCCTCCATCAGCAAGCTGTCCCATTCTATATCTTATTGCTTGTACCTTCAGAGCTTTGAAAACTTTGCTTTCCACTCAGTTGTATAATTTTGAAAATTGGGTTCCATATGTTGTGGGCTCAGAGTGTCTCAGCTACAACCTTAGAGATTATCCAGGGCAGGGATAACAAAGAGGTTTCATTTTTTTTTTTAATATTTATTTATTTGACAGAGAGAGAGACAAAGAGAGAGGGAACACAAGCAGGGGGAGTGGGGGAGGGAGAAGCAGTCTTCCCACGGAGCAGGGAGCCCGACGTGGGGCTCAATCCCAGGACCCTGGGATCATGACCTGAGCCTAAAGCAGATGCTTAACAACTGAGGCCCCCAGGCGTCCCAGAGAGGTTTCATCTTAAATGTCACATCCATGCAGCTGGTAGAAGTAGCTTAAGGTTCTGTGTTGGGAGGATTTTGAGGCTACTTCTGGTTTCAAAACAAAGAAGGCTGTCATCAAATAGAATGTCTGCCATGAAGGCAAGAAGTGAAAATGGCTTGGGGGCCACATGCTGGCCACTTCTGCTCTTCTCTCCTATCTCTCCATCTTCAAAATGAGGAAAAGCAGTTGGAAAAGGGCAACCAGCTTTTACAGAGGGCCTACTGTATGTCTGGCACTGTTCTGATATATTATCTAAACTTAGCTTCTTTGACCCTCATATTGACCTTATAAATAGAAGCAGAAATTAGGGTTCAAAAGTTTATAAAACATGTTCAAATGTCCATTGGAAGAACTTGGGACAAAAAACGAGATGTATTATATTCACTTTGGCAGCACATGTGCTAAATGCTAAAATTGGAAAGAAACAGAGAAGATTAGCATGGCCCCTGCACAAAGATGACATGCAAATTCATGAAAAACTCCATGTTTTTGACAAACAAACAAAAAAACAGACTCTTAACTCTAGAGACTAAAATGGTTACCAGAGGAGAGGAAGGTTGGGGAGGGGGGGTGGGGAGGTGAAATAGATGAAGGGGATTAAGAGTACACTTGTGGTGAGGAGCATTAAGTAATGTATAGAACAGTTGAATCACTACATTGTACACCTGAAACTAATATAAAGCTGTATGCTAATTACAATGGAATTAAAAAAATACAGAACTAATTGCAAATCCAATTCTGTTCAGTCTAATAAACTAGAGATTTAAATGATTTACACAAGGCCAAATGCAACTAGAAACAAAGTTAGATTAGAATTATGATAAATACATTTCCCCAAAAAACATAGGACATAGAGATGGGCACATGACCACAATGCTGAATACTTAAACCTGGGACTTTTATAAGAAATCTAAAGGTTTGCAGTTAACTACAACCAATTATCGACACATACAGCAAGAGCTCTTTGTGTTGGGCTACATTCAGTGATCATAGGACATTATTCAGTTCCCTGAGTGAAAACCTGGCTGATTTTTTGGCATTGAGATCTTCCTTTCTTTTACTTACCCTGGGGTATTTGTCTTTGGTTTTCTTATTTTCCTGTAAATCAGAGCTTACTGTTTCCTCTTTCCCTGTCTTTATTAATCTGAATGGATTAACATGCCCTAGAAACTGGAGTTCTTTTTTTAAAATAAGAGATTTAGTTATTTGAGACAGAGAGAGCAGGGGGAGGGGCAGAGGGAGAGACAAAGAATCCTCAAGCAAACTCCCCGCTGAGCATGGAGCCCAACTCAGGGGTCGATCCCAGGATTGGGAGATCATGACCTCAGCCAAAATCAAGTCAGCTGCTTCACCGCCTGAGCCACCCAGGTGCCCCAAGAAACTGGAGTTCTGACAGGAGAACCAGCTTATTCCAGCTCTCTGCCCAAGGGCCCCTGCACTAAGGAAACATTTGCCTCAAGCTGAGAACCCCTTGTTAAGGTGCCGCTTATTAATGAAACTCCCTGTAATCAGGTCAAAATCAGTTTCCAAGCAGTGAATCATGTCACTGTCTTGCTTAAAATGCTCCAGGGCTCCCCATCTCTTTCTAGGGAAAAGTCCCATTCTTATTCTTGGCCACAGGGCCTTCCTTGTCTTACAGGCTGTTGCACCACCAACCTCATCTCCTACCTCTCTCCTCCTCTGTCAGCCCACTCAGCACCCTCCTGCCACCTGCTTTGCTGCTCTTAATCCTCTTATCTGGCTCCCAGGTTTTTGTCATCCCCTGAATTCTATCCCCTGGGTTGCACTCCCCTCCTGCCGTGCCCAACACAGCTGTTTAAGTCAGTTTTTAAAATGCAAATACGACCATGTCATTTTGCTGCTCAAATTCCTCTAGTGGCTTCCTTTTATCCAGGCCAGTGGTTCTGAAGCCTAACTGATACCAGGGTTGTATAGATGTAGCTCTGAGTCTCACCACCCACTCCATCCCGTAGCCAAGATTCCAATTCAGAAGGTCTGGGATGAGGCCAATAATAACAACTTCCAAAATCTTCTGGTCATTCCAGTGATGAACCAGGCCTACAGGGTATGCCCATGTCCCTCACCAGCACATAAATGAGCCCTCCGGTTTGATCCCATTCAGATTCACACTTCCTTACAATCTACACTAAACCTGACCACCCCACCTCCAACCTCCAGGACTGCTAGATTTGGGCTACTCTGACTTGCTGTTCCCGGCACAAAACATGCTCTTGGCTATCTCCATGCTTTTATACAGAACATCCTATTCTCTAGATGAGGAAAAAGTTAACTCTGTGAAAGTAGACTTCCAAATCCAGCTCAGGCATTCAGTGCTTGACAAATATCTACCATCCCCTCCGACTGAGACCATCACTCACTCCCTCTGTATCACTTGTGGTTACTGTATTTTGCTTATTTCATATGCAGTGCTCTATTTTACAAAATAGACAACATATTTATTTTATGCATTAAATAATAAGCTTCTTCTATTTCAGCCAAACCTGCCAGTGTGCCAGAGATACAACTCCTTTTTATGTATATAACTTACAAAATGTTTTTATTCCTACAATATTGTATATGATCCTTACAACAGCTTTCTTTTGAGATGAGGGAAATGACATTCACAGAAGCTGGCTTGCCCCATATCACACAGAAAAATGATGAGAACTCAGCTTTCTTACTCCAACGATGTACCATATATATGTATATAGTATATCTATGATATACTATGATGTACATCTTATGGTGTGCCATATAACATTTCAAATTAATAGAGGACTCACATAGTAAATACAATACACAGGACATCAAATTTCTATTAAGCAATGTAATAAACTAACCTGTAAAAAGGCTAAATTATATTTTTATCAATAATTTTATCTATTAAAAAGAAAACAAATTGATCTGTTAGAAACTAAAAATGAAAACATATAAACCTCCCAATCCCCAAGCATTGCCACTTTTTCATTTTGATCCTGGAGATGATTAGAATGTCCTAATTTCTATTTTGGTAAGTAGGTTTTCAGCAGGGTTCCCCTGAGGTCTAGCAAGCTCAGACAGATACAAGGGAAGCTGTATCCAGAAAGTGTTAGGCACCAAGGAATTGATCTAAATTCTCTTTTTTACAGCAATTCTTCAGTTTATTCAACAACTCTTAGCGACCTAATCTATTAATAAAATGTCATGACTTCCTTTTTTTAATACTGACTGGTATTTTTAAAACCAGAAACAAGTGAGACTAGGTATAATTCTTTAGATTATATGATAAAGGTTCCATTTGATAGCACTTCCTTATTTCAAATCTAAAAGATTTAGACTTTTACTTTCAAAAGAATATAACTATAGCTACCCTTGAAAGAAGCTACATAGGGTCCAGGCCCCTAAGGAATTAATTTTAGGGATTGATAACACTTTGTAAATGGGGAGAAAGAAAACCTACTCTTCCTACTAATGCTTTTTCTATTAAGACATCTACTAGAAGCCATAGACTTCATCATGAAATGACCCTTCATCATGGGCACAGTCATTAACTGAAACACTTACTATCATGTATCAGTTAGGATTCTTTTGTCTCCATCAAGAATAACCCTCTTTCAAAAATGCAAGAAAACAATAAAGAAATAGCTCATCTCATAATTGCAATACCAGAAATAGTGTGGGGTTCCAGAATGATGTTATCAGTAGATCAACAGGATCATTAAAGATCCACATTCTTGAGGCGCCTGGGTGGCACAGTTGGTTAAGTGTCTGACTTTTGGTTTCGGTTCAGGTCGTGATCTCAGGCTCATGAGATCAAGCCCCGCATTGGGCTCCGTGCTCAGCGCGCAGTCTGCTTAGGATTCTCCCTCTGCCCCTCCTCCCCACATGCATGCTCTCTCACTCTCTCTTTCTAAAATAATAAAAAAATAAATCCTTTTTTTTTTTTTAAAGATCCAGATTCTTTCTACATTTTTAGTCTTCCTTCTTTGGGAGGTTTTTTCCTCAGCCTGTATAGTAAGATGACCTAGTACTTAACTGAAATATATTCAGAGAGAACAACATCCAGACAAAAGAGTGGGAGAGTCTCTGTCTGTGGCCTTCTCTTGGGAGTGGGGAGACTTCCCTCAGACTAATTCCCACCTCAGTGACTTTCCTTCATGCTTCATTGGTCATAAATGTATCAGACGGACATCCTTCTCCATAGGCCAATTACTACAAAGGTTGAAGGGATGTAGAAAGGGAGGTAATCACAATGCTATATTTTACTGTTTCTCTCTGAACCACAGAGCACAATTCTGTACTCAGCAAGATGGAACAGATTAAAGAAGGACAAAGCCTAGCCTAAAATTGAGGGTAGATAAATAGGGTCTCTAAGTGTATGGCCATCAAAAATCATTTTAGACCCAAAATAATATTGTGGTATCTTCCAAAGGTAGGCAGAGTCAAAGTGAGCAAAATGCATCTACCTGGTCCATGGGCACTCGCTTCCTGAAGAATGTCCCTTTGTTAGCAGCAGCATTTAAAGCCATTTTAATATACTAGAATGTGAGAAGCTGTTAATCCTTTACTTTCTTTAGGGTGAGAGATTCACCCCCTTTCACATCATTAAATCTATGGGGAATGAGAAGCAGTATTAAAAGTTCCTTTTCTTTGGTCTTAACTCTGTGCTTTTTGTGTAAAGTCCTACTCATTTAGGCAAAACAAAGTATCCTTAATTCAACTGTAGAACAAGAAGGTCTTCAGTCAGACTAATACAGACATTAGTTCCTCTTGATACCAATAGGCAAAGCAATTTAATAATTAGTCTGCCGACCCCACCCATCACAAATACACAATGGGAAAAAGAACTGAAACCACCCATACTCTATTCAAGCAGGGGTTGAATTGGAAACCGTGAGACTAAGAATGATGGTGATTAGTGGGTACAGATGTGGCGGAATATAATCAAGAAAAATAATGTCTGAGTTAGGAGGGCTAACACTTCAGATAGCAAACTAACTCTATGCTCCATAATGCTGGCCACATAAATAAAGAAAATATTTTCATGAGCCATCTGGATGCCCGCATCACATCACTAAATCATGTCAAACTAATTCATCATATGACAACTATCTTTAACTCCTTAACAGCTTATTTAGATCTAGCCTGGAATTATCACATCTAGTCTGAATTCTGCTGTTTCAGGTTCTTAAAGTTGCACTACTTTGAGTGAACATTTCCATTTTTTCTTTTCCTAAGTTTAAATGCATTGAGTGTTATACAGTAATAATTGTTAGTTTAGGATATTTTTATTCTTAACAAAAATTTAAGAGAAATTTATGTAAGAGGATTTAAGTTGAGAATATCCAGCAAATGAGACCATCTATTCTGGAATGATAGAATGTGATGGCTAGTGTAAATGTGATAGAAATGCACAAAATGCCACAATGTAGGATGTAATAATTAGGGGCACCTGGGTGGCTCAGTTGGTTGTGTCTGACTCTTGATTTTGGCTCAGGTCATGATCTCAGGGTTGTGGAATCGAGCCCAACATTGGGCTCTGCACTCAATGGGGAGTCTGCTTGAGATTCTTTCTTTCCTCTCTCTCTCTCCATCTGTCCCTCCCCCACACTCTTTCTCTCAAATAAATAAATCTTAAATTAAAAAATGTAATAATTACTATTGCTATTATTAATATTTGACTATCAAATCTGTCATCAGCACTAGGCAGTAACAACTTCTTACTACCTTCCAGAATCTTCTCATATCCTTTAATTAATAAGCTCTCATTTCCAACTTATTAAGTATCTAATACAGTACAAAAAGGTAGTAAAGAAAGAATCCACCCTTGAATTGTTCAGTTTTGTCAAGATGAATACATTTTTTACAGTTTCAGAATTACATAGGAATAAAAGCCAAATAACATGGTGAAGCCTCATACACAGAGGAGATACTGGTTATTTCTGTCTTTGTTTCTGGGATTCCAATGGATTTCCTTAAGGAAATCAAGTTTTCTTTATTATAACACAGCCTCACTTCAGACCCTGGGGTTTTGGTGGAAGTGGTTGTACAGTTTTATTATCTGAAAAGAGTAATGCTGACTATATAATTCCTTCAAAGAGCTTCTTTTTTCAAGGAGGCAATATGAACAAAATGGGACTTGTCTTCCAGAGTGAAAGTACCAAGAACTACATAATGAATAGCAAAAAGGAATATGGTGGAGGATTACAGTGTGTCCTGCTTCAGGAGACTAAATCTCAGTGTCAACTTCTAAGAATATAGGATGGATAGTAGAGAGAGGAGGTTATCAGAAACAGCTTGTTGAATGAGGTGAGTTTTTACTGCTACAGTATAACATTCATTTGAAGAATACTATCCTTTGATTGTATGAGGCTACCTGAATTTCCACCTGTATATCTAATAGTCATTTCAAATTGAGCATATCCAAAATTAAACTCTTAATTTACTCTGCCATGAAAGTCCCTTCTCCCCTAAATTTCATTTGAATAAATGGCACTGTTGTTACAGCTCAAAACGCAGGAGTTGCTTTGCTTTATCTATTTTCCTTATTCCTAACTTCCAATTATTAAAAATTCTTGTAGTTATTATCCATAAAATATGTTCTGAATCTAACCACTACTTAGCACTTCTACTGCTAACACTCTAATCAAATCCATTATCTTCTCTCATTTGGATTATTATATGAATCTCTTGCCTATTCCCACTCTTGCCTCCCAGAGTTAATTCCCTAAATGACACTTAAGGTGATGGGTATTAAAGAGGGCACGTACTAAATGGAGCACTGGGTGTTATACACAAACAATGACTCATGGAACACTACATCAAAAACTAATGATGTAATGTATGGTGATTAACATAATAAAAAAAGGTTAAAATTAAAAAAAAAACAAAAACCTCCTGAGACAAGCAAACACCAGCTGGGCTTGTGGGTTCCAATACCACAATTTATGTGATGTTTAGCATTACTAAAGTATTATACTGGCATCATCCTGGATACAATCTGTAGTTAAGAAACATGTTAATAAATATTAGATGCAAGTTTACAAAAAAAAAAATGTATGCACAATCCAATCATTCCTCTGATCTGAACCATAATATGTCAGGATGATTAGAAAACTATCCAAAGTTCTTAAAGAGTCCAAGTCTCTTTCTCACCTCTGTAAAATTATCCATTACTACTCTCCCCTCATTGACTCTGTTTCAGCAACACCAGCTTTCTCGGTATTCCCTAAATGCAGAACCTTATTCCTAGCCCAGAGTCTTCCCTCTGTCTGGAAGATTCTTTTCTTCCTTTAATGTATTCAAGTCTCTACTTTCTCTTAATAAGTATCTTCATCTTAGGCACTCATTTAATGTAGCAATAATGAATAATGTGAAACACTTCCATTTCTGGCCAATGTGGAATAATAGGGACTAGATTTACCCTCCTCCATGAAACAACCTAAAATATGCACACACACAAAAAAGATGTTCTATACCTCACACCATATGCAAAAGTTAGCAAAAAACAAATCACGAACCTAAAATTAATACTTCTAGAAGAAAAGATCGAACATTTTGTGATATTGGGTGAGGCAAAATTGTCTTTGTTCTGACATCAAAAGCATTATATATAAAATATATTAAATAACAAATTGATAACCCTGACTCCAAAAATTAATAACTTTTGATTTCAAAATCAGTCTTAAGAAAATGAAAATGTAAGCCACATTTTAGGAGAAAATATTTAAATATCATATATATAATAAAAAAAACCCTTGTATCCAGAATATACAAAGAATTCTCAAAACTCAATGATATAAAGACCCATTAAAAATGGGTAAAATTAAGGTCAACAGACACTTCATCAAAGAAGATATGTGGATGGGCACATAAAAAGATGGTAATATTCATTAGGGAAATACAAGTTAAAACCACAATGAGACATAGCTGTATATTTGTAAAATGGTTAAAATTAAAACTGGCCATACCAAGCACAGCCCAGAAGACAGGGCATGTAGGGTTATTCTGAGATAGCCTACTGTATCTTTCATTTCACATTCCAATATTTCATTGCTAGAATATGGAAATAACAATGGAGTTTTGTATATTGATTTTTATATCCTAGGCTTTGTGAAATTTGCTTATTATTTCTAGGAAGTTTTTTGTAGATTCCATAAGATTATCTCTATCCACTTGCTATTTTGGAAAGGATTTTGAGGCTTTATCTAGGCTTATCTGTAAAGAGCGGTATACTTAATTAGTGATATCTGTCAGGGAAACAGAAGGGAGAGCGGTAGCAGCTATGCACCTATTTTTAGTACCAATTTACCCCCATCCCCCCTTTATATAAAGAAGAAAATAAGCCTCAGAAAAGTGAAGTGATGTGCCCAAGTGTGGTAGGATAAAACCAAAGCCCATGCATCCCGCTCCACCTAAGCACATTATTTACTACGCTTCCCACTATCTTCTCATCAAAGCCCAGCTGAAATCTAATTTCCTTCAGAAATCACTCAGTTCTAGTCTTCCCAAATAGAATTACTTTATTTTTCCTTATGCATAAATGGCACTTAGATCATATCTATATCATGACATATGTTTTAGTCTCTTTTTCCAATTACTACAAGACAATCCTTTTAGATGGAAAGTGAATTTACAAACTACATTGTCAATGACTCCTAAACCTGAAATGTTATCACAGAGATATCTAAGTGGTTTTAAAAAAACAGAGATTAAAAAGGTATTAATCACATGCTACCTTATAATACATTCATTTTCATGTTTTATCTCTGTGTTCATTATAATCTCCACTCCTTTGCACTAATTGAAATACTTTAATATATTAAGAGCTCGCTGAATACAAAAGTATTCTTAAATCTTCAAACTGTAATTCTTAAGGAACCAAAGGGCCAAACCGCTGTCAGAAAACCCACACTGAGCTAGTAAGGCACATACTTTTAGGTAGGTAACTTTCTAATAACAATGACATTAAACATGAGGTTGTGCAGGCAGACATCCATTCCCTCTAGTCACAAGTCTCTCTGCTTTGCGTCTTCTTTGTAAGTGTATATAGTGGGCTAGAATTTTCACAACTTAGTGGAGATTATGTGATAATAATTAGTATGACTATGTAAATGATAAATAATTTTAAATATTAAATAAAACAATTGTTATATTAACAAAACAACAATAATAACTTATTTGAAGTTTATTTAAAGTTGAATTTAAAGTAAGGGAATCATACATATTATACGTAGGACCAGTAAAACTATTTATAGCATTGTCCTACATGATCAATTGATTTGTATGGGAGTACATCTTAATATAAACCAAAACGGATGTAACCGGACATTTGTAACCAGCATTGACTTGGCACTGAAAATACAAAGGACTGAACAAAAAGAGACCCTGGTTTATTGTGTGAATAAAAAGAAGTTCCAAAAGTGATTAAGGATTACATTTTGTTCTGCAAGACTACATATGCATGAGAAAATAGAATACTCATTCAGACAAATGGCAAAAATATACTCCCAGGACATTCCTGAATACATGTGGTAGTGAACTAGTCTTTGTTGCAGGCTATCTGTGCATTAATTCTCACCAAAGCCAGGCACTGACTTTTGTTATTGTCTTCACGACATCCTCAGAGAAAATCTAGCTGAAGAGTGCCAGTGAAAGGAGTTAGAAGGCGTGTGGATCATGACTTTATCAGGATTAGCCAGTCTTCCCTCCCTGCCAAACTCTGCTTGTGCAGTCCTCCCACAGAAAACACATGACAATCACTTTCTTCGCAGCTTTCATGGAAGGAAGATGGGCTTTCCTAATAATGAATCTGGGGTCAGTTTCTGGTACCCTGATACTTAAAATCTAGGACTCAGGCAAATTACTTAACCTCTCTGCTTTCCTTATTTGCAGAGGGTGGATAAAAATATTTGTTTTTGCATGTGTGGTGAGATTTATAAATAATACAGTCAAAAATCCTTAAAATTGATGATCACAAATAATAATAGTAGTGTATGTTTTCACATATATGGGAACTAATGGAATGTTTTTAAAATTTACCTGGAGAATCAATATTTCATTTTATTGCTACTTTGCTCTCCTTCCTGAGCTCTCAAATGTTATAGCATTTGCTTTTATTGGCCTTTGAACGGATGTGCGGTATCTGGTGTTGACCTATTGCAATGTTTGCGAGTTTTCAGTTACAGAGTAAATTTACTCCTTTATAATGTAGGTGCCAATGTACAAGGTCAATGGCCACATTACAAACTTGCCACGTGAGAGCTATTGAACAATAATGTCCATCACTAAGTACAGTGGGAAATGATTTGACCTTTCCTTGAATAATAGTTACTGGATCAAATTATTTTTCAGCTTGAAAATAATTGCAGATCTGAGATGCCCATTTAAGCTACTGCCTTCTGAATTCACATCAATGCTTCATGTTCCCACTGCTATTGTTGGTAATCGGAAGGAGCAGTACGTGAAATGTGCAAAAGCAGTGTGTGGTAATGGGATGACAGAAGGTTTTGGATTTACATTATCTGAATTTAAATCTTGGCTTCTCCTCTGCCTTACAGATAGTTTCTGTCAAATTACTTCCCTATACACGGTATGTTAACTATACTGGAATTAAAATAAAATAAAATTAAATTAAATTAAAAAGTTCCCTATGTCTTAGTACTGATGTGAACTTTAAATGAAATAATATATCTTTAAAATACTGTTGTCCAGCCTTAGCTCCAACATGTAAAGAGCTTGAAAGTCATCACTCCAAGTCTTGACAACAAGAAAATGTTGGATAAACGGAAAATCAGTGACCTTTCTTGTACCTGTCAGAGAACTGAGGTTGTTAAACAAGTTTCATTCGAAAATCTGGAGAGAGAGGCACAGCCAGAGAGAAACAGCTGAGATCTTACCCAAAACAGAAATGTGAATTTTGATGAATTGAAGACTAGTCTGTGAGTGAGAATTTCCTGGTGGCTGCAGCCTTAGGGAAGCCCCAAAATTTCACAGCCTTTGCCTCCATGAACTCCATTAGGTTCCCATGGTGATGATCTGAGAAAATGAAAGCGATCCCCAAGTGGCTCTATCAGAGGGAAAAGAAGAGTAATCATCGTAAAATACATCCAGAGCTTTTTCAGAATAAAGACCTACTCTCTAGCAGAAAGAACTTTGCCAGAGCCTTATCTTAACTGGGGGAAGGTAATTCCTCTCACTCCAGTCCCCTCCAGCCTTCCTGTGTTATCTGAGAGAGGGAAAAATACATTTTCAACAAGGGTCAGGCTTCACAGAAATAGATTGGCAATACTGCAGCCAAGGAAGGGAGTAGGAAGCAGAAGGAAAAAAGCTGTATTGCTGAAGGAACATCTGTGAAGGTCACAGTACCAAAGTACAAGCCCACTGAAAGACTGAGACTTAATTGCAAGATTGTAGAAAGTTCCTTCTAAACCATACTTCAGCACCATGCCAAGAAGTCTCCAGTAAAGTGTGGACTTCAACTGAAAAGATGTATGGCATGGAATGCCTCTGAGAAGGAATACTTAGGGAAATTCAAAGTCAGGAGGGAAGACGAATGAATGAATGAATGAATGAATGAATGAATGAATGATACTAGAGGACTTTGAAGCCTCTGGCACCTATAGCTGCAGAATACATTAAACACAGCCTAACACCTAGGCAGATTAACTAAATCTTCACACTGAAAACCTATTTGCCTCAGTTCCTATTACCCAGTACAATATGTCTGGCTTTTCACAAAAAATTACAAGGTATGTCAAATAGGAAGATGAAGGGGAAGGAAAAGAAGAAGAAGCTGGGGGAGCAGAAGGGAGAAGGGAAGCTTCAAAGAAGAGGAAGAGGAAGTGAAAGAAGAAGAGGAAGGGGGGAAGAGAAAAAGGAAAAGGAGATGAAGACGAAGACAAAGATGAAGACGAAGATGAAGAAGAAGAAGAAAACAGTTTGAAGAGACAAAGCAATCATTAGAACCAAAATCGTATATGACCCAGATGTTAGAACTATCAGACAGGGAATTTTAAAGAATTATGATTAATATGGTAAAAGCGCTAATGAAAAAAGCAAGCAACATGTAAGGAGAGATGAGTAATGTAAGCAGAGAGGTGAAAACTCAAAGAATCAATAGGCAATAGTAGAAATAAAAATCCCTATAACAGAAATGAAGAATGCCTTTGATGGGCTCTTCAGTAGACTGGACACAGCCAAGGAAAAGAATCATTCAGCTTGAAGACAGGCCCAAAAGAAACTTCCCAGATTGGGATGTAAAGAGAAAAAATAAAAATAAAAGCAGAGCAGAGCATCTAAGAAATGTGGATCATATCAAAAGGTACAGCATACACATAATTGAATACCAGGAGAGGATAGAAAAAAATGAGAAGAAATATTTGAAGTAATAATAGATGAGAGCTTTAGAAAATTAATTACAGAATCAAATTACTAATCCAGGAAGTTCAGAGAACATCAAACAAGGGGAGCACAAGGGAGTTTTAGGACAATGAAAGTATTCTGTATGATTCTATAATGATGAGTGCATGATATTATACCCTTATCAAAACCCATAGAAGTGTACCACAGGTGAACCCCAATGTAAATCATGGACCCTATTGCTAGGAATGTATCGATATTGATTCATTAACTGTGACCAATGACCCATACTAACATAAGATAATAGGGGAAGCCGGATAAGGGGCATATGGTAACTCTGTGTACTATATTCACAACTTCTCTGTAAATCTAAAACTATTCTATATAATATATATTTTTTAAAACACTGGGTTTCCAAATATAGGTTTTCAAGAAGTATTAGTTCCTCTTTACCATATAGACTATGTCAAACACAGTGTAAGTTCAATTCAGTATACTTGCTGTTGTATGGGATGATCATGGAAGGGAATTTCCTAGTACATTAAATATAAAATGTAATTAAGTATAATTATTCAGTGTAAAGAGATAACAGATTAAAAGTTTAATAGTGGACAGTTAGGTGCATCTCTATTGAACATAATTTAATTTTTTGATGATTCAGATGACACTTGGGAATCTTTGAAAGTCCTAAGTTGTCATTATGAACATCAATTATTTGTGTGACAAGCAGAATTTCACTAGTAAAGACCTCTTATTATGGGAATGCCAACCTTAATTTGTTTAGGAATATGGATTCATCAAGAGTATTCCAGCTTTTTGAAATTATACACATAAAAATCAATCAGCATAAAAATAAAGGTCACCACTAGACCACTCTAGTTTGGGAAGCTAACTGTGTTAGCATTTCCCTATGTTAGTTGCCTGAACTAAAAGAACTGAGCAAGGGATGTAAGAGCTAGAGACAGAAATAAACAGGAAAGCCGTTCTTATCATCTTGGATAAACAAGGACACATGGCTTGCAGATTTTTCCCCAAGTCTATGTTGAAACATGCTAAGTCATGAGGATGTTCTTTCCATAGCAAATAATATAGCAGGATTCCTTTGAATAGCTCGATGGGTGGGGTGAGAAATCTCTTTGAACTCAGGTTTCCCTAGGATGTCTTGCTACTATGTGTGATAACCTAACAAGTGTTTATATCCCTGCTATAATATAGGAACTCATATATTATTTTCAGAGAGGACTTTCTTTTTTCTTTTCTTTTCTTTCTGAATGCTGCAAGAGCACAAAAAAGAATTTGGAGGTGAGACACAAAATAAACTGGATAAGCAAGAGGAATTAGGCCCATGTGAGAACTAAGAGGATTACATCTGCTGCCATCTTTGAGACCTCCAAAATCCGAGAAGTTTTCTTTGTTGATCTGGAAGAAAGATTTCAATTGAGAGCAAAACTGTTAGAGAATTCTGCAAGTCTGGGGGTGGAAGACACTAATTCAAGAAAGGAATCTAGTAATATTTGTGATATGCTGACTTAACAGGACCTTTGTCAGTTATAAAGAACCTTAATCCAGTTTATCAAACTCAGTGCATTTGACCAAATACACTTTACAAAATGATGCTAGGCTTCTCTGGCCTGCTCCAAAGAAATCAGAGATTCAGTTTAATGGAAACAGGTTATTTCATATCTCCAACACAAATATTTTTAGCCTTTAAGATGCCCCCTTAAGTGTGAAAGAATCACAGGAGGTAGCCAGGGATGGAGTCTTTTCTAAGAAGTTCAGCAATAGAAGGATAGCTACATTTCTTTCAATAACAAACAAATAAACAAAACTCAAGATCATCTTCTCCTTCAGCTAAGCAGAAAATCTGTAATGGTTAATGTTCCTTTTTGCTCTAGATCATGCTCAGCCTTATCCTTAGCCATCAGGAGCAAGAAAATAACTTGCAGACATTTAATGGGAGATCATTTTACCATAAAATGTATTTGGACACACAATTAAAAATATAAAGTCTTTTTAGCTCAAAGGCAGATAAGCTACTAGCCATAAAACCAATGCTCTATGAACCCAGAGACACAAAAAATAATTATACCCTAGTCACTAAGCCAATATTTAAAACTATTAATAGATCTTTCTTAGACTCCCATGTGATTTTAGATAACGTCTGTATCTTCATCCAATTTAATATTGCAAAAGCTAGTCAAATCAACAAATAACCAAGACCTTTTTCTTACTGCTCTTGTTAAGGTTTTGAAACTGTTTACATTTTAAGCCTATTTGAACTAATGAAAAAAAAAACTTACCATACTGACACAATCAGTTTTTGCTTATCTCTTTCCAATTTTGTTTTGGATACCCACTTAAAAAGCCCTTGAAATTCAGTATCACAGTGGATATATTTGGCAGCCACTTTTTTCCTCGATACTATTTAACAGGTCACTTTATGTTATTTTAATTTGTTTTAGGGCTTCTTCACTGTGGAATATCTATGCTAAGTGAGAGAATATGGTTTACTGAAGAGATCAAAGAATTTGGAATAGTAAATTCTAACACCGTCGCTTCTTAGCTATAAGACCTTGGGGAAGGATCTAATTGGAGATTCCTCATCTATAAAATGGTGATAATATCCATGCTTTCCTCAGAAGGTGAATATGAGGATACCCTGAGTTATCGTATTAGTACAGTGTCTGCCACAGCATATGTACTAGCATATGGCAGTCATTAATCCACTGTTGGCTGGAACAATATATTCAAAATATTCACCATCATCAGTATGACGCAGGCACATCCAGCCAGTATGAGTGCCAACTTTAAACAACTGAGATAGTCTGCTAGGTTGCACTAGTTGAATATCAGCCCCGAGTAGTAGGAAACAGAAGAGACAGAATTGGAAAAAGCGGTTGGGAGAAATTTGATGAAGGCCTCATTTTATGTCTTCATAAAATCTTCAGATGTCTTCAGAGCACTTCAGAGTGCCTCTGGACCCTTTCTTTACCACAAGCCAAAGTGCAGAAACCTGTAGCCCAGGGAGCAGCTTCTCTCCCGATGTTGCTCAGCTTGAGAACTTGACTTCCTTCCTTCCTTCCTTCCTTCCTTCCTTCCTTCCTCCCTCCCTCCCTCTTTAAAACTATGTCTTTAAAACTTTAAAACTATGTCTATCAGACTCCAAAATCCTTCCTCTTTCTGCCACATTGAAGTTAGTGACTTTTTCTTTCAAGTCCCTGATTCTGAAATGGTACCTTCAGTTTCCTGGTCCAGTGGCTTTCCAAACTGTGTTTCTCGAAGCACTAGATTTCTGTGGGAATGATCAAAATTCCCCTGGAAGCTGAGAGGGCAGAGCTTATGTGTCTCCTGGAACATGGCCCTCATTTCAACTAGAACCCTCATCTCTTTCTTATACAGAGATTTCATCTTAGATAAAAAGGTTTTATTGCTTTAAAAAAGAATGTTAAAAAGTCACTGCTCTATTCCAAACTCTATTCTTTGTTCCTGCTCGTACCTCGGTAGAGCCTCAACCTAGGTCCTTGTTCTTACATTTGGGTTTTTCAGCTATCTGCGGCCTGGATCTCTGGTCACTAAATGGCTGATTCTTATGCTGGAGTTTGTATTTGACTTTGAGTTCAGAAAACTCACCTCAGGTTTACTACCCAAACTCTGAATCTCATTTGCCCCCATCTTGTGTGGGATTCTTAAGAAAAGACTCTCTAACTCTGGTCTTCTTCTCAGGACTTCATCTGACATAGGGTCTATTTTCTCAATGTTCACAACCTCTGCCTTGATCGTTAGTTACTCCACTCTCTGGCCAAGACCCTCACTTTGCATTTAGTTTTCCTTGACTTATTGATATCAAGGACCACACATATTTTATAATTTCAAGTGAGAGCTGGAGGCCAACATGTCTCATACTTTAAAAGTGGCTCCTTGAGGCCAAGATACCATCTGCTGAAATTAAAGTGTTCTTCCCTCCAGTTCTCCTTATTATCTATTCTTTGATTCTTTGGGGCCTCATTTTGGCCCCTGCCTATGACTCAGACTCTCATGACCATTCCACTGAAATCTTGACATTTTCCATGCTGAGTCTGATGAGACGGGGAGGGTGCGGACACTGTGTTTGCATGGCAGCTGGGACTATTGAGGTGCTAATGTAGACACTTGAGAAGCCATAGACATGCCCACTGTCATACAGCCAGTGTCTGCCACAGAGACCACCCAGCCCATGGCCAACTCCCACTCCAGCTACCACACCAATGGGTTCAATTAAGTTCAGGAGAATCTATGATTAGAGGATAAATCAGCACCCAGCTGTTTAACCTTAGAACCATGAACTGTAATCACAGAGATGGGGTGGGAGCTGCTCTGACCATGAGGCCAGCCATGGGCCCACAGCAGTGAACTGGGGCCCCTCTCACCTCTGTGCCAACCTACCCATTGATCGCCCCCCATACATGAAGTGTATAGCATGTAATATTTACAGCAGCAGCTTAGCTAAAAAAATGTTTTTAATGATCATTTATTTTCTGTGCTATAATTTGGATGGTTTCTTTTGACATGTGTTCATATTCACTGAGTTTTTCTTTTTTGCAGTGTCCAATCTGTTCAAAATCTCCTTTGGTGGATTTTTTCATTTTACTTGTTCTATTTTTCAGTTCTGGAAATTCCATGTGTTTCTTTCCCATAGTTTTCATTTCTTAGCTGAGATTTTACCATTTCTTCCTTCACTAGGAGTGTATTTAAGTACTCAGACATACATAATACATATTTTAATGTCCTTTTCCTGCTAATTCCAACAACTGTGCTATTGCTGCCTATTTCTGTTGATTGTTCTCCTGGTATGGGTCATATTTTCCTGTTTCTTAGCATATCTGGTAAATTTTACTTTTGTAATGGACATAGTGAGTACTACATTGTTGAAAGAGGGGATTTTTTTTTTTCCTTCAGAGAATGTTGAGTTTTGCTCTGGCAACCTGTTAATATAGTGGAGAATTAGCTGTATACTACTGAGGCCTGATTTCAATCTTTGTTAGGACTGATCCAGAAGAGCCTTTATTCTAATGCTAGGTATGGCCTTGCTAGGGTATCAACTAAATGTCTGGGTTCTCAAATTAGGTTTTCCACTCTCTGCACTCTAGCTGATTCCAGAACTTTGCCGCCTCCACAGGCTCTACTCAGTTCACAGACTCCGGGTAGCTGTTCTCTGTCATACCATGCAGAGTTTCACACTATCAATACACAGCTTAATATCTGGCCCAGGAGCGCCTGGGTGGCTCAGTCGTTAAGCGTCTGCCTTCGGCTCAGGTCATGATCCCAGGGTCCTGGGATCGAGCCCCACATCAGGCTCCCTGCTCAGCGGGGAGCCTGCTTCTCCCTCTCCCACTCCCACTCCCCCTGCTTGTGTTCCCTCTCTCACTGTGTCTCTCTCTGTCAAAATAAATAAATAAAATCTTAAAAAAAAAAAAAATATTTGGCCCAAACCTCAAGGTCACTGACATGCAGATTTATAGACCTTATTTTATTTACAAAGTATCTTCTGTGTTACCTAATCTTGCAAATTCTGGTTGCTTGACTACATGGACCCCTCAAAATGATGATCTCTGTTTATTCAGTTAAATGAGACTATCATGCTCTCTATTTGGGCTCCACTGCCCTCTTCAGCAATTTGGAAAGTAGATCTAGACTTTGTGTGTTTTCCTTCTCCCAACCATCTCCATGTTGTTGTCCAATACTTAAAAACTGTTACTTCATATATTTTTCCACTTTTTTAGTTGTTTTTAATGGGAGGATATCTAATTAGAGACTTTCCTTTTGCATCTCCCATTAGTCTATTTTTTTTTTTTTTTTTTTAGGGAATTTTAGATGATTTTCTATGACCTTCTTGGCTATAGTTTCTTCTGGGCTGGATAGGGATCTCTATCTTATTGAAAATTTTAAATAACTTATTTTACATTTAAAATTTTAGTAGTCCAATAATTTCAGATCCACAAAAGTGAGATCTTGTTTTGGGCTCCTGAAAATCAAGATGGTGATAAATGTCTAAGGGTGCTATTTTCCACAAATATAGTAAGATTATGATTCTGGAAAATAAACACATTAAAACTCCTCCATCTAACTGGACAGTGATGAAACAGAATTTCTGTGATCTACATTAAACTCCATCGAAAGGAACAAGTTTGAAAAGAGCTTGATAGAGTCTCCTCTATTTTCTTCTGACTTCAGATGTATAAAAACGGTTTCCAAGTTTCAGTGGACAGACACTGACTTGGATTTTTGTTTGTGTTGTTATTGCTGTTACCCCAGGATCCTCAGGAGTTCACAACTTCTAGGTCCCATATTATTGTCCCCATCAACCTTCTTGCAATTATTTGTTTACAAGTTGCCTCTCTGGATTGTGAGATGCCCAATAAAAATTACTTGAGCAGAACCAAGCGTTCATGGCCTAAAGGATTTTAGTGCAGTTTAAGAACCTCTATACAGGGCGCCTGGGTGTCTCAGTCGTTAAGCGTCTGCCTTCGGCTCAGGTCATGATCCCAGTGTCCTGGGATCGAGTCCCACATCGGGCTCCCTCCTTGGGGGGGAAGCCTGCTTCTCCCTCTCCCCCTCCCGCTGCTTGTGTTCCTGCTCTCGCTATCTCTGTCTCTGTCAAATAAATAAATAAAATCTTTAAAAAAAAAAAAAAGAACCTCTCTACAGCTCTAAAACCATTGCCAAGGTACTGACCAGGAAATCTAGCTTACCAAGTCTCCAACAAAAGTGTTCCAAGAATGCAGAAGTGTCAATAAAATGTTATGCTTTTAAACAAGATATCCCTCTCTCATGTACTCTATAAAGTACTTATAGAGGACTAATGTAATTGTTAAGAAAACACAGCACTGTCTCTGAATAGCATTATTTTTGTGATGCAGATTCTGCAAAAGCCAACCCCAGCTTTTGAAAGTAATGTATGTAATTTAAGCAATCAGCAGGCCAGACACTTCCCAAAAGTGGGGAATGGAATTGCTTATTGCAGTTCTAATAGCGATTCTGCACAACTTCACCACAGAGAATGATTATTCCAACCATTGAAAATCTTGTTCTTTTCTGTTTAAACCAGGAGTAGAGTTTGATATAACTGTGACTCACAAGATGAAATAAATACTTGATGCAGCCTTTTAAGTGTTGGTAAGATTCATTCAGAAAATGGAGGAACCAGACAGCTGGATCAGGCCTGCCTTCCTTCTCTTCTTCCCGCCTTTGCCCTTCCTCCTTCATTTTTCTGTACTGTGGAAACTTGGATACTCATATAACTTGCCTATTCAGCTTACTTATTTGCCAGGGCTAGACAAAGTAAAAGATACTGGGTGGTTTTGTTTTGTTTTTTATTCTGATGATTATGGGTGCTTAAAATGATAAGAATACAGTTCAAAGCAGTTTGTGAAACCAATGAGTGCTGAGGCTAACCCCATCTCAGTGACAAGTCAGGAGGAAATAAATAAAAAACAACTGTGGTGTAGGAGGTCACCTTAACTTTACATTTATTACTATTTTATTATTTTATATTGGGATATCACTCAGGATTCCATCAGACAAACAGAACCAATAGGAGTTTATATTAAAAGATACATTACAAGATTCTGGTTTAAGGAACTGTGGAGACGGTCAAGGCAAGTCTGAAATCTATAGGACAGGCTGTCAGGAAAGGCAGGCTAGAACTCTCTGGACTGAGCTGTAGTGGCTATTCCTAGGTTGAATTTCTTCTTGCTTAGGGAAACTTTAATTCTGCTCTCAAAGCCTTTCCACTGATTGAATCAGGACCACCTAGATTATGTTGGGTAATCTCCCTTACTTAATTGATTATGGACCTTAATCATGTCTACAAAGTACCACCACTGTAATAGCTTGACTGAATAACTGGGGATTGCTGCCTAACGAAGTTGACACAGAAAACTCATCATCACCCTTTGTGTAACAACATTCTTTATTTTTCACACTAGTTAAATAGTAGTTATATACTTTCTTCATAAAATAAGTAGTTGAAAATTATAAATTGGTCTTAAAAATAATTTTCTGAAGTTTTTACTGGTCCATAAGAGCCAAAAGTCTAGAAGCCACTGCTGAAGGATAATATTCTTGCTCACATTCCCATTTCACAGATGGGAAGATACTGAACCCCAAAGAGGTATTTGGTTAATAAATTGTGGGTAATAAATATTCATTATTTTGCAGAGTTTAATTTCCAAGTATATTGGCTTATCTTATTACCTTTTAGGTTAAATCAGATTGTATCAGTTTCCTATTGCTGCATAATGAATTATGACAATTAATAATGAATATTCATAATGGATTATTATTTCACAGTTTCTGTGGGTCAGGAGTCTGGGCACAGAACCTCTGCTCAGGGTCTCACTAGACTGAAATCAAGGTGTTGTCTGGGGCCATGGTATTGCCTGGATCTTGGTATTCCCTTATAAATTCACTGGATGTTGGCAGAATTTAGTTCATGGTGGTTGTAGAACTGAGATCTTTAGTTCCTATGCCTACCCACCATTCCCTGCATTGTGGCTTTCTCCAGAACATGAAGTATCACTTCTTCAAGGCTGGCAGGAGAAAATTTCTGATGGTTCTTATCATTTTGACTTCTCTTTCTGACCTCACAACCATTCTTTAACAGACTCACCTAATTAGGTCAAGCCTACCCAGTATAATCTCTCTTCATTAATTTAATATTGATAAGTTAGGGACCTTAAATGCATCTATAAAATCACTTCACCTTTGCCACATAACACAGCCGAATCAGGGGAGTGATATTCCCTCATATTCACAGGTCCTGCCTACATTCAAGGAGAGGGGATTATATACTGAATGGACACAAGGGAGGCAGCTATCTTAAGAGTCATTTTAGAATTCTGGGTACCACACAGAGTCAATTACTTTTTCTTTTCTTTTTTTTTTAAAGATTTTATTTATTTATTTGACAGAGAGAGACACAGCGAGAGAGGGAACACAGCAGGGGAAGTGGGAGAGGGAGAAGCAGGCTTCCCACGGAGCAGGGAGCCCGATGCGGGGCTTGATCCCAGGACCCTGGGATCATGACCTGAGCCGAAGGCAGATGCTTAACGACTGAGCCACCCAGGCGCCCCATCAATTACTTTTTCAACACCATCTTATTCTTTACTTTAACTTGGGGCAAGGTGAAAGTAAGAGAAGAAAATTTAATTCATTCCATTCAGCACATTTGGGAAGGCACTGAACTGAATAAAATAGGTTAAAATTGGGTTTATAAAAGCAATAATCACCAAGCATTATTATGTAATAGATTTTGTTCAAATACATCAATGTGTAATGGAAACTAGATAGTATTAAACTGGAAAATTACAGAGATTTTTACGAGCTCTAGAGAGAATCGTAAGAAAATAGGATATAGATCATGGACTGACATTTTTGCATCATCTCAGACTATGAAATTGGGCAGATAGATTTGCGAAAGGATGAAGTCTCTTCTCATTTGGCTGCCATTCAAATACACAATTGTTAACCATGAATATTTTTAAAATACATGAGGCTGGATGTGACAAGGGTAGAGCAACACTCAACTCGAATATGGGTGAGCTGTTCTTGTCTCAAGGTTCAAAGATCAGCAGTCCATGGCTATTTCATACCTGCCTTGGCTTTCATTCTTCTCCCCAGGAGTGGAATTATTATGAAGCTAAAGAAGTAAAAAATCAGGGCCTCCCACTTGCCCCTTTCAAGGCCCTAGAGGCCTTTGTGATATGTTCACACAGGTTATAAATTTTCATAAAAATTTTGAAATCAAGTATTTTAATGCACTATGTTAAGACTGTTGTCTCTTTTCACTCTAACTTCCCCCTCTATTACGCTGGGTAGGATGGGCGGAGCTGTGAACATTTTCTGGATAGAGTAAAGTGGAAGTTGAATTGAGGATTCATTTATTTGGAACTCAGTGTGATGTATGTACTGGCTTATAGTCCTGTCTGGGCATAGTTATTATACATCACCCCAGGGTAGAAAGAGCTTTCAGCTGTATTCTTACCACCCACTCTGCTAGCTTACCCAGGAGTATGACATAAAGGCTTTGATAAACTTTCTAATGAGGGTCAGCAACTAAAAGAATATTTAAGGCCAGTCGCTTTAAGTAAAAGAAAACTTGATATGCTTTGAAATATGTCGGCTCATTTATAAAAGATACTTGACCACTAATTCCCCAATTTGACAAAAATTCACAAACATTTATATAACATAACCAAAAACAAATCATAAAGCTGAAAGAAACATTCTCAAACTATGATTAAAATTTTTTTCTGCTCAATCTTGCTTAAGAAAAGACCAAACTATCTTTAGCAATTTTCTACTTGGTTCTATCTATAGAAACTGATATTATAAAACCACTGTTACATCAAAAGGTAATCAGTGAGTATAGAAGCAAATAATAAATGAAAAAACTATAGAGGTATGTGAGATAATAAAAATATTGCTAAATAAAACAAAATATTATTTGTCTGTTTCTATGATCTTTGTGAATTTGTCATATTTTTACAAAATTAATTTCTTATTCTAAATAAATGTTTGCTTTCATATTTAACTTTGAATTTATAATTTTATACTCTTTTTCTTAGACCGGGACTCTAAATCTCATAAGCTTTAGGCCTCCCCAAGATGTTCCACTTTGTTATCTCAAAGAACACCTTTTATGGAAGGTCATAACCACTCTATAATATCCTGTGCTGTTTTATGACGACTATATATTTTATATTGACATGGAGTGTTTGCTTTCATTTATTTTCCTGGCAGCTCTCTAAGTTTTGCTATGGTTTAACTTCTTTAAGTCTCAATTCCCTTATTTGTAAAATTGGCATCCAATTACTTCTATCACACAGCAGGCCCCAAATAAATGTAACTTGACTTGTTTTTCTCACTATTACTATTGTCATTATTATTCTCGTAAGTGGTAGCATTTTAAATAAAGGTTTTTACTTATAGTCGAAGGAGGTTAGTCAACTAAACATTCAAAAAATAAAGTAGCAAATAAAGGCAAAATTAGAATAATTTCCTGAGTCAGATTTCTAGATAAAAGAAAATGTTCAAGATAACTTGACTCCAATCACGGACTACAGTTAGTCCCTCCAATAACTTTTCCTAAAGTGGCAGCTAATCTTAGGCAATGCTAGATACACACTGAGTATAAGCATGTTGACTGAATTTATCTCAATACTGTTAAAATACTTGGCCTGTTCATATAAATGCAGAAATCTACCAGATTCTGCAGTGGGATAGGTAAAGATGATGATTGAAGAATGAGATAATACCCAGGGGGTTTGCTCCAAACTTCAAAAGGAAGATGGGCTTAGAAATTTGATCTGTGTCTTCAGAGGGAGAAAGGCTGAAAACTGCTATAAAATGCACCTATGAAGAAAAATCACTGGGAAGCTAAGTCTATAGCTGAAAACATCACTATAAGTAACAATTTATGTGACAATTTGTACTTTCTAAGTTGTCTTCACAAACATGATGCCATATCATTCATTCAGAAACATGAAATAGGGATGATACAGAGATGATGTGATGTATCAGGTGATTGTTCAACATCTCACAGACAGAAACCCTTGCCTTCTATCACTAACTGACCGCACAATGACTGGGCACTCATGGTCTCAGAGTAAAAAATGAGAAAGCAAAAAGCGAAAAGGAGGGGATCAAAGAAGAATCAATTCTAGTGAGGGTCAAGTAGAAAATCAGCATTTCAGCACATCCTACCTGCTTCAGAGTGACTCTTTAGGGCCATTCGCAGTGAAGGTTTGGACCGGGCTCGGTGGAAGCTCCCTCTCTGGGAAGTAAGCCAGGGCCAGACAGGTTTCACCACTGAATTAAAAGAATAAAAGCATTTAGAAGAGACGATCCAAAGCAGTATAACTTGGAGAAAAGCAAAATTGCTGTAGAGAAGAGTCAAAGTCAAAGGTTGTAGCTAGGAAAATGGAAAATCAGAGTCCAAAGGGCAGGACAGGACAGGAATGAGACATTAAATGTTCTGGTTGTATCACGAAAGTCAGTAACAGGTTGGGATCCCATGTAAAGAAAAGTGAAGGAACAAGCTTCAGAAATAAAGCATTTGAGGTGAGTATGTGCTTGCACTGGCTGTTTATAGTGGGTCCAGGAGAAGCAGTTAATGTGGCTTGGAGAGACATTACAGTTTAGGCAGTAACTAAATATTTTTTTTAGATCAATAGTTTTCTAACTTCCATTGGTAGCGAAGCCTTCCTCAAATGATTCATATGCAGAAACTCATATGTAAAGGATAAAAGGAGAACTGATATTACTTAGGTAGAAGCAAAATCCAGGGTTGTGCCACCTGGCCATCCAGCTGGCCCACACAGCTTTGGGACCCCCTGGGTACCAAATATTAGGTATTTGAATAATGAATATTAGGGCTTGCCTGATTTGAAAGCTACACGTCTAGATTTTCTAGGACTTAATCTTTAGATCATGTCAGATAACTAGAAAGCTATATATTTGGGCTTTATTAAATTGATTTCTAGTACATCACTGAACAGTAATTTAATATGCCTTGAGTTGTAATTAAGGATCAGTGTAAGAAACAACTATGACAAGCATTTATCTTCAGTAGAACTGCAGTTGAAAACATTATCCACTTTCTTGCTTAATTTCTCAGAAAGATTTCATGGGATATTTCTCTTAGAATATAAGACTCAGGGTCTGGCTAGGCCTGATTTTTCCCTTCGTGGTGAAAGGTATGATTGGATAGATTGTAAGCACCCCATCATTTCTTAAGTTATGTTATTCTGTACAACCTAGTGGATTAAAATCTAATCTTCAATACAATATTTATTCAGGAAATTACTTTTGATGAATTCTTCTGTTTGTCAGGCTCAGCATAAAGTCTACAAAAGCAGACATGAATTTGGTTCACGCTACCGTTTTCCCAGTGCCTCGTTCTGCCCCAGTCTCACTGGCCTCCTGTTCTCAAACCTGCCAGCCTTACTTCCATCAGACCCTCTCCCTTCTCTCTCCTCTCACGGAGCCTCACTGGTCGGCTCCTTTTCATCCCTCAGATCTTGTTTCAAGGGTCACCCTCTCAGAGAGATCACCCCTGCTCTAACATTGCTTCTTCCCATCTACATCACTCTATCACTTCATGACTTGCCACACTGTGGACACTCAGCAAATATTGGTTGAATAAACAAAAACACACAAAAAACTGAAAAATAAAGACTCAGTTCCTAACACCAGCATCTCACTATATTGGGGTGGAGACAAATGCATAAACAACAATTAAATAATATCATAAATCCTCTAATGAAAAGGTGGGACTAAGTGCTGTGGATACACAGAAGTAATGTTGATGCCAGAGAATTGGGGACAAAGGCAAAAACATTTGAGTTGAGTTTTGATGGATGAATAGAAGGTCACCAAACAGGGAAATAAGAGAATGCTATTCTAGGCAAGGAGAAAATGTGACCCAAAATAACAGAGCTGAGAAAGGTCAGAGGAGAAGTTCCAGGGACAAAAGGTAACTATGAGGTTCAGGACCTTGGAAACAATGCTAAAAAGCATGGACTTTATTCTGTAACTGCTGAGCAATTTTGAAGGATTTTAAGGGAACAAGCAACATGATTACCTCTTTAGATGAAAACAATTAGGGACTTGTGCAACAGCTGAGAGAACAAGAGAATGGGTCTCTCTCAGCCTCTTCTGAGGGGGATGAGAACAGAATTTCAATCCAAAGGGGAAAATGTCCAGGGCACCTGAGTAGCTCCGTGGGTTAAACGTCCCAACTCTTGATTTCGGCTCAGGTCATGATCTCAAGGTTGTGAGTTGGAGCCCCCCGTCAGGCTCCACACTCAACAGGGAGTCTGCTTGAGATTCTCTCTCTCCCTCTGCCTCTGTCCAACCCCCACCCAAAGAAATAAAATCTTTTTTTTTTTAAAGATTTTATTTATTTATTTGACAGAGAGACACAGTAAGAGAGGGAACACAAGCAGGGGGAGTGGGAGAGAGAGAAGCAGGCTTCCCGCCGAGCAGGGAGCCTGATGCGGGGCTCGATCCCAGGACCCTGGGATCATGACCTGAGCCGAAGGCAGACGCTTAACGACTGAGCCACCCAGGTGCCCCAAGAAATAAAATCTTTAAAAAAAAAAAAAAAGGGAAAATGTCCATTTGAAGCAGGATTGAGAGCCATTTGTATGAAATTTTTAAATAAACATACATACAATGAGCTTAAAAATATGAGCACATAAAAAGTTCTGATGACATGATAATTATTAGTAAAAAAAAAAAGGGTAAGGAAAATGATATCTCTAATCACAAAGGCTTTTCTAACTTAAAGGCAAGTGGGAGCTGTTTTTCTTTATTTTTTAAGGTTTACCCTAAAAACACCTCCAGTTTGTGTCCAGTTCGTTTCTTCCAGATTCACTTGCATGAAGCTTGGGGCTTCTGAAGGAAACACAGACAAGGCCTGATCTATATGCTCACTGACAGATTCTTATACAATCGTCACATCTTATGGCCATTTTACTATTTATCCTGGAGAGAATGATCCCTTTTCTCTGCCTGCCACTACTCAAGAGACTCTCTCAACTTCCAAAGACTTCTCAATATTCATTCAATGGATAATCATAATTGCATTAACTTTCAGTCACGCAATGTGTAATTAAAATATAAACCAATAAAATGCAATTGTGGTTAGCCACATTAACACTTAAAAACAGTGTAATAACAATTGAAGGAAAAGAGCCAGTTTTTGTGTTTACATTTAACACAATTGTGAGGGTTCTTTCCTAGAAAATTTATAATAATTATTACATTGATTTGAAGTATCTGATGACAGACTTGTGCAAAAATGACAGTTGACCCTTGAAAATGCACAGGTTGGGGGCACTGACCCCTGTGCAGTTGAAAATTCATACCCAACTTTTGACTCCCCCAAAACTTCACTACTGAGAGCCTAAGACCAGAAGACTTAACCAACAGCATAAACAGTTAACACATATTTGTATATGTGTCCCATACAATATTGTTACAATAAAGTAGGCTAGAGAAAAGAAAACATGAAGAACACCATAAGGAAGAGGAAATATATTTACAGTACAGTACTGTATTTATCGAAAAAACCATAGGTGTGTAAGTGGAGCTGTACAGTTCAAACTCATGTTGTTCGAGGGTCAACTGTACTTTTATATAAAGGAAACTTTTTCTAAAATAGCTCACAATGCTTAACTAACTCCCCTAGGATTTCTGGTGGCTTTTCTTTGCAACCTGGGGCCTGAAAATAGGTTAGGACTTTTCTTAAGGCTATTTCTGGAAGAGTCACCGGTTTCTTCTCCTTCCCTGGAATGTTGAGTCCCTCATGGTTCAGACCAAGACTTCTGGGCTTTACTGAAGTAGCTACAGCTGTCTCCCTGCATCTGTCTAGTCCTGCCCCTCTTGTGTTTTATTTGCTGTACTGAAACCAGAGTGGTATCTTTGAAGTATAAATCAGATCATGTTACTGCCTTGCTTAAATATTCTCCATTGGCTTCCCATGGTATTCAGAATAACCTCCAATGTCCTCAAAATAACCAATCATGATTCCTGGTTTGTTTGTTTTTTAAATTATAACGGGGTTGGGTTTCTCAGAAGATTTTTCAACATCTATCAACATAATCCTCTCAGTCTTCTGTTTAGATCTGTTAATATCATATATCATATTAATAGGTTTCCAAATAGTGAACAAATAACCACATTCTTCTAATAAGTCTTACTTGATCATGGGGTATTAGTTTCATCTTGCCACGCTGGGTGCTATTAAAAATGTTTTCTTTTGTTTTAATTTAAGTGATGTCAGTATATAATTTTCCTTCTTTTATGTATTTTCTTTTTTTAAAAATTTTTTATGTTAATCACCATACATTACATCATTAGTTTTTGATGTAGTGTTCCATGATTCATTGTTTGCGTATAACACCCAGTGCTCCATGCAGAACGTGCCCTCTTTAATACCCATCACCAGGCTAACCCATCCCCCCACCCCCCTCCCCTCTAGAACCCTCAGTTTGTTTTTCAGAGTCCATTGTCTCTCATGGTTCATCTCCTTCTTTCTGCGATTTTTATCAGGTTTAGGTATTAATGTTAAAAAGGAATTTGAAAGTGTCCTTCAGTTTCTAGGCTCTGGAGCAATTTATGTATCACTGGAACTATCCACTGTTTAGAGATTGGTAGAATCCGTCTGTGACACCATCTAGGGCTGAGTTTATTTGTTGTTCTTTAAAACACTGTTTCTTCATTGGGAATCGATGTGGTGAATCTTTTCCACCTCTACTGTGGTCTCAATGATCTATAAAGTCTCATGATTTTATACATTCCTTTTGTTTCAAACTTTCTTTTCCCTTTGTCACCTCTTATTTTGTATATTTGAGCTTTCTTTTTCCTTGGATTGACTAGTAGTTTGCCTACTTTGTTAATCAAAAAAGAGGGCTTTGATTTATTAAATTACATCTATTGTTTTTTCTATGTTCTGCCTCGACCATTTTTGCTTTTAATTTAATCACATGTTTATTTCTACTTTTTTTTTTTTTTAAGAACAATGCAGTTCTTTTTTTCCTGGCATTTTAGTTGGGGCTTAATTCACTTAATTCACTTAATTCACTTCCTTCACTGGGTATTGAATTTGTTTATTTATCTTAATTTTTTTTTTTCGGTCATTCTTTAGGTATGTCCCATTGATTCAGATAGGTGGCATATTCACCTCATTGTTCACTTTTAGAAATTCTGTAATTTTGTTTATTTTCCCTTTCAGTCATGAGTTATTACATGCCTTTTTAATTTTTTTAGGCTGAGGGCTTTGTTTTGTTATTATATTGCTATGCATTTCTAGTTTTATTACATTCCGACCAATGTGTATTATTTCTACTTTACAGAGCTTACTAATGCATTTTGTGCCCTACGTATGACTAATTTTTGTTCCAAGTGTTTTTTTTTTTTAAGATTTTTATTTATTTATTTGACACAGAGAGAGACAGAGAGAGAGAGCATGAGCCAGGGAGAGAGGCAGACGGAGAGGGAGAAGCAGACTCCTCACTGAGCAGGGAGCCTAAGATCATGACCTGAGCCCAAGGTAGACGCTTAACCGACTGAGCCACTGAGCACGCCTGTTCCAAGTGTTCTTGAGATGAGGTGTGTTCTCTATTATCAGGACATCCAGTCAACATACAGTCATACGACTGCCCTTATTGACCATATTGTTTAGGTCCTCTGTATCCTTATTTACTTTCTGGCCAGTTGATCTGTTTTGTACAGAGAGTGGTGTCTAAAATTGTCTTATTATGGGAACACCTGGGTGGCTCAGTCAGTTAAGTGTTGGACTCTTAATTTTGGTTCACATCATGATCTCAGGGTCATGGGATTGAGCCCCGTGTTGGGCTCCAAGCTCAGTGTGGAGTCCACTGGAGATTCTCTCCCTCTCTCTCCGCTCCTCCCCCTGCTCGTGCGCGCACTCTCTCTAAATAAATAAGTAAAATCTTTTTTAAAAAATTAAAAAACAGAATTGTTTTATTAGTAGTATATTTTTATCTATGTATCTTCTACAGATTTTGCTTTATAAAGGAAGTTGCTGTCATTTTCTGGTACAGATAATCATAACTGTTATAAACTTGTTCTCAGTTGTGACTTTTAGCATTGATTTCATAAAGTATCCTTTAACCGAGGGGCGCCTGGGTGGCTCAGGCGTTAAGCGTCTGCCTTCCGCTCGGGTCATGATCCCAGGGTCCTGGGATCGAGCCCCGCATCAGGCTCCCTGCTCCGCAGGAAGCCTGCTTCTCCCTCTGCCACTCCCACTCCCGCTGCTTGTGTTCCCTCTCTCGCTGTATCTCTCTCTGTCAAATAAATAAAATCTTTAAAAAAAAAAAAAGTATCCTTTAACCGAACTTGATACTTTTTAATGTAAATTCTATTTTGAAATCAGTAGAACAATGCTGTTTTATTGTTTCCTTTAGCCTAGTATTTATTTTTTTTTAGCCTAGTATTATTTATTTTTTATAATTATTTTTTTAGGTTATTCTCTTTTATGCAGATTATAGTTGGGTCTTTGTTTCCTAGCCAAGTTGAACATTTTTCTTTTAATAGATAGCTTAAGCCTATTTACTTTTACTGATGTGACTGATATATTGTCATATTATCTTAAAATCTCCAGATTAGGCAAGACCTCAATGATCATATGGCTGAAATACTGACTAGAAGTTTTAATGTGTTAAATCAATTCAGAGACTGAATCAGATTCTCTTCTAGACTCCCCAAGCCCTTAATAGTCATGGTAGAACACATTATACCTTGGTGAATAAGTAGTATATATGCATTAGATATTTTCATGTGCATCTTTTGAGCTGTTCTTCACTTTCCCTTTTCCCCCATTAATATGAGCTACTTGAGAACAAGCACCTTTATGCACATTCTCCTCCCTGCAATCCCTCATTCTGCTACCACATTCATACAAACCTCTAGAGTGTCAGACACGTGGTAGGTGCTCAGTAAATATTTGTTAAATAATTAATACATGAATAACTCACAGGAAGGAGGCTCTTGAAAGTTAATTATATTTATTAAATTATGTGAATTCATTGTTCCATTTGCCTGTGGAATAAAATTATAGATATATACAAGTCATTTATCTTTCTGGTTTAGGCAGAAAATTATCTAATTGTTTTAATGCATCCTGTTTACATGTAAATGGTTTCTGTCCATAACAGTTTCCAAGGTCATACAGCTCTTAAGTGTTCAGATATGAACCCACCTTTGTTCAACTGCACTGACCATGCTTTCAACATTATCACAGAATCACATCTCATTTGAAAAAAATTATACTGCTGCCCTGGATCCTCAATACATATATTCCCATCACATTTGGCATATGATTCAGATCCCAGCTTCAACCTTACTATTTTGACTAACGTAATTGCTCTTTTCAGTGAACTCTGGGAATTTGAAATTATGTTGATTTATTGGCTCCTTAGAAAAGCACTGGTACCTCTGACTTGATAGTGAGACCTCCCTGGCATGCTTTCCCTCAGCTCTTTGTGTGCTGATTTTGTTTCCAGAAAGGACTACAGAGGTTTTAACTTTCATTTTGGACCATTAATTTCACTAAGTCATTTGGGCAGCAGGGTACTTAAAGCTTCCTCAGCAATTTCAGTGAAAGAAGACTTTGAAAGTGCCTCACTTGGATGCTTCTTATTCTAAGCTGAAGGCTTTCATTAGAAGTAGACTACACTGTCCATGGAAGATTTATGAGAATGTGATTTAACCGAGAATGACAGATATGGTAATAGGTGAGGCTTTCACAAATGCCTAGGTGAAAAGACAATCTTTTCCAAAATGCCATGAAATGATATTAGAAATTTAATTAACAAAAACAAGCTATTGGAGGAATGTCTATAGTACCCAAGTAGGATATTCCTACTGACCAGGTGGAAGAGTTAAAATATAAAATATAAAAATACAAAGCCATGATTAAAGATGACTTTAGTATCATTTAAAAATAATTAAAATATGGGGCGCCTGGGTGGCTCAGTTGGTTAAGCGACTGCCTTCGGCTCAGGTCATGATCCTGGAGTCCCGGGATCGAGTCCCGCATCGGGCTCCCTGCTCGGCAGGGAGTCTGCTTCTCCCTCTGACCCTCCCCCCTCTCATGTGCTCTCTCTCATTCTCTCTCTCTCAAATAAATAAAATCTTTAAAAAATAATAATAATAATTAAAATAGTTTTCTATTTAAAATGTTACTTCATTATTAAAAATATTTGTGAAATACTGAATAGTAGAAGAAGGGAAAAAAAACAATGCCTCAGCTGATAAGATTTTGGTATTACAACCTTCTGAACTTTTTGATGTATATGTATACATTAAAATATATATACATATATATATAAATGTTTTTGATTTGAGATATTTTATTCAATATATCTTGGTATAGCTATGCATTTCCTTCCAAGCATGGTTGCTTTCATTGCACCTCACAAGTTTTGATATGCTATGTCTTAACTTTCATTCATTTTGGAGTATTTTTTAATTTTTCTTGTGATTTCTTATTTGATCCATTGATTATTTAGGAGTATGTTGCTTAATTTCCATATATTTTTGTACTTCTTAGACTTATTTCCATTATTTTTAACTTCATTCCATTGTGGTTGGAGAAAATACTTTGTATGATTTCAACCTTTTTAATTTTACTGAAGCTTGTTTTGTGGCCTAGCAAATGGTGTATTCTAGAGCATGTTTCATGTGTTCTTTTTTTTTATTTTGCTATATATATTTTTTTATTTTATTTTGTTATGTTAATCACCATACATTACATCATTAGTTTTTGATGTAGTGTTCCATGATTCATTGTTTGTGTATAACACCCAGTGCTCCATGCAATACGTGCCCTCTTTAATACCCATCACCAGGCTAACCCATCCTCTCACTCCCCTCCCCTCTAGAACCCTCAGTTTGTTTCTCAGAGTCCATAGTCTCTCATGGTTCGTCTCCCCCACCGATTCCCCCCCTTCATTTTTCCCTTCCTGCTATCTTCTTCTTCTTCTTTTTTTTTTAAAAATATAATGTATTATTTGTTTCAGAGGTACAGGTCTGTGATTCAACAGTCATACACAATTCAGAGCGCTCACCATAGCACATACCCTCCCCAGTGTCTATCACCCAGCCACCCCATTCCCTCCCACCCCCCACCACTCCAGCAACCCTCAGTTTGTTTCCTGAGATTAGGAATTCCTCATATCAGTGAGGTCATATGATACACGTCTTTCTCTGATTGACTTATTTCACTCAGCATAATACCCTCCAGAAATAGAAAACCTGAACAGACCTATAACCACTAAGGAAATTGAAGCAGTCATCAAAAATCTCCCAACAAACAAGAGCCCAGGGCCAGATGGCTTTCCAGGGGAATTCTACCAAACATTTAAAGAAGAATTAATATCTATTCTTCTGAAATTGTTCCAAAAAATAGAAATGGAAGGAAAACTTCCAAACTTACTTTATGAGCCCACCATTACCTTGATCCCAAAATCAGACAAAGACCCCATCAAAAAGGAGAATTACAGACCAATATCCCTGATGAACATGGATGCAAAATTTCTCACCAAAATACTAGCCAATAGGATCCAACAGTACATTAAAAGGATTATTCACCACGACCAAGTGGGATTTATCCCTGGGCTGCAAGTTTGGTTCAACATCCACAAATCAATCAATGTGATACAATACATTAATAAAAGAAAGAACAAGAACCATATGATCCCTCAATAGATGCAGAAAAAGCATTTGACAAAGTACAGCATCCTTTCTTGATCCAAACTCTTCAGAGTGTAGGGATAGAGGGTACATACCTCAATATCATAAAAGCCATCTATGTAAAACCTACAGCGAATATCATTCTCAATGGGGAAAAACTGAGAGCTTTCCCCCTAAGGTCAGGAACATGGCAGGGCTGTCCACTATCACCACTGCTATTCAACATAGTATTGGAAGTCCTAGCCACAGCAATCAGACAACAAAAAGAAATAAAAGGCATCCAGATTGGCAAAGAAGAAGTCAAACTCTCACTCTTTGCAGATGATATGATACTTTATGTGGAAAACCCAAAAGACTCCACCCCAAAACTGCTAGAACTCATACAGGAATTCAGTAAAGTGGCAGGATATAAAATCAATGCACAGAAATCAGTGGCATTTCTGTTTCATGTGTTCTTGAGAAGAATGTGTGTTCTGCTGTTCTTGACTGGAATGTTCCATATATACGTGTTAGGTCTAGTAGGTTTATAATGTTCAAATAATCTATTTCCTTGTTGGTCCTCTGTATACTTATTATAAACTTTATTAAAATTAGAGTATTGACTTCTCCAACAATTATCATTGCATTGTCCATTTCTCCCTTCCATTCTGTCAGATTTTGCTTCATATATTTTGGAGTTCTGTTGTTAGCTATATATTCGTTGACAAGTACTATATCTTCCTAATGAATTGATCCTTTTTATTACTATAAAATGCCCTTCATAGTCACTAGTATCAATTTTTAAAGTCTGGTTTTCTCATCTTGCCTTTTCCTTCATGAAACCCCAACCCTACAAGTGAGATAGGGTGAGTTCAATTGGTGACACAGTATTCTCAACCTGTCATACATGACACAAAGCCTCTGTCCTTTGAATGAAGGCTGTGTGGAGAAGGGAGTTCCTGACTTCTCAGTTGCATAAACCTGGAATTTGGCCTTTACGCTTGAGGAAATGAGAAAAGACGGCAACTTGTCTCTCTGAAGGAGGAACCACAGTCCTTAAATGGAAACTTTAGGGAGTGGGAGTCCCATTTTCTTGGCCTCACCTACCTGGAATGGAACTTCTATCATGCTGAATTGGGGTGGGGAAATAAATCATGGCTCAAGACTCCCACAGACCTTTTGTAGACTCTTACTATTTTATAAGACTGTATAGATTTTCTTGAATAAATGTTTACTCATTTGCTGTATAATCTTAGGAACATTTTTAAAGATTAAATAGTTGTTAATACTATTGTTGTTTTTATAATTTTTACCAGTTATAAGGTTTGGTTTTTTGTTTTGTTTTGTTTCCTTTTGCTGCAGAGTGGTTTCATATTCTTTATACTGTCATTCTGGAGGCTGTCATCTAGTTCATTTCATTTAATAATTGCCTCTTCTGCCTAAGTGAGCTGGAGTTGGTTTCTATTGATTGCTGCTAAGAAGTTCAAATCACACACACACACACAGAAATACAGAAAACTGCCAAATTGAAATTTAGCATTATTTTATGTATAAAGTATTTCTGTTGAAATATATGCTCTTTAGTCAAAAGTAATAAAGCTCTTTTTGGGGTTTAATTCATAGGTAATTGAGCATTTTTTAATTTGTTTTGCAAACTTATAAAAAGGAAAAATTGAACTTTTGAGGAAATAAGTAAAATATTAAGTGACTTCTGTCCCTTAATGGGGGGGCAGGAAGCCTATACTGTTGAATAGGTTTGCTTTGGGGATCCTAAAAATATAATATTCGTGTATAGACATATATATTTAAAAAGGAATCATACTATATATATGTTACATATTCTGTTTTCTTAAAGTTAATGAATTGTGAATATTTTATAATCCAGTGGTCATTCATGTTGAATTTTTAACTTAGTATCCCCCAGCATACACTGTGGGGGAATCTATGAACTTTCTGGCATTATGCCAAACTCTGAGTATAAATTTAGGTCGATTCATGTACATTTTAGACTGGGAGAGGGCCCATGGTATTCATCTAATTTTAAAAATGGTCTCCGACCCTCAATGTCTAATAATTATAATGTACAGTGATCATTAAAATAACTGAATAGTATTTCCTTTTATTGACATATGGTAACTTACTTAGCAATTCTTTATATAGGAACTAGGTTGGCTCTAATTTTTATTCTTATAACTGATGTTGCCATGAACAACCATTCTTTAAACAAAACTTTGAATGCAACCTCCTTAAAATTAATTCATAGGATTAAAATTGCCTGGAGAAAGCATATGGACATTTTAAGCCTTTTGATATGTATTGCCAGATAATCCTTTAGAATGGTTGCATCACCTTCATTGCCTGAAAATCCTACAACCTAGCTAATTTTATAGATTAAAAATGGTTCCTGGTGTTTTTAGTCAAGAGCTAGTGAAAGTCAGCCATCCCAATTAGACTTACTGACTTATGTGCCTCTCCTGCTATGGATATGATACATAAACTCCTTCAACTGCACTCCTTCAACTGCAATAATATTAAGAAGCTCAGCTTCAAATGCAAAGGATCTCTTAGGGATGGCAGCCAGCCACATTCATTCTAGTGCTGACCTGCTGTGGATCCATGCAGAGTGGAGTCTGTCTTCATCATCCTTAGAATTTCCCAGGACATACTTCTTGAGGCAGCTATCTCTCAGCTACACCACAGAATACATGCGCTTACCACTTTTGCCCGCTGCTGGGATACAAACACTTCTGCACCATCTGAGATGCTCTGCTGTGACAAAAAATGTTGTCAAATAAATGGAAGGCCAGATAGAGGTATGCTACCTGCCAATGTGATATGTTTACATCAATGGGGAACATTTGTAGGCCTCCAAAACTTTCTTTGTCCAAGAAACAAAATCTTTTCCTTCACAATACTCATTTTGAAGAATTTTAAGGAACCAAGTTTAAGATCTACAGTTATCCATATTTTTAAGTGAGTTGCAGGTTTTCTTTCTATGTGTTAACTACACACGCAATAAAGTTTCTTGATGACATTGTTAGTGGTTTCTGGGCTTGAATATTTTTAGTTCATGGGTTTTCCATTTCAACATCTGAGTGTCTCAGTATGATTGATAAGAGAGTTTTGAACAGAGAGACCCACTTTCTGTCCCCCTTTGCTTATTTTTATGTCTTTTTCCCTATATCACACAGCCAATAACTCTCTGGCATTCTCGTGCATTCCATTCCATGTAAACTTGGAATTGCAGAAGTGACATTTTTTTTTCAACTCTAAGTGATAGATATATTTATAAACTTCAATGGAATAAGCCTGACTGCAAGAAATACCAGATAGGGATTCTCCGTCCTAAAGCACAAGGAAAACTTTCTGAACATCTGACATCCAGCTCTAATAGTTTTGAATGTAAAGCAGAGAGTTTAAATTTCTATTGTTCCTGATTTAATGTAAAATAAAAATGCCTTTGAACTTTCCAAATGGGAATTTTCAATTATCTTTTTATCTCACTTTCATTCGCATTCTGGTCCATAAAATGCTGGGTGAAGCAAGTTTATTTTAAAAATTGAAGTGAAGTAAATTTCTCTCTGTGCTTGTGTTAGAGAACTTTATGGAATTTAATTAAATCAGCTGAAGAGTAAAGACTTTCAAAGACAAATGAGTGTCAGTAGAGCATTGTGTTTGAGTGCACATACTCTAGAAGGGTGCAGACCCAGACTTGAACCTCCCTTCTGCCAAAAGCTACCAAAGCTCTATCTTCATGAAATTACTTTATCTTCAACAATTATGTGAAGATGATAACAGCATTCTATGATCTCTGGCATATAGATGTCTTTCCATAAAGGACAACTAACATCTTGGCAAACAGGTGCTCAGTAAAGACTTGCTTAATGATAGAATACAATATCTTTCCTAGGAAACCAAGATTGAGAGTAAGTTTTCAAGTTTGCCTTTTCACATTGTAAAGAAGATGTGAAAAAAATATTAAAAGGACTTCTTTCTTGCTCGGCGCATCCCATTGCAGCAGTCTTTCGCACTGAGCACTTAGAAAGCTCCAGGAAGATTTTCCGTGCCACTATTACTAGTCTCCAGTTAGTTTCATGCTGCCCAAGGCAGGAAGGACTCTGTAGTTAACTGTGCCTGAGATCACCTACCGGCCTGACTGCTGCCGCCTCATATTTTAATGGCTTTTATTTAGCATCTCTTTGAGTATCTAGAGGGTAGTAATATGAAGAATTATTGAAATTCATATTTGTATATCTTTTTAGAATTTTAGAAGTACTTCATTCAGCCTTGTCTCATGTAATCCTCAGGTGACCTTGCAAAGTCTCCCATTCATGGACGAAGAAAGTGAGATTTCAAGAAGTTGCAACACATGCTTAAATGTCCATAGGAAGTAGCAGAGCCTCTATCTCCTCATTTCTAGTTCACTGCCTATCCTCTCCAATTTAGCCCCCAAATTCCTCACACTTACCCATAATGCAAGGGTTACAACCATGGAGTGACTTCCTACAGGGCTTCCTCTTCCTGATGCTCAAATGTCAAAGTGCAGTCACTCCCTTTCAGGTAAAGACTTTGATTAAGGGGCAGATCTCCCTGGGAGAAAAAATCCTAAATTCTGAACTTCCCTTGGGATGCTCGTATGAAGAGTCTGAGAGCAGGTTTACAGTTGAAACACATACATGAGTGTGGGAAGCCAGAACTTAGAAGGCTTGGAAGTCAACCAGTACCTCCTTTACAAACTGGCCTGGACTTTTATTTCCCTCTCCTTGTGTATAGCTTCATAGAAGCCTACTCAAGGAAAAAGGCAAAAACAAAGCCGATCTTTAATGCTTTCCAACTTCATGCCAAACTCTGTCAGTTTCTATTTTTTGCCCTTCATTTGATTTTCACATCACATTCATGAGGTAGTTTATCTTTTCCTACAATTTGCCTAAGGTAACGGAGGGACAAGGATGCTAACTTGCTCAAAGTCATCTTTCTATTAAGTGTCTGAGTCAGGATAAGAATCCAGATTGGTCTAAATGTGAAGCTTGTTATTAGTCTAAGAATATGAGCTGCTTTTGTATTCTTGCTGGGTTTTCTCAGAATCTGAAGAAAAGGATATTGGTGACTATAAGAGCTTTTGCCATAAATTGTAAGCAGTGTTATTTGACAAATGTTAAGCGAAACTTTGGACTGTCCCTTCCTCAGCTACATAATGAATAAATAATGCCCTTTCTCCGGCCCCACAATATGCAGAGATGGAAGTCAAGATGTTCATGCTCACAGTCTCACTCACCTGCTATCATTCTTCACAGATAATGATTTAGCTCTCATTTTCCAATCAACCTTCAAAGCATAGGGTTTAGTATTAAAATATGAAAAAGGGGGCGCCTGGGTGGCTCAGTCATCTGCCTTCAGCTTGGGTCATGATCTCAGGGTCCTGGGATCGAGCCCCGCATCGGGCTCCCTGCTCCGCGGGGAAGCCTGCTTCTCCCTCTCCCACTCCTCCTGCTTGTGTTCCCTCTCTCACTGTGTCTCTCTCTGTCAAATAAATAAATAAAAATCTTTAAAATAAATAAATAAATAAATAAAATATGAAAAAGATTTCAATGTTCAAAAGAAGTTTGAAATTACAAATTCCTCAGTTGGTGGTATATTTTATTGTGTGACCACTTAAAATGCAAGATTTCCTAGCAAAACAAAACAAAAAAACCAAACACAATTATAACTTTCAGAGGCTCCTCATTTTTTTAAAGATTATTTATTTATTTATTTGTAAGAGAGAGAGAGTGAGCAGAAGCAGGCTCCCTCTGAGCAAGGAGCCTGATGTGGGACTTGATCCCAGGACCCTGGGATCATGACCTGAGCGGAAGGCAGACGCTAACTGACGGAGCCACCCAGGTGTCCCAAGGCTCCTCATTTCTAAAAGGACAAAATTCTGGCTCCTGTTTCTGTACATCTCATCTAAATACCCTTTCATAGCTAATTTCCTATTTATGTAGCTCCAGCACTATTAATATTTTGTCCATTCTTTATTACCTTTGTGTTGCTTTTTTCTCCCTTGCCTAGAATGCCTTCAGTGTCACTGACCCTTTCCTCAGAGAGATAATTCCTACCCTTTACAAGAACTCATACCACCTGTATCACATTGCTTAAATGCCAGGATTGAGACTGAGAACACCTGTGTCAATAAGACTTAACTTGATTACAGGAAGATTTTATTTTATTTTTTTTAAGATTTTTTTTTTTAAAAGATTTTGTTTTATTTATTTGACAGAGAGAGACACAGCGAGAGCAGGAACACAAGCAGGGGGAGCGGGAGAGGGAGAAGCAGGCTCTCCGGAGAGCAGCGAGCCCGATGTGGGACTCGATCCCAAGACCCTGGGATCATGACCTGAGCTGAAGGCAGACGCTTAACGACTGAGCCACCCAGGCGCCCAAGATTTTTTTTATTTATTTGACAGCGAGAGACACAGCGAGAGAGGGAACACAAGCAGGGGGAGTGGGAGAGGGAGAAGCAGGCTTCCCGCGGAGCAGGGAGCCCGATGCGGGGCTCGATCCCAGGATCCTGGGATCACAACCTGAGCCGAAGGCAGATGCTTAGCGACTGAGCCACCCAGGCGCCCCTACAGGAAGATTTTAAACTGATAAATAACTTCACTGTTTGCTTCAGGATATTCCTGCATATCAATTTATCTGAACAAACAGTTTGCTTATCTGGGCAAATAGTTCTCAGAGGACAATAGATTGCTCAATTGCGCAAATAGCTTGATTGTTAAACAAGCAGTTTACTTATCAAGGCTTGCTTCAAAGTGCTCATTGTGCTGTGTCATCAATCTTAAGCAATTGTGTCATGTTTTTGTCCCAATCACAAACACATACCTTGAAAGACCTGATTTAAATGACTGGAGCTTAGGTCCGAAACCTTATAAACATCTTTGGTCTCTCCCTGTGAGAGACTTCTAAGGTTCTGTCAGGGTACTATTGATTGGTTTAATAAACACCTTTTTTACTTAACTCTATTATTGTGGGTTTTTTCCCTTAAGGACACAGTCCATATAATAATGTGCAGAATTCTTTCAGAGGCAAAAAAAATAGAAACCTAACTCAAATATTCATTTGAAACCAAAAAGGGAATATTTTGGCTCACATAAATAAATGTCCACAGAAAGAATCAGGACTTAATAGGGGAGTTTAAACATTGTCACCAGAACTCAGCCCTGCCATCCAGTTGCTTCCAGTGGGCTCCAGGCGTACACTGTCTCTAAGTTGGGTTCTCTCCAGACCTTGAGAAAAAGTTTCAAGACCAAGTAATTTATCTGAGAAGTACAGGCTACATCAGTAAGAACTGGGGAAAGCAGGACAGGGGAGGTAAAGGAACAAATAAGGAGTGCATTATAAATCAACTACCAGCATGGGCAACTGAAGTTCAACCCTGAAGGGAGACTCCGGGCACCAACGTAAAACAGGCAGGTCAAATTTATACTACATGAAGGACCAGGAAGAGTGGATACTAGTACACCAAATAATATTGGTTATGTGAAGCACGTCCAGGCTGATATATGTGAAGTTGGAACAGACTAAAATGGCTTTAGAGAAGGCTTTTAGGCAGGAACCAAATGCAAATATCCACACTGGAAGCTTGAAGTCAGAAGGACCTGGAGATATGGGCAGTGCACCTCAAGTAACTACCATACTGAGACCTCAGACCCTCAGCATGTGCAAAAGTCAGGTCATTTTTCTTAGGACCAGATCAAGTTACGTGCCTTGAAGGAATCAATCACTGCAAAAACTAGGGGATGGGTTAGCCTGGTGATGGGTATTAAAGAGGGCACGTATTGCATGGAGCACTGGGTGTTATACACAAACAATGAATCATGGAACACTACATCAAAAACTAATGATGTAATGTATGGTGATTAACATAATAAAATAAAATTTAAAGAATAAAATAAAAACAGTAAAAAAAAAACCTAGGGGCTTAGTGATATCAGGTATAAATAGCAAAGTAAGGACTTCTAAAAATCTTATCATTCTTAAAACCAATGAGAACACTGACAGAAACCATCACAATGTTTTCAGAATTCTGGATATTAACTAAAAGTTTTCAGCCACCTGGGGAGCACTTACTCAAGAAAATATCTCAATAGTGATAAGAATAAGATTTGTAGTATTTTAACCTCTCCTAATCCCATCCTTCCCTTCTGGGCTCCACACCAACCTAGAAAACTGACACTCCACAATCATGTGGAAAACCAGAGTCTGGAACCATTGGAAGGAAAAGAATACGATAGAAGCTTTTCAAGTTCTGCCCAGAAAATTGCTATTATTTTCCCTATTACACGTAAATATAGCATTGTTGTGTGAGTCCGTGATTCCACTCAAAGGATCTAGCCAACATAATTTATATCATATCTTCCAATAAAAACTTTCACATGAATATTCATAGTGATGTGGGAAACAAAGACAGAAGAAAATGTAGATTAAATTAAATCTCCTTATAACCTGCAGCCCACTGACAAATACTTGAGAAAGACAGATTATAACATTCCTCCAGGATCTTGAGTCTTCTTTAACATATGAAAGTCCTTTTGGAACTTCCCTTATCTTTACTTCTCCCAACCCCAAGATCACTTGCTTCTCATGATCCTGGGGCAACAGGGAGCAGCAAGCAGCAGCCCCACTTTCTGCCCACGGGTCCCGTCCCTGTGCTTTACTAAAACCACCATTTTGTACCAAAGACATCTCAAGAGTTCTTTCTTGGCCATTGGCTCCGGACCCCACCAAACCTCACCAAAAACATTCCAAAAACTCCATCAATAACAGCATCAGTCATAATAGCTAAAAAGTGGAATGCCCATCAGCTGATAAATGGATGAACAAAATGTTGTATAACCATAGAGTGGAATATTATTCAGCCATAAAAGGAATGAGATACTGATACTAGCACATGGATAAACCTTGAAAACATTATGCTAAGTGAAAGAAGGCAGACATAAAATATTATATATATGATATGATTCCATTTGTATAAAACATCCACACAGGAAAATCCATGGAGACAGAAAGCAGATTGGTAGTTGTTAAGGACTGATGGTGGATGGGAATGAGAACAATGGCTAATAGGTACAAGGTTTTGTGGGGGTGATAAAATTGTTTTGAAATTCGGTATTGGTGATGGTTGCACAACTATGTAAATGTGCTGAAGGTCAATGACCTGTAGACCTTCAAAGAATGAATTTTGTGGAATGCATATTATGTCTCAATTTTTAAAAAAATTTGTAAATAAAATTTTACAGTGCTCTGTTTTGTCAGGCCTGGGTTAAGTCCCTACTCCTGCAGGATAAGGGAAGTCCCACCATGAGCTGATAGTGCGGTGGTTACAAAGGAAATTCAAGGTGCAGTTACCAGGAGAAGGGGGAATGGTGCTGAGCTAGCAAAAACAAGAAATATTTTTCTACTCTGGCCATCATCGAAGGATGATCCCACGGACCCCTTGATCAGACCCCTTTGTCAGTGCTGCCAATTCTACTGGTGCTTTCATTACAAGGACTACTTTCTTGCTACAAAGCTGCCATATGCTCTACTGTTTATTTTCAGTTGTGCTGTCACATGTGTGTGTCAGGACCATACTGGCTTCTTATCTCTCTCAGATAGCTGTACACCAAATCACCTCTTTCTCTACAGCCAAAATAATACCAACAGTCATAAAGAGTCCAGCGTTCTCATTACTAGAAACCTTGCAAGCAAGACATGTTTCTTTCAAAATTCTCATGCAATCAGTTATTGTAACAATGATCTGGGTAGTGGAGGGGAGTGACAGTAGACCCCTAAGCTAATTTCTTCTTCAGCTGAGTCCACTCTTGTTATATTAGCACAGATGGGAAGAATAGTCATGCCTCCTGACTTTCTCTATCAGGTATCCTTCAGTAGAAAGTCCTAGTATTGAGCATATGACCATGGATAGTGAAAGAGAAAAAAATTAACCAAAAAAGAAAAAAAAGAAAAAGCAAACTTATTTTCTTCAAAATGTTGGCATAAAGTGGCTGGTAAATGTTCTGGGTTATTGAATTTTGGGTATCCCTACATACTCTTTCAAAAACAAAGTAGTATAATAAAATAGCCAATTATCTTTAAATGTTCATTTTGTAGGTGTTTGGTACGGTTAAAAAGGAACACAACCGTGACTGGTAGTAGGAGCTTGGAAATTATGTAGTTAAGTAATTAAAACTATCATCTGTAGGGCATAATTTTCTAAACTTTCTCTGTTAATTGATATTGTCCTTGTCCAGAATGTGGAGTTTTTATCTCAAAAGAATTTTTAAAAAGGAAGAAAACTATTGTCTCCAAATTTGAACTTCTGTTTTCATGCTTAAGAAAAAAGCAAAAAGCAAATCTACACATTCTAAATGGCTCTGAAGTGAAAATTTTCTCTTTGGTAAGCAAATGGGGCTTAAAATGGAAGAATTTAGCAAAGAATGGGCCAAATTCCCTTCCGGAAACCAATTTTCATTGTGCTGTCAAAAAGCTGCGTAATAGTAAGATTTTTATATTTTTGGTAGATACTGGGAGATCAGTTAATGCATGGAAGAAGATGAAAGCAAGGGAACTGGTGTCAGAGCATAAATAAAGCTTGTGCTTGAACAATCCATTTTCTCTTTGGTTTGTACTTACTTGCAGTATCTTGAGAGCCCAAAATGTGCTTAGTCCCAATCACAAACAGCCAAAGATTGATTATGGAAACAGGACTTGACATAGAACAAAAAATTGAGGGATGGTGGAGAAGGATACTGAGTCATTGACATGTTTCTGAGCATGAATGCTTGCTTATTTATTTATTTATAGTCTGGAACAATGAATTGGAAAGTGCATTTTTGAGAGCATTATGGGAGAGACTGAAACTTTGTACATATTTCTCTGATGGCTTTTTATCTTAACAATGGTGCTGCCCACAAGTCAAGTGGTAATCAGATATGATCTGATTTCTGCTTCAAAATCAAATCAGACACATTGTAGGAAAAGTACTACCTGAAGACTTTCCTGATCTTTAAACTCAATGTGGCTGTGAATACTATTCCACTTAAAGATAAAAAGAAAAAAAGACTATTGAAACCCAATGTTTGCATATTTTGAAAATAAATATATTCTACTCTAAAAACTAGAATCAGGCCAAGAAGCTGTAAATACACACAAATCACTATAATATTATCATGGAAACTATGTGGATTTGAATTTATAGACCCTTCAGATTGTAGAAGGATTAAGATCATTAAATTTAGAGGAGCTGAGGATAAACATCTCATGCACTTTACCTTCTAATGTAAACTCATTTTTTCAGTCAGTTTAATCCTTCATGATGCCCTGCTCTTAAATCTTGCCTCCTTGCCCTATTCAAAAATTCAGCCTCTTGTTACTATCCCTATGACGATTTTAACTTACACACACTACTTACTATTCAAAATACAGCTAAAGAGCTACCTTCCCCATAAAAATTTTCTGACCTCTTTTTTTTTTTTATAAATTTCCACAGCTTTCATTCTCTGTACCATTCATCAAACACATGTATTTTTACTCCTTGCAATCAAATTCTCTCAGTGTCACTGTAACACCCAATACTCAGCTCAGAGATTCTTTTTTTTTTTTTTTTGTAGGCTCCACACTGGACATGAAGCCTAATGCACAGCATGAACTCACAGCCATGAGATCAAGATCTAAGCCTGAGCTGAGATCAAGCATCAAATGCTTAACAAACTGAGACACTCAGACACCCCTTAGCTCAGAGACTCTAACTGGCATTGAAATCCAGTGAAGTATAAAAATGTTCTTTAAAAAGAATTCAAAGTTTTAGATCATCAGAGCCACTGTGTCAAACTTTAGATGCTGCCTCAGTTTCCCAGGGTTGATCAGACTCCAAAAGAACAAGGACTGATCTATTTGAAGTAATGGTATAGAGCAAAAAATTTGCAATGACTTCCTATTACACATGAAATACCTACAGACCCCTCAGCGTATAGCATGGCATTCAAGAACCAGAAAGAAGTCCATTGTGGCTGGAGTTGGTGGATCAGAGAAAGAATGGCAGAAGATAAGGCCAAAAAGTCAGCACAGGACCAGGTTGTATAGGATTCTGTAGGCTAATGGAAGGACATTGGTTTTTCATGAGTGAGATAAGTCAATGAAGCAATTTGAGAAGTGGGAAAAACTGACTTATGTTTGGAGGTCTCCAAGATTTTATTTGGCCAGAACAACTTGAAGGATTAATTGCCATTTACAAAGTTAAGGAAGATTATGGAAAAATAAGTTTGGATAGACAGGAATAGTGAACCGGGAGTTCAGTCGTAAGGTTTGAAAGGCATATTAGATATCTAAATGGAGATATTATGTGGACCGTAACTGTTTGGAGCGGAGTGGAGAGGTCCAAGTGAAGATGTAAATGTTGGAGTAGATGTAAATTTGGATGACTTTAAAAATGTTGAGCTGAACAAGATTACATAAGGAGAGAGCATAGAGAGAGAAGACATCCAAGGAATGGGTTCTGAATCATTTCCATGACGAGTGGTTAGGAAGATGAGAAGGAATCAACAAGGAGACTAAGAAGGGTCTCTAGTAAGGCAGGAGAAAATCTAGGAAAGAATAGCGAGGTAGAAGCTAAATGAAGAAAGTTTTTTAAGAATGAGTCTGTGATCAAATGTGTCAAATGCAGCTTAGCTGAATAAGGTGGAAACAAAGAAATGTCCAAGGATTTAGCAACATGGAAGCCATGTTGAGATCTTCACAAGAGCTATTTTATAGGGAATGGTAGGAGAAAAGTCAGAAAACAATGCATTCGAGAGAGAATGGAAGCAGAGGAACTTGAAATAGGGTAGGTAGGCGGCTATGTCAAAAGTTCTGCTGTCAAAGAGAAGAGAAAAATGGTGCTATAACTGTACAGGGAAGTAGGACCAAGGGGAAGATTTTATGTTGCAATCTTTTTTTTTTTTAAAGATTTTATTTATTTATTTGAGAGAGAGAATGAGATAGAGAGAGCATGAGAGTGGGGAGGGTCAGGGGGAGAAGCAGACTCCCTGCCGAGCGGGGAGCCCGATGCGGGACTCGATCCCGGGACTCCAGGATCATGACCTGAGCCGAAGGCAGTCGCTTAACCAACTGAGCCACCCAGGCGCCCTATGTTGCAATCTTTTGAAGCAAATTAGGACATTGCTGGAAATGATGCAATAAAGATGTAAAAAGTGATGCAGAAGCTGAAGCAATATTCTTGAGGAAGCTAAAGGAGAAATACTGGGAAGAAAAGAGGAAGTACCTCCTTCAGAGTCAAGGTAGGGTACAGGGGTTGGGTACAGTATACAGGTATGGATGAAGGTAGACTAGTAGCAAGTGGTAGGAATGTATGAAAATTCTCTTCTGATTGCTTCTACTTTTCAAGGAATTATGTTATATTTATGTCAATTATGAGCAAAGAGAGGAAAGTAGGTATTGAAGGTTTGAGGAGAAAAGAACACAGTGGGAAAGTATTTATTTATCTAGCTGAGTGAGGAAATGAATGACTAGAGAAGCAGTTTAAAGTTGTCACTGGGGGCTCCTACAGGCCTCCAAGAGCCTTTAAGTGAGCCTGGGAGGTCAAAACTATTTTCAATATGATACTTTTTCTTTTTTTTTGCTTTTTCACTCTCATTCTGTCATCAGTATACACTGGAGTTTTCAAAGACAGCATGACATATGATATCGCAGGAGATTCAGTACAGATGCAGACATGAGAATCTAGCTGTGTTCTATTAGGCCAGACACTGCAGAGATTTGCAAAATATAAAATGATACTCTTTTCATCAACTTTGTTCTTGCAAGGTAGAGTTATTATTCATAAAATATTTGTTAATATGTAATGGACTTACTTTATTTTTAAGTATATTAATAAATGCTTTAAACTTTCTCTGCTTTAATTTCTAATATGGCAAATATTGGTAGATATAACCCACATAAAGAAAAGTTCTTGAATATATAAATTTTAGGAGAAGAGGGTCTTGAAACAGAAAATTTTGAAAACTATTGAGCTAGGGAAATTTAGTTCGGTTCTTCTGTAGCACCAAAGCTACTCTTAAAAGGAATGATTATGCATTTAAAATAAAGCCAGAAAAAAACGATCCTAAAATTTGTATGGAGCCTTAAAAATCTGAACAGCCAAAAAAATCTTGAAAGAACAAAACTGGGAGCATCACACTTCCTGATTTCAAACTGTATTACAAAGCTATAGTAATTAAAACAGTACAGTGTAGGAGTAAAAACAGTTATGTTGATTAATGGAACAAAATAGCCCAGATATAAACCCATGCATATATGGCCAATTAATTTATGACAGATGAGCTGAGGATATGCAATGGGTAAAGGATAGTCTCTTCAATAAATGATGTTGGGAAAACTGGAGCGACACATGGAAAAGAATGATGAAACTGGTGCCCTATCTTACACATGACACAAAAATAAAGACTTGAACATAAGACTTGAAACCATAAAACTCCTAGAAGAAAACATAGGTGTTAAACTTCTTAACATTGGTCTTAGCAATGATTTTTTGGATTTAACACCAAAAGCAAAGACATCAAAAGTAAAATAAACTAGTGTAACTACACGAAACTAGTGAGCTTTTGCACTGCAAAGAAAAGCATCAACAAAATGAAAAGACAACCTATGGAATGAGAAAAATATTTGCAAATCATATACCTGATAAGAGGTTAATATCCAAACTATGTAAAGAACTCATACAACTCAATAGCAAAAAATCAAACAATCCAATTTAAAAATGGGCAGAGTAACTGAATAGACATTTTTCCAAAGAAGATACACAAATGGCCAACAGGTACATGAAAAGATGCTTAATATCACTAATCACCAAGGAAATACAACTCAAAAGCATAATGAGATATCACCTCACACCTGCTAGAATCACTATCATTAAAAAGACAAATGACAACAAGCTTTGAGGATGTGGAGGATGTGGAGAAAAGGGAACCCTTACACACTGTTGGTGGGAATATGAATGGGACAGCCACTATGGAAAACAATATAGAAGTTCCTCAAAAAATTAAAAATAGAGTTACCATATGATCCAGCAATTCTACTTCTGGGTGAACATTCTAAGAAAATGAGATCACTATCTCAAAGAGATATCTGCACCCCCCATATTCACTGCAGCATTGTTTACTTGGAAGTTAAGACATGGAAACAACCTAAGTGTCCATTGACAAATGAATGGATAAAGAAATGTGTGGATATATATGTATGTATGTATTATATACATACACACACCATATAATATTATCCATCCATAAATTTAGAAGGAAGGAAATCCTGCCATTTACAATAATATGGATGAAACTCGAGGGCATTATTCTAAGTGAAATAAGCCAGACAGAGAAAGACAAATACTGTATGATCTCACTTATATGTGGAATCTAAAGAAACTGAATTCAAAGAAACAGAAAAAACTGATGGTTTCCAGATTTGGGGGCAGGGGAGGGAGGGAGTGGAGAAAATGAGTGAAGATCATCATAAGGTACAAACTTCCAGCTATAAGATAAATAAGGTCTAGGGATGTAATGTACAGCATTATAACTATAGTTAACAATACTGTATTGTATGTTCAAAAGTTTGAAAGTTGCTAAGAGAGATTTTAAAAGTTCTCATTACAAAAAAATGTGTAACTATGAGAGCTGACAGATGTTAACTAAATTTATTGTGGTAATCATTTTGTAATATACACATATATCAAGTCATTAGGTAGTATACCTTAAACTAATACAGAGTTATATGTCAATTATATCTCAATAAAATTGGGAAAAAATAAAATAAAGTCAGTATTTTTATGTTTTTCTTTCATCCAATTCAGATGTCCTGAGCACTGGGACAATGTAGATGGAGAACTGAATTTATCTAAGGTTAGATTTTGCCAAGAAACTACATAAGAAGGAGAGGGAGCAAGGTACTTATGTTGGACAGTGAAATTTGAATTGGATAAGAAGGGAAATGAGAACATAAGGGGTTCTGAGAGGAAGAAAAGATTGGGTGAAGGGATGCATTTATATGGGATTGAAAAAAATGAGGCAATAGGCAAGAAGGATAGGAGGTGGCAGTTGGGGAGTGTGATACTTGAAATTGCCATTATGAAAGCAAGAAGTTAGTGCTTCAGGTCAGTGAATGGATTACTGAGCAGAATGGAGGATGAGTTCTTTGGAGGAGAGTAAGTTACTGAAACCATTAAGAACTAAGATATTGATCTATATGCAAAAATCTTTAAGGAAGTAAAGAAAGAAGAGGAGGAGGTGAGGTTGTAAATGTGAAGCTCTTGAAGGAATATTGTGTCTAGTCACCAGAAGGTCAGGGCTACTGGACTGGGAAGTTCAGAGCCCTACCAAAGGGGGATACCCATGAAGGCTCACCTGTGGTGAGGTAGATATATTAGTAGCCTCCCCTACTTCCATCATGTAACCTTGAGAAAGTGTCTCAACCTCTCTAATCCTTCATTTTTTTTTAACTACAAATCGGGTAGATTAGCTATAGGGTGGTTACAAAAATAAATTTGAGACAATGTGTATCAAGAACTTACTATAATGCTTGACACCTAGTAAGCACTCAAAATACATAGCCATCATCATTATGATTATCTCTCCAGCAAAATTATACTCTCTTTGAGGAAAAGCATCCTATTTCGATCTCATTGATGTCCCCCAATGCAACTATGATAGCTCTAGGTTTACAAATGTTTGTTAAATTAAATTTGTATGACTCACTCATTTTCTACTTCAATCAGCATTTTTTAAAGAAAATGGCAGTAAATGAGACATTTGAAGATATACCTTAGTTCCTAGGATACTCATCAGTACCCAGCAGCAGGCCAAGAAATGCTTGGTTATTTGCCTGAAAACACTAATCTCCACCTATGTTTTGGAGCCTCTGCAAAACGAGGATAATGATACAGTACATGTTTGTAAATTGTTTCTGAGTCTGTACAAGAGTGCAGCTTGAGCATTAAATTGTTACCAGATTTAAACTAGAGGCTCTTTAATGCAAGATGCCTCACAAACTGTTGTTTTTCTATTTAAATCCAAAGCAAACCTATGGTTTTAACCTTGGAATGAATGTTTTAGCCAAGGAATTTTATATTTTGGTTCAGAATTGTGTCTTCCATAATATTTTTAATTTGTCCATGATTCACCATAGTATGTAATTTAAGAGCACAAATGTGACTTGAAAATGAAAAACACACATTACTTTCAACCAAGTCAAGTGCCTTGCTGTATTTTACACATTTTCTTGCAATTCCTTATTTTCTTTTTGAAATCTGAAGACTAATTTTGGCCAATGCCTCAGTCTTACGCTGCTAAGATCAGTGATGAGAAATGGGACAGTGCAGAGAAGAAAGGAAGCCAAAAATAACAATAGTCATTGCAGCATGTATTTATCGAGTGCTTACTGTGTGCTATTTATAGAATTTATTTCTTAACACATTTAATTCTCACAGAAGCCCTAACAGTGGGAGGTACAATTATTGGTTTCATTACGCAGATCAGAAAACTGAAGCAGAATCACACAGCTAGTAAGTGCTCAGCCCAGATTCTAACTCAAGTAGGATAATCAGCATGGTCACATTTTCAATCAAGATGTGAATGCTTTGACATTCATTGCACCCACCTCTTGGTATTTAACATATCTTATGTCTTTAATTTTAAAAGACCTTGGATTTATGATAAAGCTTATGTTTATGACTATTTTGTTCTATATCTGAGGAGACTTCTGCATGTGCTGTGTAAGTATTAACTAAATTAAAAAGGAATTAATCAGAGATCACATTCTGATAGATTTTCACCTTTCAGAGGGGTGGTCAATTATTCCTTTTTTAGTCAGGTTGTTGGATGATGGAAAGCTGAAAACTTCCTAGGGGAATTCTTAAAGTGTGACTTTAATGGAATTTCACTGAATATGGACAGCCTTTTGTCTCAGTGAGATGTATTTGTTATTAGGACCTAAGTAATCTGAAGGGAGAAATCCACACACCCAACATGAACGATTGTTTCAAAGTGACCTAAAGCTTGAGATAACTTAATTCCAGGCTTAAATGCTTATTTCATTAATTTATTTGTATATCAAAAAATGTTTAAGGGAAAATGGAAATATCTACTATAGGGACAGAAAAAAATATGGTTCCTGGATTCAGTGGGATGAACACTGAATCGGAAGCCCCAAAACATGCCTTCAAATTTGTGCTTTGCCTTTAAGTAACTGATGCTCTTGGGAAAAAAAAAAAATCTGTATTCTCTCTTTTTTTTTTAATTATGTTATGTTAATCACCATACATTACATCATTAGTTTTTGATGTGGTGTTCCCTGATTCTCTTTTATAAAATAAAGGTTTTGGGCTAGATCCTCCACTGTCCTTTCCAACATCTATTCTAGTATTTCCTTATCACTGCTATTCAATGTACAATAAATATATATATGTATATATATTTTTTCTTTTTCTTTCTTTTTCTTATTTATTTATTTATTTATTTTTCAATCTCATATGTCTGTAGACTTTCCAAGAGTAAACGAGAATCTCAGTCTCCAGGTGGTTTCCTCTAATGGTTTTTAAGGAACATGCATTTGAAAATTAGGACTTGAAACTGGGAAGCAAGTGAAGAAAGCAGTAGTCTAACCACCATATGGAGATCATCATTTGTCATAACCATTCAATACATCCTCCATGAGCTACCATATATTTTATATTCATGAGTTTATTGAATTGAAAATTAAATAATTGGCCTATGTGTAAATATGCACCTTTTTAGAAATAGAATCATGATCTTTTTGAAGTAAATCCTGTTTTGGGAACATATTTTATTATGGTATTCTAAATCCATAACCCATTAGCAAATATATTTCAACAAGTCTTTAAGCATTCAAAAGACATTGTCAAAGTTTATGCCCCTAAGCATTATTCTTTCAATATTTTTTCCCCTAACTTCTCATGATCATCCGGGTTAGAATAGGAGAAACCCCAGCCAAAAGCATGAGGCTTACAATTCTTCTGACAATTTTTTTTCCAAGGTTTTCTGAAATGACCCAGCTTCCCTACCCACAATTTATTCCTAGTAAAGTGTCAGTGAACCTAAAATAGATATGAGGCTTATTTCTGAGTATTACGGCTGGCTGAACAATGTAAGTGGACAATTATTGATTACCTGTCTAAACTGATTGACACTAATTTTAATAAGCTGGGACCTTTCTCCCTTATTTCACACAGTTGTCCATGGGTTCAAGACTTTTTTCCTCCATTAAGACTAATAGCATGACTTGCTGACTTTTTCTAAAGGTTTTCCATGGTCAGGGGAACAAATTATTATGAAAGCCCAGAAGCTGAATTGTAATTTTATAAAGATGCTATTGGTCTTTTAATGTTTGATTTGCTGTTTGACTGCTTTCCGTATAATTAAAATGTTCTACTTCCAAGCCCCAAATGTGAACTAAAGGACCTCTGAGTATTTCACCTTAAGTAATGTGGATCATTGTTAGTTATGAGATTGTATTTACTGGGGCTGGCTAACAATAGTTGGCAAGTGAGCAAATTAACTCAAAAGCTGAAGAATGCAGCTTGCATTTGTGACACCGACTTGAAATTATATGTATAACAAACACATGTATTTTAAAGCCATACCCCTTCCCTCTACACAGTAATTTTTGAAAATGTCTTTGACAGCTAAAAATAGGATGACAAATGGGAAGTCCAAATACAGATAGTAGTTAAATCAGCCAGTTTAATGACTCTCCCTCTTTCCACTACCACCTCTGCTCCTTATTTTAATCACTGGATCATGGACCAAAAGTTGGAATGAGAGCTCCTATTACAAACGGTAGCATCAAAAATTAATATCACTTAGTTTGATCTTGAGGGGATAAATCTCTATAATAAAGGGATAAATCATTAGAAATGTGCTGAGTTGATTTCATCTTTCTCCCTTCTGGGAACCTAGCATTTAAATGAGATGATTACATTCTAACTTGTTCTCCCACAAAAGCAACTAATTTGATTGTATTTTTTGCTTACTTCTGAAAGGAGACCACGATAGCTAATGTATTTCCCCATACATGATTAGTAATGAAGATGTCCATTTTCATTTCATCCTTGCAAAGAAACAGCCTTGCCAAATGTTCACACCTGCAAGTATGTTTTCTAACTCATTTTCTTCTCTAATTACTCCTTGATTGTGGGGTAAATTCTCTAAGCTGTAGTGCAAAGGAAATCATTGTCTTTTTACCACCTCCCCGGGGGATTCATTCTACTTGTTTACTGATGTGTATGGCTGACTGAATAAAGTGATTCCTAATTAGAATATATGAAATAATCATTGGTCTATCTGGAGTCATAATTAATGCATTAGGAAAATTTTACTGAGTGTTAAGATAGGTATTGCATAAATGAGCTTATTTTATCTGCTTTGAAACACAGAAGATACCTTTTAGATACAGTGTTGACTAAAACAGAGCAATAATTTTATGGCAATTTACTATAATCATTAGTGCATACCATTGGAAATATAGATTATTGTCTCTAGACTCCTTTTCTACATAATGGCACCACGGTGAAAGGAAAAAAAGCTGGTTTGATACCTTAGTAAAATGTAACTGAAGGCTTAAGGAAAAGAAAAAATTCATTTGTTTTTCTGTAGTGCTTCTTTGATAATTGATATGATCGTTAGTTAGCATTTTCCTGGGCTTGAGAGAAAAAATAACCCTACTAAGGGAATTTTATCCTTGCTTGGGAAGGTGAACAAAATCTTTTGATTGCTTTAATTATGTTTCTGGGTAGGAGATAGTATGGGTTTGAAGCTCAGGACACAGACGTATCAAGGGCCTCAAGGAAAAAACTGACTGGCTGCCAAGGGGTTCACAAGATGTCCTTGGCTTGGAGAATTCACCATGGTCCACAGGCTGGCCTTCAGCCTTGCCAGCTCAGAGATACAATTTTGTTAGCATATTGAGAACATATCTGTCTTTTTGGAATGAATTCCCACAAATCAAGCTCTGGATGAATGACGTAAAAAGCAAAGGCTATCATATTGATTTACAATGAGAAATTTATCTGTCATAAAGCTGAGCACATTTGCATCAATATGATCTTTTATGATGCACAATTGCATCATAAAAGAATGAACTGTCATTCTCCCACTAAGAAAATCTTCATGGGAAGCAAAATTGTTCACTGAGTTTGCTTGCTGAGCATGGAAAATGGTCAGGTCAGTGAGTGAGTTGTACGATTTTGTGTTCAGTTATCACCAGACATACTCTCTGATGTCTTAATGAAACCATCTCCACAATAGAGATCAGTTTGCCACAGGGACTGGAATATCAGGGGCTATATCAGGACACGTCTTCACAGTAGATCAGGGAGGATAGGTACTACCAACGTTTACCACTCCAATTCTTCCTTTCTGTACTTCCTTGCAGATAAGCTTCCTAATTGATACATTTCTCTATGGAGAAGTTAATCCCTTGGGTCAAGTTCTTTGAGTCTTTCTATCTCTTTATGATGTTTTTGCAAATCCTGGATCTCTGAAATTATACATCAACTCTACATTTTCACTCCCAGAGGTCATAATTTTTTTTTTATAATTTCTTGTGGGAGAATTTATTGACCCATGTTAAATATTTTCATATAAAAATCTTTTTTTTAAAAAAAAAAAGGGAAATTCTCATGAAAGTCTGTTATATAATTGCTTGAACTGAAAAGTCTAAGATAACTTTACCAAGAAGTCATTGTCACAGCACATACAGGCATGCTCTACTTATGACAATAAATACAATTCAATAGTCTCCCTCCTCTGCCATTTCTATACTCCTCTTCGTGGCTTTTCAGTTGCTCTCCTTTATTCTCTTTCTCTACCCTAGCCCTTGTACACATATAGACCGCATCACAGATCTCAGGAGGAAAGGGCTGTACTGACGTCAGGGTGGTCTTTGGAAAGCTCCCTGCACTGGTGTTCAGAATGCGCTGCAATTCAAGTTGTAACCCTGCCACTAACCAGCATTGCATCCTTGGTCCAGGGGCTTAACCTTTGCTAACCTTCAGTCTCCTTATCTTGAAATGAGGGATTGGACCTGGTAAATTTTTAATATGTCATTGAAACGTTAGTGTGATTTAATTTAGGGAAGAGTTAATGATTAAAGAAGAATCAGAATGAGGAATGACACACTGATGGAATTCAGGCCCTGATCTGAAAGTTATGCTTGTCTCTGGAGCTAGTCTTCCTTGAATGCTTATGGATATAATCTTCAAAGTGGATTGTATCTATTTTGTCCATTGCTTTTGTTTGCCCAGAATTCCTTGTTTCTTTCTTCAGGAACATCTTTCCGGTGGAGAACTTAGTGTAGGAAGACTTTCCTACATAGTTTATTTCTCTTACTGATCCCAAACTACTCATTCAACTGTTCTTTGGCTCCTTGTTACTTGCTCTTTAGAATCAGCCCACTTCCCAGCTTCATTCCCTACTCCTTTCCCTCCATCACCCAGGGTTCATTCCACTGACTTTCTCGCTGTTCTCAGCACAGCACCCTGTGCCCTTCATGACTGAATGTCTTTGCACATGCTGTTCCCTCTCTTTTCCTACTCCACCTTCATAACTCTGACTCGGTTTCAGTAGTAAGCCCTAGGTATAGCCCTCCCTGGGTTTCCACGCGGGTAGAACTAGTCACTCGTTTTTGCACCTATACCTCCCTATAGACTCTCTAATATAGCACATCTCATCCTGCACTGAAATTACAACTACACTGTTCACGTAATAAGCAAAGTGCCTATTTCACCAAGCAAAATTTCATCTGGCTTCTTCCTTGTCTCCAGTGAGTCATAGCTTGCACCTATATGACTCTACAAAGGATCTGTTTGAAAGCATGAGCCTTCAAGCTACCCAATTCTGCTGTATTTCACACATCTGACAACCTTAGTCTCCTGAAGTTATAATGTACCTATATTCATAATTTAATTGAGCACTTACTTTGTCTAAGGCATTAGATTAAAAATGTGTGTGCATTATCTCATTCAATTTTTCCCATTTGAGAGATAAGGCTTAGAGAGCTTAGATAAGGGACACACAGCTAGTGACTCAGTGGAACTATGATCCAAACCAAGGTGGATTAACTGCAAAGTCTATACTTAAAATGCAACACTGTCTTCTACTCACCATCTATACTCCTATAGACTCCCTTCCCAATGCTTCTAGGTGCTTTCTCTTCTTTGACTGTCCTCACCCCCACTCCTTCTCTTTTCCCCATCCATTTCTACTATGCCTTCTAGAACCCTCTACAACACAAATACCCTTATTTTAATCTTTTGATATAAGATACGCTTTCTCTTTTGCTCTAACAAAATCTGGCTCCCTCTCTGCAAGTTTTGTTTCCCTTTGCCCCCATTTCAAGAGAAAGGCTCATCCTCCCGCAGTCCACATACCTTCTGCTTCAGCATGGCTCCAGAACAATGTTCCTCCTGTCTTGTAAAATTCCCTCTTCCTTCAAGTTGTATGCTGCCATGTTCTACTACTCTTTAACCCTCCTTATTGCTGTCTTCTGTTGACATACTTTGCTGCCTGACATATTTTTTTTCCTACTCAAGTATTTCTATCTTCCTTAGAGCCTTTAAAATTCTAGGTGGATAACCTATTTAACACCCAGCTCTCTGTTTCTTCTCTAACTCACTCTACTGACCATTGATCCCATCCCATTTCGACCAGAGAAATCCTAAAACATGTCATCCTTGGGCCATCTTCTACCTACAAAATCTTACAATTTTATATGTCAAAGTTTAACTGCAAACTTCTATCCTTCTAGGTCTCTCCAACGGACTTATTGTTCCACTATATGTAGTCCTCCATTTCCTTCATCCTCTAATGGTTAATCATCCCATCTTTTCTTGGCTGCAAGCTCCCACCTGGTTGAGTTTTCCTCCCTAGCTGCCTAGACTTCATAGTTGAAGATTTGAATCACTTTCTCACCAAAGCAATCAATTCCCAGACTCTTTCATGTTTATGCTGCAGCTTGCCTGGAGATGGCAACACTAAATCATTGCTACATCTGTACTCTCTGCATCTGGGGGCTTCTGGGGAATATTATACTGTAATTATTGCAAATGCTCATACCAGGGCAAGCTAGTGTTTTGGTTTTTTTAATACTGAAATGCTATACATATACTATAAGCACCTCTAAGGGATGTGCAGCCTGTCCCAGTTAAGATGATCCCCCCACCCCAGATCCACATGTATATTTATTATCAAAAGGATCACTGGAAAAAACTTTTTTTGCCATTAATTTTTATGTGGCTTTGAGAAAAATCTCTGCCCTTCTCTATGCCTCATACTAAAAATTGAGGTTACTAGGTGACTTCAAAATGCATGTTTCATGTGAGTTTCCTTTCCACAGGTCCATGGGAACAATTTCCCATGAAGCATTAGACTTGCAGCAGAATTTTTTTTCCATTAAACTAACCTGATAATTGCCTCACTAATCCACTCAGTTCTGTACCTGTGAAATGTGTACACTTTTTATTAGTATTGTCTGTTGTTGTGTACATATATATACAGATACAGAATTGTATGTAGACAAATATTTCCAAAATTTTATCTAACCTGGAAACCTTTGAAAAATAATGTTTACCCTAATGGGAAGCTGAATCTTTACAGTTCTGGATTATGTAGTCCGACCGCTTTGGCAACCCATTAGGCAGTGAGATCCTATACATCATGGTGTGGCCCTTTATCTGAATCTTCTGAAATGGGGAGAGAATGCCTATGAGTTTTCATTCATACTGCAGGACTGAAAATCTTAGATATATTTGTAGTTATTAAAATAAATACCATAATTCTAGAAAAGAAAGGTAGATAGAGACTTAGTGGGTAGGAAATGGGGAGGGAGGAAAGAGAGAAGCATAAGAATGGGAGAGAATGATCTGAGCATTGCAACCTCATGTTCTTATGTGGGCGTTGGAACAGAGGGGGATTTGACACAATCCCTGGTCAAGACCAGACACTAGAGATCTTCAGTGCAAGCAATAGGATACAGAAGGAAACCACTTGTGAAGATCTCTTAATTATCAGAGTAGGGATTTGTTTGGTGAACTCCAGACACAGAAACATCACATTTCTTTACTCAGTAAAGACAGTTTTAGGGTTCTCCTTACCTATGCATTTTCATAAGACCCCTGGAGCTTACTATTCTGGAAAAACCAAAGAGGAGGCAGTTCTTAGTCCTTAGCAGTTGCTACCATTACTATTGTTCTCTCTGTTACACAATGCTCCTGTGGGATGCTGGTTGTCTACTATCTTTTGGGCACTGCTTCTCTGAATAAGCTATATAGATAAATTCTTCACCTTGGTCCTCTTCTGATCGCAAGCTCAGCCATGGTATGACCCCATGATGCTGCTAGGGTAGTAGTCATTAATGTCCAATCTTCCACAGATATCCACATAGCCAGCACCCCCTTAAAATAACAAAGGAGTGGGCCCTACATCTCCATTTACTTTCCAGAATCAGAGTGGTAAGTTATTTGAACTCATGAAACTCTGAAACTCTTACTGTTATCCACAAGTAGATAGGATAAATCTGAGGGGTTGAGGCATTATATCTCTTTTCTATAGGTCCAGAGAAACTATAATAGGTATGTTCAAAGTGAGGACTTTTAAGACCTACTCTCTTAGCAAGTTTCAAATATGCAATACAGTATTATAACTATAGTCATCAGACTGTATGTTACATGTCCATTACTTATTTATTTTACAAGTGGAAGCTAATACCTCTTGACTCCCTTCACCCATTTTGCCCACCCCTTACCCCCTGCCTCTGGTGACCACCAATCTATTCTCTGTTTCTATGAGTTTGGGTTTTGGGGGTTTTTTCAGATTCCACATATAAGTGAGATCATAGGGTATTTGTCTTTCTCTGACTTATTTCACTTAGCATAATGCCCTCAAGATCCATCCATGTTGTCACAAATGGCAAGATCTTGTTCTTTTTTTATGGCTGAGTAGTATTCCATTTATGTACACGCCACATTTTCTTTATCCATTCATCCATTGATGGTTTCCATATCTTGTTTCCATACCTCGGCTATTGTAAATAATGCTGCAGTGAACATGGGGTGCATATATATTTTTGAATTAGTGTTTTCATTTCAATTTTTAAAAGAGATTTAGAAAGGGATTTTAATAAAAAATATTTTTCACTAGTCATTGTTTCTCTCAGGAGCTCCGTGGAACTCCTCATCCCACTATTCTGGAAGTTAGCTCTAAGAGCCATTAATATTTGTTGAGGAATTATGCCTTCAAGCACTGAGATAAGATCTTTTCATCGCTTATATCTTTTCATACTTAAAATAATCCTAAGAAGTAGCTAGGGATATTATCCCTATTGTATAAAGGAGGAGGCTAAGCCTACAGATGTTAAGTAACATCTGCCTGAGCTCCTTTAGGTGCCAGACCTCTGACTTGCACCCAGAATGTTGGTTCTAATACCCACGCTTTTGGTCACATCATCACTGTTGCCTCCCATGCTCTACTACTCTGCATTAAGAGTTAATTCTAAGGGGGAGGAAAAAAGCTATAACTAATGGACTTACTCAGTGCCAGGGTTTTTTCATGAATGGGTTGTTCTGTGGAACTTGCCTGTGCAGCAAGAACTTAACTGAGTGGCTTCTAGGGAAGCCAAGCCAGCTGCTGGGAAATTGTGCCCTTGTTTAGAGAATCAGGTCCCTTTTTTATTTCTGCCAGCAGTCTCTGGGATTTCTATATTCTGATTTGATTCTGCATTCAATGTTTAATTGTAATATAAGATGGAAAATGCTGTTTACAATGTAATTCTAAAGTAGTTTATACTCTTGCATAATTGAAATGGCTTGCTTGAAACAGCTCACTGCACCCAAATATGCTTACTTAGCTAAGCAGGAGGACTTCCAAGTCGATTCTTTACAAAACATTAGAGCAACTAGGTGAAGTATGTCCTGTGGCTGGCTGAGTTTTTCTAGTGTACTTATGTCAAAGTTTTCCAGTTTAGGATGATCATTCCTTCCTGTTCATTAGTGTAGTATTGTAGGAAGATGCACTTATGATTTTATTAATGAAAATCATTCCTTAATTGAAGACAATTGTCAAAATATGTCAAAATTTTCAAGTGTTCCAGATGCAAGTTTTTATCATCTCTCCTCAAAGACAACAGCAACAGTTGGTATTGCCAACATAATGTTTATAAACTTTGCTGAGATGAATTCTCCAACTCTTTTCAAAACACACTTTATGGAAATAAGTGATATGAATATTCTGTAGTGTTGTCTAGTTTTTTTCTCATCAAGTTTGCCTTTCTGACCAAGAAGCATGGATCAAAGTAAACGCCTGGGTTAATACGTTCAGGAGCTCAGGTCGGTGAGAGATGGGTATCGTAAACTGGATTCATTGCTAAAATGGATGTCCTCATGAAATATCCATTGAAAAGTGACATTGTGCCACATTCCTGAGCAACAAAAACTGTAAGATAATACTTTTGTGTTGTTTTAAGCCACTAAGCTAGTGGTAAATTGTTATGCAGCAAAAAAAATTAATACAGAGCCCAAGACAAAGAGTGCAGATTTGCTACGTTGAACTTCATGTTTAAAGACCTGAATAGGTGTAAATGTACCATAACTGAGCATTTGTATGCACATTGCACATTTTTAATTAGAACATGATGAATCTCTTACACAGCTAATAAACCAAAGCCTCAAAAATGTGCATACATGTGAAATAGGCTTGACTTCTGCCCTCCAAGGAGCTAAGAAGTTAGTGGGTGGGATAGACATGTTCCAAAACTAAAAAAGACGCAAAATGAACAAGGAGGGTGGGACGAAAAAGGTGCTGAGTATCTATCAAGGATAGATGTATCCGTTTTCCCACCTTCTGGGTGAGACAGTGGCTCCAAAGTACGGATGAAAGACTTTAAAATCAGACTGCAGGGACATTGCGACTATTAAGAGGCTTCTTCTCTGGGCTTCACCTTGATTTCTGCAGAAACCACTTATACCCCGTTTCAATTTGTGAACAACAAAGCACATCTTTGCTCCAAGTTTTTGGATTTTATTCAATAAATACATTATCGGTCTGAAATGTTAAGAATAACAGATTGCTTCACCATCCCTTTGGCTTATATAGGAGCCCAAATGCAACAGAGTCTGAGGTCATAGCAAAAAATTATGTAGGTAATACTGAAAAAGCAGTGCCCACAGGAAAATAATATAAACAGTCCTACATAGAGGATGCTACTCCAATTTCTGAAAGTCCTTTTTTTATTCTCCTCATTTTCAGTGGAATCTAATTATGATGCCCCTGAATGATAGGCATTCTAGGAAAAGGATGGAAAATGGCAATAAAAAGCCTCTGCGGCACTAATGGAGGCAGTTCACGTTTAACCCCTCCCCCCATTAATTTCCAAATCCCAGAGTTGCAGTAATTTATGGTTATTACTCTACAATTCAGTGCTGCTTCCTCATGCCTTAACATAGTGCTGGCTTCTCCTAACCTCACTCACCAGGATGAACAAAATGAGAAGGCTAACAACCCTGGACGAGTGTGCACATTTAACAAGAGTAAGTTGTCAATCCTACTGGGGTTTTCACTTTACATAAAGAGCTGAGATTTTCATGTTAGGGGAAAAAAAGGTAACAACTCATTTGGAAATTCTCACTTCTAAATAGGTTATGATTTGGAAGACGCAAAAATTATCTTTTCTTTTAGAAGGGGAGAAGGGGAGAGGGAGAGAGAACCTTAATCAGGCTCCACACCCAGCAAAGAGCCTGACATGGGGCTCAGTCTCACAACCCTGAGGTCATGACCTCAGCCGAAATCAAGAGTCAGCCACTTAACTGACTGAGCCACGCAGATGCCCCCAAATCTATCATTTTTAAAAAACTATTTGTAAAGAAAATTGACACATCAAAAGATGAATAGGGAAAGGAGGGCTAGTGCATGGAAATTATGAGGCACTCAAGTCACTGCAGGTAAACATAAAATCTGAGCAAAAAACAGTGTTCTATCTACACAAATGCAGTTTTAAATGTAACTTCCCTTTTAACCAAAAGTCCTTCATATATCTATTTTTTCTAAAGATTTTATTTATTTATTTAAGAGAGAGAGAGGGAAAGAGAGCATGAGAGGGGGGAGTGTCGGAGGGAGAAACAGACTCCCCACTGAGCAGGGAGCCTGATGCGGGACTCGATCCTGGGACTCCAGGATCGTGACCCAAGCCAAAGGCAGTCACTTACCTGACTGAGCCACCCAGGTGCCCAGTCCTTTGTATATTTAAAAAAATAAAGAACAACTCCTCACTCCTCCGTATATAGTCTCCTAAACACAGAATAAAGTAGGGTAGTGACAGGTTAAGAGCCCCAGGGGTTCTTCAGTAGCGCTGGAGAGACTGGAATGTTTAAAACAACCCAACCCCAGATCATTACTACCTATATACTACCAATGTTGCCTGACTGATGAGTTACAGGAAAAGGAAATATAAAATGAACTTTTTTTTTAAAGATTTTATTTATTTATTTATTTGACAGAGGGAGAGAGAGCGAGAGAGGGAACACAAGCAAGGGGAGCGGGAGAGGGAGAGGCAGGCTTCCCACCCAGCAGGGAGACCAATGCGGGCCTCGATGCAGGGCTCGATGAGGGGCTTGAGGTGGGGCGACCCCAGGACCCCGGGATCGTGACCTGAGCTGAAGGCAGACGCTTAACAACTGTGCCTCCTAGGTGTCCCAAATACAAAATGAACTTAATGATTACCATTAGGGATACCTCATTCAAGAAGAAGAGGCATTTAAACACGAATTTTAAGAATTCTGTGGGGGTCAGACTAGACTCAATCAAATCAGATTGCCTGCAGGCTAGTTCAAACAAGATAGATGTATTAGGTTAGCAGAACCTGAGATGGGCATTCTGCCACAAATGATTCTCTTGAGAAAGCTCTCTTGGGAGAAAACTTTGAGGAAGTCAAGGTGAGAGAAGATGAGCAAAATGGGGGCTGAACTTTAGCTTTAGCTTCAGGTGGCCCAAAGGTAAAAAATTTTTTTTTTTATTTGACAGAGAGAGATAGCGAGAGCAGGAACACAAGCAGGGGGAGTGGGAGGGAGAAGCCCGATGCGGGGCTCGATCCCAGGGCCCTGGGACCATGACCTGAGCCGAAGGCAGATGCTTAACGACGGAGCCACCCAGGTGCCCCCCAAAGGTAAATGTTTAGTAAAACTCAACTTGGTCTATATTTTTGATACAACTAGAATTCTGACCTCATCATTACATAATTCTTTTTAATAGCACCAGTCTATGTCTATATTTTATTGTTAAACACTCCAAATCTTCTCATGGAAGCAGGATATAAATGCTAAGAAATTTGTATATATATTATTCCTAAATATATATTTATATATATTACATAGTTTTATATATACATTATATAAATATACTTATTTTTATATATCTTTATATATGTAAAACTTTATTTTTTATATTTATATATTACATAGTTTATATTTAGAATTGTTTATACAAAGCAAATATATATTTGCATGTATTATATAAAGTTATATATGTACTTACATGTGTTAATTTAAAACTACACAAATATATATATATATATATAATATATATATATACTCTACCATGGATCATGAGATTAATAAAATTTAGCTTCAATGTAAAAGAGTGTTTCCAGTCTCATCCCAAGACTGTTTTTGCAAAAATTATGTTTTCATCAAATAAGTTTTCACTTAATACCTCAAAAATATTAATGTACCCATGTTTTTATTAAACTGCAAAGCAAAGCCAAATAATGCAGGATTTTCCACGTAGTATATAGACAAACTGATGGGTACAAGGATGGAATAATCGATTTATTATTACTTGTTTTATTCCTTTAGTAACTAAGAAATACTGACTGCCCATTGCTAGAATCAGAGAAATTAAAAATGAGTCTCTGCCTTGCCTTTGAGGAGCTCAATATAGTGGGAAAGGTAGATATGGAAAGTGACCAAGTATATTATTTGTGTTAAATGTAAAAGAGGCTGTGCACTGGGAGCACAGAGGAGAGAATATTAGTAGTTACAAATTAATCCCCCATTAGATGCAATAATAATGGTTATGAATTGATGTATTTTTAGTATGAATCAGGGCTAAATGCTTTACTTGTGTTAATCTCAGATAATCTGTACAATAATCTTATGGAATTAGCTACTGAAAGTGAGTAAATTTAACAAGGTTAAGTGATTTGCTTAAAGTCAAAATGCCTGTATTTGTTGGGAAAATAACTCTGTCTCCTGCAATTATGGAAATCTCCCTGGTGAGCAAATATTTGATTGAGGTTTTTAGATATAAATAACAACTTTCCTAAACATGAAGTCAGATTCAAATGAAGACTGGATAAAAACAGATTGAGAACTTTTTTTTTTTTTTTAAAGATTTTATTTATTTGAGAATGAACATGAGCTACAGTGCACAAGCAGGGGGAGCAGCAGAGGGAGAGAGAGAAGCAGACTCCCCGCCGAGCAGGGAGCCCGATGTGGGACTCGATCCCGGGACTCCAGGATCATGACCTGAGCTGAAGGCAGTCGCTTAACCAACTGAGCCACCCAGGCGCCCCAGATTGAGAACTTTTAATGTAGAGCTAGGTAAAGGTTAACCAGTCTAGTGTTAATATTGATATATCTCACTTTTCATTGATCTTTCCTTTTTCTTTTTAAGTATAATTGACATTCTGTTAGTTTCATGTATACAACATAGTGATTCAACATTTGTATTCATTGCAAACTGATCACAAGGCTAGTTACCATCTGTTACCATAAAATGTTAACACAATATTATTGACTATATTCCCCATGCTGCACATTACATTCCCATGACTTTTTTGTAACTGGAAGTTTGTTCTTGATCCTCTTCACCCATTTTACCACCTCAATGCCCTTCTGCTCTGATAACCTCCAGTTTGTTCTTTGTAGGTAGGAGACTGGGTTTGGTTTTGTTTTGTGTTTTAGATTACACTTATAAGTTAAATCATGTGGTATTCGTCTTTGTCCAACTTATTTCACTTAACATAATACTCTAAAGGTCCATCCATGTTATTACAGATGGCAAGATTTCATTCTTTTTATGGCTAAGTAGAATTCCATTATATATATCTATCACATTTTCTTCATCAAATCATCTATTGATGGACACTTAGTTTGTTTCCATATCTTGGCTATTATAAATAATGCTGCAATGAACATAAAAGTATATATATGTTTTGGGGGCACCTGTATAGCTCAGTCAGTTAAACATCTGACTCTTGGTTTGGGCTCAGGTTATGATCTCAGGGTAGTGAGATCGAGCCCCGGGTGGGGCTCTGCGCTCAGTGCAGAGTCTGTTTGAGATTCTCTCTCTCCCTCTGCCCACCGCCACTCTAAAATAAATATATCTTTTTTAAAAAGTATATGTGTTTTTGAATTATGGTTTTCATTTAAGTTGGATAGGTACCAGAAGTGGAATTGCTAGATCACATGGTAGTTCTATTTTTAATTTTTTGAGAAAACTCCATACTGTTTTCCATAGTGGCTACACCAATTTACATTCCCACCAACGGTGTACAAGGGGTTCCTTTTCTCCAAATCCTCTCTAACACTTGTTATTTCTTGTCTTTTTGATAATAGCCCATTCTGACAAATGTGAGGTGATATCTCATTGTGGTTTGATATGCATTTCTCTGATGATGAGTGATGTTGAGCATATCGTCATGTGCCAGGTGGCCATCTGTATGTTGTCTTTGGAAAAATGTCTATTCAGATCCTTTATTCATGTTTTAATCAGATTGTTGGTTTTATTGATGTCATTGTTATTGAGTTGTATAAGTTCTTTATATATTTTGGATTTTAACCTTATACTGGATATATGATTTCCATAATAATGGAAATATTATCTTCCATTCAGTAGGCTGCTTTTTTCATTTTGTTGCTGATTTCCTTGGCTGTGCAGAAGCTTTTAGCCTGATGCAGCGCCATGTATTTGTTTTTACTTTTGTTGCCCTTGCCTTTGGAGTCTGATCCAAAAACAAACATACAAAACATTGCTAAGACTGATCAAGGAGCTTACAGCCTATGTTTCCTTCTAGAAGGTCTTTGGTTTCACTCTGTGTGTTTTACTTCTGAAGTGAGCCTCTTGTAGGCAGCATACAGAGGAGTCATGTTTTTTTGCTTGTGTTTAAATAGGCTCCACGCCCAGCACAGAGCCCAGTATGGAGCTTGAACTCACGACCCCAAGATCAAGACCTGAGCTGAGATCAAGAGTTGGCTGCTTAACAGACTGAGCCACCCAGGCACCCCAGGAGTCATGTTTTTTAATCCATTCAACCAGTGTATGTCTTTTTGTTTAGAGAATTTAGTGCATTTCCATTGACAGTAATCATTGATAGGTATGTACTACTGCCATTTTGTTACTTGTTTCCTGGCTATTTTGGTAAATCTTCTCTGTTCCATTTTTCTTCTCTTTCTTTCCTTCAGTTTTGATACCATTCTTTGGTGGTATGTTTAGATTACTTTCTCATTTTCTTTATGTATTTGCTATAACTTTTTCTTTGTGATTACTGTGAGGTCATATGTATATAACAGTCTATTTTAAGTCGATAGCAATGTAAATTTGAACGCATTCCCAAACTACATTTTTACTCCCCCTCTTATTTTAAGTTTTTGATGTACATTTTACATCTTTTTTACGTATCCCTTAGCTAATTATTGTAGTTTTAGTAAATTTTACTACTTTTGTCTTTTGACCTTCACGTTAGCTGGATGTTGAAGAAACTTCCAACCAAGGATACTCTACCCAGCTAGGTTTTTTTCCTTTCAGCACTTTGAATACGTCACACCACTCCATTCTGGCCTGCAAAGTTGTTGCTGAAAAATCAGCTTATAGTGTTTCTCTTGTATTTAACAGTTTGTTTTTCTCTTTCCTCCTTTAAGCTTATCTCCTTTTCTTTAACTTTTGACATTTAATTATATTGTCTTGATGTGGCTCTCCTTGGGTTCATCTTATTGGAATTCTCTGGACTTCCTGGGCCTGTATGTCTGTTCTCTTCCCCAGATTAGGGAAGTTTCCAGCCACCATTTCCGCAAATAAGTTCTATGCTCTTTTCTCTCTGCAAATGTTATCCCACTAAATGTTGTTCCATAGGTCCCTTAAGGTATCCGTATCCTTTTAAAATTCTTTTTTCTTTTTGATGTTCTATGTGGGTGAGTTCCACTGCAGTCTGCTATTGAACTCCTCAGAATATTTTTCAGTTCAGTTATTGTATTCTTAATCTCTGTAACTTCTGTTTCGTACTTTCATATATGTCTGTCTCTCTGTTGAAGTTCTCAGTGCATTCATCCATTTTTTTTTCCAACTTCAGTAAGCATCTTTATGACCATTATTCTGAACTCTTTATCAGGTAGATTACCTATCTCCATTTTATTAAGGTCTTTTTATGAGGTTTTGCCTTATTCTCTCATTTAGAACATATTATAGTTTCATTTTGATTATCTATGTTAGTTTCTATGCATTAGGCAAAAGAGCTACCTCTCCCAGTCTTGAAGGAGTGGCCTTGTGTAGGAGGAGACCCGGAAGTGCAATCCCCTCCCTGGCCACCAGAGCCAGATGCTCAAGGGGCATCCCCTGTGCGGACTGTGTTTAACCACCCACTGGCAGAGCTGTGGCTGCAGGGGAGCTGGGTGTGCCTGGCAGTGCTAGCGGGTTAGAGGGAGACTGCCAACAGAGTGCCCACCAGCACCAGCTACAGCAAGGTAGAACGAGAGCAAAATAGCATCCACTAGCACTTTCTTTCCTGGAGAGAATCCCCAAAAATTCTTGCCTCCCAAGTAGTTGCTTTAAGATTAGTAAATGGGTCTCTTTCACATATGGTCTAGGAGCTTTTCAAGCTGCTGCTTTTGCTGTGGGTCCTGGGGCAAGTGTCTGCACACAAGCCTTTTAAAAGAGGGTTCTCTGTTCCCTACAGTTCTCTGGTTCTCCTGGACATGCTCGCATTGGTTTTCAAAGCCAAAGGTGTTGGGAGCTCATCTCTCCAGTGCAGGACCTAAGGGTTGGGGTACCTGATGGTGGGGACTAGTCCTTTGCTCCTTGGACAACTTCTATATTTTTGAGATCCCTCTTGATTGTATGTTGCCACACCCAGAATGGGTTTGTTTTGGTTTGGGGGTTTTTTTTTTTTTAGATTCTATTTATTTATTTGACAGAGAGAGACACAGTGAGAGAGGGAACACAAGCAGGGGGAGTGGGAGAGGGAGAAGCAGGCTTCCCGCCGAACAGGGAGCCCAATGCGGGGCTCGATCCCAGAACCCTGGGATCATGAGAGCTGAAGGCAGACGCTTACTGACTCAGCCACCCAGGCGCCCCCTAGAATGGGGTTTTTGGTGAGAGCGTGTCTCTGCCTCTCCCACCCGTCTTGATGTGGCCCTTTTATCCTTTATCATGGAAGTTCTGTTTATATAGTATTCAGGGCATTTTCAGAGGAAATTATTCCATATGTAGCTGTAAATTTGTTGTTTCCATGGGAGGCGCTAAGTTCAGGATTTTCCTACACTCACAGCTCGAACTGCTTCCCTGTTTTCACTCATCTTAAGTAAGTTTTGGTAATTTATATTTTTCTAAGAGATAATCACTATATCACAATGTTAATTTTTTGCATTAAGTTGTATACAACATATTTTGAAAGATTAAAAAAACCTCAACTGCATATGAAAATATAGCCTTCTTTTCATTCCTAATATTGTTGATTTATATCTTAACTAGTTATATTTTGGTCAGTTTTGGCAATTTCACAATTATTTTTCCAAAGAAAGAATATAATATTTGATTGTATCATCTTCTACAAAATTTCTTTGTTTTCGGTTTTGATGAATTCTACTTTTGCATTTATTATTTCCTTCCTTTTACTTCTTGGAATTTAATGTGTAGTTTTTTAATTTTAAAGCTTAGAAATTTTCTTGTTTTCTAGTATATAAATTTATAAGTATTGCTTTTGTTACATCCCAAAGTTTTTGTACACAATGTATTCATTGTTTTTATCTAAATTTTTAATAATTTCCATTGTGTTAGAAGGGTGACTTTTTTTTCAATTTCAACCTGATGTAAGGTTTCTCTCTTTTCAAATTAATTTTACTTAAACAGCATATTTGTCACAGCACCTGCTTAATATGATGTTGATTTTTTGGTATTTCTTGAGACTTCTTTCTAAGCTAACCATTAGGCTCTAATGTGTAGTAAATTTTGTAAATTTTTCATGTGTACTTGAAATTAGTTGTCTAGATGATAATGTCCATGAGGCCAAGGATTTTTGTTCATTTTGTTTTCAGCAAAAATAACAGTGCCTTATATATGGATGGCCCTTAAAATATACATAAGTCTAATAATTTGCTACTTGATATATATATATATATGAATGAATATATGAAAAAATATATGTATATACACACACACCATGTTCTATCTAAAGAATGTGAAGTTCATCAATTCTTTTTCCCCCTGCCTAGAAGATATAGCACCCAAGGCTTTACTTCCAATCTTCCAGCTTTCATTTTATGGTTGCCTAGTATTTTAGTTCAATTTTGGTTTTCCTTATATTTTTATTTATATGTATATTTAATTTTCACTCATAGATTGAAGCCCAAGGCTCCAATTTTTATTTTATGCTTATTTGCTTCTCATCACCAAATTGTACACAAATGCATACCAATATATAACTGCAGGGTAAGATTTATTTTGTTTTCACAATATAGTTAGTAGATTTATTTCATGAATATATATTAATAAATCACATTTATAAGATAAATTTTATAGACTTTTATTTTTATACATTTTAAATCAACTTTTATTATTCTGAAAGTAATACATGCAGATGGCTTAAGAACTTAAATAACACACAAAAGCTTATAACAAATATAGCTGTTCTCTTCACTCTCTTATTCTTGCCTTTGGAAATGTTCCTTCCAATTATTTATTTGGATTGCCTCTTCTCTTATTTACTTTTTAAATTGTGAACACATGCACACACACACCCTCATCTCTTGAATTATCTAACATACTGAATAGCACAGTAGTATGACATAAGGTAAAAATATTTTACCTTTCTTATACCCTTCACTCCCTCCCTCATTCATTCAGTATAATTGTATTGTAACTGTTAAGTCAATATTCAGTCTTTTAATTGTTATAACTATAATTATTTTTTACTGATAAACCAATTTTCCTTTCCTGAACACCTTTCGATTATTTCCTGGAGTTAGTAATTTTTAATTTTCTTATACTTCTTGCCAAATACCTTCACTCCTTCCAATAATTCTATTAAAAAAAAACTTTCAATGTAATATTTCAAGAGTCAAATCTGTCAGATAAGATAGTCACTCAGAAATAAACTCCTTAACTACTTTAATCTCCTGCTACAAAGATGACTTAAAAAAAAAAAAAAGATGACTTTTTCTACCCTCACACTTGATGGATATTTTGGCTGGATTTCAGATTCTAGGTTGAAAAACAATTTTCTGTCCAAATTTTTAATATGTGGCTTTATTGTCTTTAGGTTTCTGACTTTAAGAAGTCAGAAATTGTTCTTATTCCTTTGGGGTCCTGTGAGTCTACAAAATACTCTTCTGATAGCTCAAATCTCTATCTTTTTTCCTCAATCATCTCAGGTGGGGTGGAGCTGAGGAAAGGGCTGTAGAAAACTTTGGGTTAGTCAAGTAAAGAGTAAATTCCAAAAGATTTTAGAATTGACTAAAATGGAAATAAAGTCTGAAGGAAAAATAGATGTAGAAAAATACCATTACCTTTATTATTGTTAACACTAAAATACGAGATTGTGGCTTAGGGGTGTGTGGGGGGCAACAATTGGCTTCCTAATACTAGACCTAGTAAGTAAACATATTTACATGCCCCTTGATAGCTGTGCCTGCTTCTGTGTAGAAGCTGAGCCTCCAGGGTCCGAATATGGACCTGTTGGTACCTATACTCTAAAGAAGTCAGAGGCTCTCCGTTTGAGACTGGCAGAGAGATTTCTTTTGCATTTAAGAGGAAGAACAAGTGGGAAGGAAGTGCTTAGATCTGCATGAAGCAATGAGAGGAGACAAGAAGTCATAGCGGTGGTGATGAAGTGGAGACCCTGAGGGAGAAAGAAATGACCAAGGAGATAATGAAGTTCCTAACTGTGGTGTATGTTGTGAGGTTGTCCTACCTCATCTCCTGAAAGGAAACTCAGTAAAGCCTACACTGGCATTAAAGTATCAGAGGACAGAGGATTCTTCTGTAAAAAACCAAGGAGGTAGTAAGCTATGGTTGCAGACTGGCACAAAGTAAAATCAGAGACTATTCACTTGGAAGCAGGAGTCAGAGGACAGGATGATGTTGGTCCTGGGGACTCATAGCAACAAAGTTTAAACTAAAATAACTGGAGCATGCCTGGGTGGCTCAGTCATTAAGCTTCTGCCTTTGGCTCAGGTCATGATCTCAGGGTCCTGGGATTGAGCCCCACATTGAGCTCCCTGCTCAGCAGGAAACCTGCTTCTCCTTCTCCCACTCCCCCTGCTTGTGTTCCCTCTCTTGCCATGTCTCTATCAGTCAAATAAATAAATAAAATCTTTAAAAAAATAAAATAACTGGAATATAAGATCATGGAAATATCCTTATAAAAGGACAAAGTAGAAATTTTGACTTTGAATTGTCAATCAATCAATCAAACTTATGCTAACAAAAGCACCATGAAGATTTTCTACTACAATTTTGGGCAGCATAAAAGGAATTGTTATTGATCTTACAATTTTATACCAAGATAAAATAGTCACTGATTAAACCAGCTTAGAGTCCATAGCTAGCTTTCTAGTAAGATCCTTGCCAGTTACTTAAAAGCTCTCATATCTCTGCAATTTCCCACCCCACCCCTCCGCCCCCAACTATCCACTTTTTTTGTGTCTGAATTAAAGTGTTTAAGTGATATTGGAGAAAGTTGCTTAATGTTGTGCTTTATTACTGCTACATTTTCTTTTTTTTTAATTAAATTCAATTTAGAGAACATGTACTGTATTATTTGTTTCAGGGATAGAATTTAGTGATTCATCAGTTGCATATAACACCCAGTGCTCATTACATCATGTGCCCTCCTTAACGCCCATCACCCAGTTACCCCATTCCCCCAGCCCTCTCCCCTCCAGCAACCCTCAGTTTGTTTCCTATGATTAAGAGTGTTGTATAGTTTGTCTCCCTCTCTGTTTTCATCTTATCTTTCCTTCCCTTCCCCTATGTTCATCTGTTTTGTTTCTTAAATCCCACATATGAGTACAATTGTATGGTATTTGTCTTTCTCTGACTGGCTTATTCCACTTAGCATAATACACTCTAGTTCTATCCACATTGCTGCAAATGGCAAGATTTCATTCTTTTTGATGGCTGAGTAATATTCCATTGTATATATATGCCACATCTTCTTTATCCATCTGTCAATGGACATCTGGTTTCTTTCCATAGTTTGGCTATTGTGGACATTGCTGCTATAAACATTGGGATACATGTGTCACTTTGAATCACTTTGTATCCTTTGGATAAATACTTAGTAGTGCAATTGCTGGGTCATAGGTTAGTTCTATTTTTAACTTTTTGAGAAACCTCCATACTGTTTTCCAGAGTGACTGCACCAGCTTGCATTCCCACCAACAGTGTAAGAGCGTTCCCCTTTCTCCACATCCTCGCCAACATTTGTTTTTCTTGTCTTGTTAATTTTAGCCATTTTGACAGGTGTGGGGTGATATCTCATTGAGGTTTTGATTTGTATTTCCCTGATGCCGAGTGATATGGAGCATTTTTTCATGTGTCTGTTGGCCATTTGGATGTCTTCTTTGGACAAATGTCTGTTCATGTCTTCTGCCCATTTCTTGACTGGATTATTTGTTTTTGGTTGTTGAGTTTGATAAATTCTTTATAGATTTTGGATACCAGCCCTTTATCTGATAAGTCATTTGCAAATAAATATCTTCTCCCATTCCATAGGTTGCCTTTTAGTTTTGTTGACTGTTTCCTTTGCTGTGCGAAAAGTTTTTTATCCTGACAAAATCCCAAAAGTTCATTTCTGCTTTTGTTTCCCTTGTCTTTGGAGACTTGTCTAGCAAGAAGTTGCTACAGCCGAGGTCAAGGAAGTTGCCGGCTGTGTTTTCCTCTAGGATTATGATGGACTCCTGTCTCACATTTAGGTCTTTCATCCATTTTGAGTTTATTTTTGTGTATGATATAAGGAACTGCTACATTCTCTTGATCATAATCAGCAAATACAACTTCAACACTCTGTTGTAATACCACTATATTTTGCTGGTCAGCCTAGTTTTTTCTTACCACAATGACTTTTTAAAATTCTCTCTTCTCAAACCTCTACCCTTCCCAACTTGTCACTCATCCTCAGTGGATGTTTTTACCTACTCTATGGGGAAAATCAAAGTCATCAGATAAGAGTTCCCTCAATTTCTTGCTATCACAACCTTAAATTTAACTACTTCTAAGCCTATTACTTTCTTAGCTTTTCCTATTAAAATAAATCTATATACTTCCTCCTCCTTCCCACCCTTCTTGGGAGGCTGTCTTCTCCTACATTTTCTAGATATTTGCAGTATCAATTTTCTCTCATTTTAGTTTATCCCTCTTAATGTGTTCTTCCTATGGGTATTTTAAAATCAATCACATCAATTCTATCAAAACTAAACAAAATAAAACCTAACCCTATTTCCTTTTTCTTCCACTTTATTTCTCTCTTCCTTTTAAGAGACAAATGTTTGAAAAATATCTGTGCTTTGTATCTCTAAAATTTTCAGCAACATCATATATCTCAACCCTCTTAAAATGGTATCTGCTTCAACTATCAATTCTCAGGGGGGCTGTCCCCCAAATTCCTGATGAGGTGGAATTCATCAGGCCTAATTTGTGCTCTCATTGCATCATGTAACTTTCATTTATTGTTCATATCCCAGTTTCATATTTTGCATGTATTTTGTTTGATTTTTTCTGTCTTCTCACACTAAACCTAAAGTTTGTATGGATAAGAACTGTAGTTGTCTTTGCTTGCCATTGTCCCATCAATGCCTAGAACAGTGCCTATCATATAGAAAGATGTTAAAAATTGTTGTTGAAAAGTATGACTAGTCTTAGGGTCAACACAAACTTCATTTCATGCCGCAACTAAGAGCTATGATTTGGTTTATCCTTCGTCTATTGACAATGCTATTTGAGTGTCCACTATGTACTGAAAACAAATGACCTTCAGGTATAAAAGATAGGTTTCAAGGGAAACCTTCCTGGGAAGGATCACAATCTTGCCCTCATCCCATTCAAATATTTCAATTTTATTGCAATCTGCTTTTATTCAGAACAATCCATTCATTCATTTCAGTATTATTATTTGGTACTTAATAATGGAAAAAACATTTTGCTGACCACTGAATTAAATTTGCCTGTTCTTTCCGGAAAAATTCTCTCTGATTCTTTGTTTTCACAAAAAGATTCTACCATCGCTCTTGTTACCCTTTACATAAGGCCTGTCTTAAAATAGTACATTAAATGTTCAATCCTGCTCGCCTCACAGAGGCCCAGAAAAATGTTTGGATGACCATGGTATAATTATCTTTGATTAGTGACTGAGCTTACCAGCCCCCTTTCTTTATTTTATACAACAACAAAAAGAGAGGAAGTAGATGTTGATTATGAGGCACTAATGCAGGGCATTTATGCATTGCTATAATTCCACTCGTGAATATGCAAAATTTATGCATCAGTTGTTGTTATGGACAGTACAGAAGGTACCTCAACCAGTGCTACGCTCATTTAGGATTAGAAAACAGACAGGGATATTGGAAAGCAATTGTAGGGAAAATATTGGGCAGAAGCCAAACACTTACTTGTGCTCCATATGGAAGTGGCCCCTAGGCCTTTCATCATATAAAATGCGGCTGCTGATGTAAGATCCCAACAAAGGAGTTATAACAATCTTTAGTGGCAGCCTGGAATAATGCTGATGTTGGGGTATAAAGCAACAATATTCAGAAGTAGCGCAGTACAGTGGGAAGCTCTGGCTTCTGGCAGCCCTGACTTCAAATTCTGCTTCTGTTGCTTTCTAGTTGGGTTATCTTAGGTAGATAATTAGCCCCTCTGAGCTTTGATGTCCCCAACTGCAGAACTATAATGATGAAGTCAGCTCTCAGGATATGTATCCAAATTTAAAAGAAAAAAATAGATTTAAGATTCTAGTACAAAGGCACTCAGATAATGTTTATGGGATGAAATCTAAATCAAGCACATTGATGAAATTTCATTTCAGTACATCTCATAAATTATTAACAATATATATCTAAAAAAATGTACTAGTTGAAGCTATTTTGTTCTCTCTTAGTCAACAGGCAAATATTTTACCTATTATCTGAATCCCGCCCCCTCCATAAAACCAAAGTTCTCTCTCTCATTTACTCTATCCTAGATGCAATAGATTGTTTCATGTACATATTAAGTCCACATCTCCCTTCCTAAGAGTTTTCTATCACTCAATTAACTAGCAGAAGGGCAAGCCCATCCTTTGCTCCATTTGCCTTGTCCCCATGTCTGCAACAGCTGATTGGACCAATAGAGAATACCTGACAGAGGATTGCCAGGTAAAGTACAGGACACTCAGTTACATTTGAATTTCAGGTAACATAAAATTTTCTGGTATAAACATGTCCCAAATGTGTCATGGCACACATTTATTGGCTAAATCTGGCAAGTTTAATCTGACACAAAAAGGGCCAATCAGATTTTCTCCCCTCAGGATTTAGAATTGGGATATAAAAGGTTAGTCTGCAATGTGTGTTGGGACTGGTAGATCACATAGATGGGCCTTTTGGACAATGAGAAGTAAAGCAACCTACTGTACAGAGACAAAAGGGAGAATGACACAGGGTTCACAAGTGCAAAGCTGAGAGACCACATGGCCAGAGAGAGAGATGGAAAGAGTCACTCCAGGTTTAACCTATTATTTCCTTGATTCACTTCATTCTGAATCCAGACTGTCCACTTTCTGCTATTACATTCCATGAAATGTCACTGTATCCAATAAATTTCCTTTTTTGCTTAAGCTAGTTGGAATGAATTTTTGGCTCTTACAAGTGATACTCCTATCATGAGAGGATCAGTTTTAATTCACCAACTACACCTTATCCCCACCCCCTTCCAGGAGGGTTCACAAGAGCCAGGATCCAAAACTGTGCAACATTTGTCGTGAGAGCGTGCCAACCTGCATGCATGTGCCATACCTGTGTACAGCAGCCTTGAAAATTAGAATTGGCAAAAATCTTATGTATTTAAATTGAGAATGTTTTGAAATATTTTAGAGTTGTAAGGGGGGAAAAAGACATTATTTGGGGAGAAGCTGAAAGCTGATTTTTTAACAAGCATTTCAGCATCAGGATATGATTTTTCCTAAGTTCTGTCATCTGATAAATGTACTTAGAAGTTAGTGAGAGAATTAGCAGATTTCAGCCAAACTAAGCCTTTTAGTTCCTTGTCAAACTAGCCTTCCAGTTTTGTTCGGTTCCTCGCTCCTTCCCACTTCAGATCTTTATACCTGCCATTCTGCCTTCTGTTGAGTCTTTCTAGACAATGATGGTTGCATCTGAAAACTTTAGCTGTTACTAGTTTAAGGAACATTAATGTCCACGTCCTTCTGTTTTGTTTTTTTTTCCCCTATCTCTTGTTGCATTTTGCTCTGTGTCTCTACCCAAGAAACAGAGATTACTAGTGGCTGTATCAACATCAAAAGTATTCCTAGTCTAGAAAATTCTAATGACAGTTTAGAAATGGAAAAAACATGGAAAACATGGGGGGAAAAAAAACAATGCTTCAGCTGCCTATAGAAGAGAAGAGAGTAAAGCATGTAAAGAAGGGAAATAAAAGTGCTTTCAAGCAGAGAAAATAGCACTTTCAAACTCTTAGAGGTATAAGAGAACACAGAAGAATTTGGAAACTAAAAAACATGTGATGTATCCGAGCTAGAACATTCACTGCTTTATTTATTCAACAAGGTATCTTGGGACAGAGTGAAGAAGTCTGGAGTGGAAACAGAAGGCCAGGTTAGAAGGGGCTTTTTGTACATGATTAGAAGTTTGGAATCTGTTCTGACGGGCAGATTTTAAGCAGAAGAGACGCATAATCAGATTTGCATTCTAACAGGATCTCTTGGGGACAGAATGGGAAAGCTTTTAAGGAGAAGAGACTTGTTTCAGGAAATCTAATTATGCCAGTACAACAAGCAAGCATGTTGACTGCCTAGATTAGGACAATGGGGAGCCAGAAGTTGTGTGTGTGCCAGAGGGTGGACTGAGTGTTTAGGGAGTAAGACAGATCTTAGTGACTTGTTACTAAGAGGGGTAAAGAGAGAGGATACAGTCTGCTGTGACTTACAGAGTTCTGACTTGGATGGCTGAGGAAACGTTGGGGCACTTCTCTATGTCTCTTTCTATCTCTCTGTCTGTTTCTCTCTGTCTGTTGGTCACCCCAACCTTCCTCTTTCTCTTGCTTTCTGTCTCTATCTCTGTCACACACACACACACACACACACACACACACACTCCAGTCTACAAAGATAAACTGGGTTGAACAAAGGCCAAGAAGTTTGAAAATAAATGGTAAATTCATTGTTCAATGTGCCAATTTAAGGACCTTTGTGCTATTCAGGGAGAATTGTTCAGCAGATGTATCTGAACATAAGTGGCTAGAGCCAAGAGAGAGACAAATACACAGAGATGAAGGTCGGTCGTCACTAGTACACCCTGGCTGCCCACCGTGGAAAATTTTTTGTAGAAAAACTGTATATAAATTTGAGTTATAACAGTAATGTTCTGAATTCTTAGAAAGGAGATTATAACTTTGGAGTTATAATACAAATATAAGTACACTTCAGAAAATGCAGAGTCAGCTTATCAATAAAAAAGTGTAAAGGACTGATTACTTACTTTCCTCCCTGTATGTTTTCTTTTCTTTTTCTTTTTTACCTTTCAATTTTTCCCTGCCCCCACCCCCGCCACCACCTCACACTTCCTTTCTTTTCATTGTTTCATTCTATTGACACCATTAATTAGAGGGCATTTCAAGTCACCCACTGTTCAAAATAAAAGCTGATTTTAATAACTTAGGAGAACATTTGAGTTTCTGAACCCCAAAGGCTTATGGGAACTTGTAGGAAACAGGTATTTCAATGTGATCTCCTTTCCTCTCTGTTATTATGTTAAGAAGGCAACATACAGCTCAGTGTAGAGATGCACCCAGATTCCGGGCTTAATGAAAATGAGTCTTCTGTTTTATCAGTGACTCTCGGGATAGACCCAACCCTGCTAATTTAAACCTTTTGGCAGTTAAAGAAATCACGGTGCTTGTCTCACGTGAAAGAACCTCTTTTAAGATAAATGTTCAAAATATGTAAAAGCTGTTAATTCTGGATGAATAGATCATAGAAACTTGAACTCAATTTTCCTTCCTTTCTCCCTGTCCAAGGCCCCAAGCTATTGTAGAAAGACCAGATCACATTCAAAAGTCCCTTTCAACTATAAGAAGTGTACCCCTAGAAATCTGCTCCTCTCAAAATCTTTCTTCAGGTTGTCTTTGGGGCTTTGTGAAATCAAATTTTAGTTGGCGAGTGTGCAAACAGGACTTTGAAATCCACACACTCTTTTCCAGTAGGCTGGTTTGGGGCATTTCATGGTTTTCCTGCCCTTGGAATAGTCCTAGCCCCGAAAATCTTCTGTATCTTAGTGGAAAAGATAAGACGAGGGCAATGAGAAGGACTGACATTTCATAAACACTTTTCCAGGCCGGACGCGTTTATGCTTTTACTTTTACATACAATGTCTCATGAAATCTTCATGCTCACACTGCCAGGTAAGATGTACCAGCTCTGGTTTAAGATGGAGGAAGCTGAGTATTAGGGAGTTGAGTGACCCATCTGCGGTCACACATCTGGTTAACAACAAGCCAAAATTCAAACCCAGCCATGATTACCACTGAAACGTTCTGACTCCCCATATTTTTTTTTGTCAATAAAACTTTATTTATAGATTATTTGCATTTCATATCATTTCCACATTACATTAAAATTTGGGTTTCATATCATTTTCACATTACATTAAATTTTTTTCTTTTAATTGTTTAAACCACTTAAATACATATATATAAAAAAAAAAATTCTTAGTTTGGTAGCCATACAAAAAGTGGTGGAGGACCACATTTGGTGCGGAGGACAGTTTGCAAAGCACTGCTCTATGCTTTCTTTTTTTTTTAAATTTTTTTATTGTTATGTTAATCACCATACATCATTACTTTTAGATGTAGTGTTCCATGATTCATTGTTTGTGCATAACACCCAGTGCTCCATGCAGATGTGCCCTCTTTAATACCCATCACCAGGCTAACCCATCCTCCCACCCCCCTCCCCTCTAGAACCATTAGTTTGTTTTTCAGAGTCCATTGTCTCTCATGGTTCATCTCCCCCTCCAATTTCACCCCCTTCATTCTTCCCCTCCTGCTATCTTCTTTTTTTTTTCCTAACATATATTGCATTATTTGTTTCAGAGGTACAGATCTGAGATTCAACAGTCTTGCACAATTCACAGCACTTACCAGAGCACATACCCTCCCCAGTGTCTATCACCCAGTCACCCCATCCCTCCCACCCCATCCCTCACTCCAGCAACCCTCAGTTTGTTTCCTGAGATTAAGAATTCTTCATATCAGTGAGGTTATATGATACATGTCTTTCTCTGTTTGACTTATTTCGCTCAGCATAATACCCTCCAGTTCCATCCACGTCGTTGCAAATGGCAAGATCTCATTCCTTCTGATGGCTGCATAATATTCCATTGTATATATATACCACTTCTTCTTTATCCATTCATCTGTCGATGGACATCTTGGCTCTTTCCACAGTTTGGCTATTGTGGACGTTGCTGCTATAAACATCGGGGTGCACATACCCCTTCAGATCCCTACATTTGTATCTTTGGGGTAAATACCCAGTAGTGCAATTGCTGGGTTGTAGGGTAGCTCTATTTTCAACTTTTTGAGGAACCTCCATACTGTTTTCCAGAGTGGCTGCACCAACTTGCATTCCCACCAACAGTGTAGGAGGGTTCCCCTTTCTCCGCATCCCCGCCAACATCTGTCATTTCCTGACCTGTTAATTTTAGCCATTCTGACTGGTGTGAGGTGGTATCTCATTGAGGTTTTGATTTGGATTTCCCTGATGCCGAGTGATATTGAGCACTTTTTCATGTGTCTGTTGGCCATTTGGATGTCTTCTTTGGAAAAATGTCTGTTCATGTCTTCTGCCCATTTCTTGATTGGACCATTTGTTCTTTGGGTGTTGAGTTTGATAAGTTCTTTATAGATTTTGGATACTAGCCCTTTATCTGATATGTCATTTGCAAATACCTTCTCCCATTCTGTTGGTTGTCTTTTGGTTTTGTTGACTGTTTCTTCGGCTGTGCAAAAGCTTTTTATCTTGATGAAGTCCCAATAGTTCATTTTTGCCCTTGCTTCCCTTGCCTTTGGCGATGTTTCTAGGAAGAAGTTGCTGCGGCTGAGGTCGAAGAGGTTGCTGCCTGTGTTCTCCTTTAGGATGTTGATGGACTCCTGTCTCACACTGAGGTCTTTCAACCATTTGGAGTCTATTTTTGTGTGTGGTGTAAGGAAATGGTCCAGTTTCATTCTTCTGCATGTGGCTGTCCAATTTTCCCAACACCATTTGTTGAAGAGACTGTCTTTTTTCCATTGGACATTCTCTCCTTCTTTGTCGAAGATTAGTTGACCATAGAGTTGAGGATCCATTTCTGGGCTCTCTATTCTGTTCCATTGATCTATATGTCTGTTTTTGTGCCAGTACCATACTGTCTTGATGATGACAGCTTTGTAATAGAGCTTGAAGTCCGGAATTGTGATGCCGCCAGCTTTGCTTTTCTTTTTCAACACTCCTCTGGCTATTCGGGGTCTTTTCTGGTTCCATACAAATTTTAGGATTATTTGTTCCATTTCTTTGAAAAAAGTGGATGGTATTTTGATAAGGATTGCATTAAATGTGTAGATTGCTCTAGGTAGCATTGACATCTTCACAATATTTGTTCTTCCAATCCATGAGCATGGAACGTTTTTCCATTTCTTTGTGTCTTCCTCAATTTCTTTCATGAGTATTTTATAGTTTCCTGAGTACAGACCCTTTGCCTCTTTGGATAGATTTATTCCTAGGTATCTTATGGTTTTGGGTGCAATTGTAAATGGGATCGACTCCTTAATTTCTCTTTCTTCTGTTTTGTTTTTGGTGTATAGGAATGCCACTGATTTCTGTGCATTGATTTTATATCCTGCCACTTTACTGAATTCCTGTATGAGTTCTAGCAGTTTTGGGGTGGAGTCTTTTGGGTTTTCCACATAAAGTATCATGTCATCTGCAAAGAGTGAGAGTTTGACTTCTTCTTTGCTGATTTGGATGCCTTTTATTTCTTTTTGTTGTCTGATTGCTGTGGCTAGGACTTCTAATACCATGTTGAATAGCAGTGGTGATAGTGGACATCCCTGCTGCGTTCCTGACCTTAGGGGGAAATCTCTCAGTTTTTCCCCATTGCTGACTCCCCATATTTTGTGCTTAACACTTGAAGAAGTATTCTACCCTAAGGAAAACCTATTCTCAGATAGGTACATCTGCGAGAGCCCTAGCAAACCCATTTGAAAGAATTACTAAAAATAAGAGGAAAACATGTAGAAGGAAAAATGCTTTGGATGTTTCCAGATGTTTCTGTTTAGCTGATGAGACAATACTTTTGTGGAAGACAAGTTGTTAACAATGTAGCAAGGACTTGGCGGACAGCAAAAATTATGAACTGTTTGTTACTTATCATCCACAGATAACAGGTGTTAGAGGATTTAGAACATTTTGGAATTAACTGCTTTGGCCTGGGTGCTTTGTCTTTTTCCACGGTTACCAACCACACTTTATTACTCCTGTGGGGAGCTAATAACTTTCATGAACCTCCACAGTCATGGTGTGCTGGTAAATGCTTAACAGTGGACTCCGTGGAAAAAAAGAGAAGAGCCCCCTGATTTGTAGCATTTACCGATTTCCATGGTGTAAGAACTCCTGCCAAGGTGAATTTCAAGCTATCAACATGATGTCACTAAACATAGACTTGGGAAGAAATGCTCTTTAGCTCATCATTACATAGTATTTCCTTGTAAATAATCAAAAGAGCATAGAAAATAGTAAAATAATTAAGAGGTGATACATTTTGAGTATTTATGGACTTTGTTTTTAATGTGGATTTGTTTATATTATATATATTTGTTAATTTTTAATAATGGCTGTGCTTAAAAATTGACTTTCAAAACTCCTGAAAATTTAAGTCTGCTCTTACAAGTTGTTATGAGATAGCTCTAGCATCCCATCCTGATGCTTTCATTCTACTTTTGGCTTCACTGGGCTCACCTCCTTTCCATCTATTCCTTTCAGCACTACATACTATTCACCTGTCTGCCTGCTTTTTTTCTTAACTTTCTTTTTTTAATTTAATTTAATTTTATTATGTTATGTTAATACATCTTTAGTTTTTGATGTAGTGATCCACGATTCCTTGTTTTCGTATAACACCCAGTGCCCACTCTTTCACTGCATGGACTGCTATGTTTGAAAATTGTCTAATAGATTAATTATCCCATAAGAATTTACAGTCTTAACACATGCATAAGAAGAGTAATTTCTTAATTGAAATGAATGGTTGACTAATGGTAGAAATTTCAGGGACTGGGGCGCCTGGGTGGCTCAGTCATTGAGCGTCTGCCTTTGGCTCAGATCATGATCCCAGGTCCTGGGATCGAGCCCCGCGTCGGGCTCCCTGCTCGGCGGGAGGCCTGCTTCTCCCTCTCCCACTCCCCCTGCTTGTGTTCTTGCTCTCGCTATGTCTCTCTCTGTCAAAAAAATAAATAAAATCTTTAAAAAAAAAAAAAAGAAATTTCAGGGACCATAGCATAGTAGTGGGTAAATATCTTAGGCTGGTGGAATTTTTCAGTAACCTAAGAATTACAAGGACCACCTAGTCATCAATGCATAAAACAGACCCTGAATCCAGATATCCAATGCCATTGTCTGTCATGTGATATTCAAGTCATCCAATTTTAACATAAAACCAGGTCTGGATTTATATGAAACCAAACTCAATAGTTCTGATATTCTTTCTCAAATTTCTTGAGTAAAGTGGTCTTTCAATAAATAAAGGATTGCTTTGATTAAGCTGATATACTGTAAATGTCATCAAGGATGTAAATAAATAAAAGGCCTAGAATGGTATAATCTTAGATCTAAAAGGGATGCTATCAGTTATTGAGGTGGAGTGAGTTGAGATCTTTTTTTCAACAGGATAGTGCTTTGATCAACCCAGACATGTAAGGGTATCTTTCTTTAAAGTTGTCCGGAGGAAGATACTTAACAGCTGCTCTTGTTCAAGTCCAAGGAGGAAACTTTTTCAATAACAGGAATTCCATCTGTCATATCTTAGTCTCTTCTGCTGTACTTTATATTTCATACTCATTGACAGAACTGAGAAACATTGGACATTGCTGTCTGAGGTCATAAAGCAAAGTCATCTCTTGAAGACTGTTAATTAGGCAGCTTGTTTTACATGTTTGAACAAACTCAATCCCTTTAATGTTTCCATAGCCATCTTGTTTGCATGTTTCCCTCTGTGCAAACATTTCAATCTCTATGCAACTAATTACATGGTAGGGATTTACCACCACCATCACCACACACCTACACATGTTCATTTATTTTGCTAACTGCTGTAGCATTTCTCTTCTGGGATTCCATGAATGCCAGCAACCTGCTGCCATCAAGAAAACTGAACCATACCCTGAATTGATTTATAACTATGTCTCTCCTCTTTGCTGCCTTTAAGACCTAAAAAGGAAACCTGGACCCCTGATGCTATGATGCATCTGTCAGGAAACCAATGATACAAAAAGGCAACTGGCAATAAAGTCCACAGGAGGATCCACATAGTCTCTTACAGATATGGTAGTAGTGGTAATATCACCTGTGAAATGTTCTAATCCCACTGTTATTAATAATAATGATGCTATTTAATAAAGAAAGCACAGAGGGGCACCTGGGTGGCTCAGTCAGTTAAGTGTCTGACTCTTGATTTCAGCTCAGGTCATGATCTCAGGGTCATGGGATCGAGCCCCATGTTGGGCTTGCAGTGGTATGGAGACTGCTTAGGAGTCTCCCCCCTTCACCCCCACCCCGTGCGCAATCTCTCTCAAAAAAAAAGAAAAGAAAAGAAAGCACTGAACAGAGCTTAATCACTTCTGGTATTATATTCAATAAAATGAACCCTGTATTAGAGCTCAGGAGATTTGGTTTAATATTGGCTCTGTCTTGATTGATAACTTGAAAAATTTAATGCCATAAATATTATTAAGCACCTACATCATGTACAGCAATATGTGTGGTACTAAGAATAAAAAGGAAATGTCTTCTACCTTCAGAGAACCTATGCTGTAGTTGGTCAAACCAATTAATCTCATTTCCAAGGTTTGTAAAATTAGGGCTGACATTAGATTAAATGATCTCCAGGGTCACTTTGAACTTCGTATTACCAGTATTTGACTTGCATAATCTTGAACATTGCTTATTGTTTAGTTTCTTTCTTTTTTTTTCTACAAAGAAACTTAGAAATGCACAGGCTACTTTCAGCAACCATCATGAAACTGATAAGCTAGTGTGACCTTAAAAAGTTTTCAAACATATCCAAACCTCAGGTCCCTTACTAGCAAAGTCAGAATATTAATATCTACTTCTCAAAGATGAAAGAGCCAGAGGAAGTAATTTAGGCAAGCCCTGGCACATAGGAAGTATTCAATAAATTATAGCTATTATTAAATTGGTTAATAGATTTTTTAGAAGGATGAAATACGATAATTCATATAAATTACCTAGTACAGCATTGAGTACATAGAAAGCTCCCAAATATGGGAGCTAATCCTATTGGCTTATTATTGTTATTATTTTAAACCATACTCATTATCTCATTTACATTCATTAAATTCATTACAAACTCATAAGATGAATTTTTAGTATATATTAAGAAGTAGACTCACAGAAGATAAGCTACTTGTTCAAAATCATACAGCTTCCCCAATAAAAAAAAACTAAAATAGAAGGAGTAATAAGGAAAATGTTGAGTTCAGAAAGAACACGACATGCCAACACCAACAATTATTAAAATGCACAATCAGCTTGGCTAATCAACCTTGGTCTCTGGAGGACCTGAGTTCTGCATGTAATCACAGGATGTGAAGGCATGTGACTGTTATTTCCTTCACTTTTTCAACACATCCCTGACCACTACCTATGAGGCACTGTGCTGCTCATGGTGGGGACATAGTGAGAACAAACAGAGTCTTGGTTTCTATGAAGCTGAAAGTCTAGCAAAGGAGAAATCTAATAGCCAAATTATTACCCCCAAATTGCCACTTGGATCTAAGAGAAGGTATGTTTGTAAGAGTAGGGGGATTTGGACAAGAAGTGAGAGAATTTTTACATGAGGAAGTGATGACTGAGCCACTAAATTCTGGGAAATAAATAGGAATTGTTCAGGTGAAGGGAGTGCTCAGTTAGGCACTCCAATCTGAGAGAAGCACACATAGGAGAGAACATTTTGCTTCCCAGCAATAGGAAATCATGACTAGAGCAACAAAGCAAAGGTCAGAGTCATGTGAAAAGAAACTGAGAAAGCAAGGGTCTGGAGGAAGCCAGAGTATAACATCTAGTGTCTCTTGTTACATACTCAGTCTTTATCATAAAAGTAACAAGAAACCACCAAAGGCTTAACTTGCTGGGGATACAATCAGATTTATATTTTGTAATGTACAAAATGGCTATGTTGGGAAGAACCGATTGTCATGTATAATTTTCTTGTTCAAGGGGATAGCTCCAACTCTTCCTATATTTGACCTAGTAAGGGATAAGGCTGTAACATATAGAAGAAGGCATTACCTATGTCAGAATTCTTCTCCCATTATCAGGGCTCATGACCCCGATAATATAAAGAAAATAAGATCATTATAGTTCACCAATTCTTTAATTAACCTGACATCTGGCAGGATATCCTCAAGTTTGTTTAAGAGGAGATCCCAGTGCCACAGACTTTTCCAATAGCTGCACTGCCATCACATTGTTCATTTATTCTTTCATTCATTCATTCATTTATTCAGCAAATACATATTGAAAATCTATTATATCCACAACGTTCTAGGTCATAAGAGTTCACCAATACATAAGAGATAAAAACCTTTTCCTTCAGGTAGCTTATCTCTTCATGAGAGTAAGGAGACAATAAATAAATAAAATAAGGTAGATGTCAGATTACAAATCTGTCAGATTATGAGTAGTGCTCTGAAAAAGCATAGAGGAGTACCAGAGAGGAAATATTCCATAAGAGAAAACATCACTGAAAAGATGATATCTAAGGAAAGAGCTGGAGGTGGATATCTCCAGGAGGGGGAGGGCATTCAAGGAGAATATACAGCACATGAAAAGGCTCTGGGTTGGGAAAATGTTATGGGAACTTCAAAGAGGCCAGTGTGTCTGGAGCAGAGCGAATGAGACAGAATATATAAAATGAAGTTAGAAAGGTAATGGGGGTGGGGGCCAGATTATGCAGGATCTCAGAGACCATTCTTAGAGCTTTAGATTTTATGACTTATATGCAAAACCATGGGAGATTTGTGAGTAGAGGGGTAATGTCAAGATCAGAATTTAATATTATATCACCAATTACTCTGGCTGCTGGAGAGAGGAGAGATGGAAATAAGCAAAGAATGGAAGAAGGACAATTAGTTAGAAGGCGATTGACATAATCCAGGTAAGAGAAAATGGTTACTTGAATCAGAGTGGGAACGATAGAAGGAAAAAGAGCTGTCAGATTTTGGATATATTCTATAGGCAGAACCAAAAGGACCTGGCCATATATCAGATATGAGAGGTAAGATAAAGAAAAATGACTGTAGGGGAGCCTGGGTGGCTCAGTTGGTTAAGTGACTGCCTTCGGCTCAGGTCATGATCCTAGAGTCCCAGGATCGAGTCCCGCATCTGGCTCCCTGCTCAGCGGGGAGTCTGCTTCTCCCTCTGACCCTCCCCCTCTCATGTGCTCTCTCTCTCAAATAAATAAATAAAATCTTTAAAAAAAAAATGACTGTAAGATCCTTGACATTGAGCAATCAGACAAATGGAGTTTCCATCCAGGAAGGGAGAAGATGATGGAAGAGCAGGTTTTACAGGGAAGAGCTGGAGTTTGATTGGGATTTGTTAAGTCTGTTTTGCCTATTAGATATCAAAGTGGTGATTTTGAATTGGCAATTGGATTTATGAATCTGCAATTCAGAGGACAAGCCTGTCTTAGAGATTAGACCCTGGGGGCCATCAGCGTTGCCATTGATTTAGGTCACCAAGGAGATGAGTGTAAACCAAGAAGAGGTCCTAAGTCTAAACACTAAGTCATTCAGTGTCTTATAACTAGGGGGATGAGGAAAAATAAGCGAAGAAGAATAAAGACTAGTTGCCAGTTTTATAGGAGGATAATTAGGGACTGTTTTACCTTGAATTCAAATGAAGAACTTACATCAAGAAGGAAGGAGTGAGCAACTAAGTTAAAAATGATAGATCAAAGAAGGTAAGTGCAGAGAATTAACCAGCCACATCCTGCAGTATACAGCAGGTAGAAGAACTTTTGGAATATGTTCCTCAGAGCATCTGTTTATTTCTGGAGTTTTGTGACTCCAACCATTTCAGAATTACCACAACAATCACAAGAATGACTATGCCTTCCTGTGTATGCTCCCAGTCCAACAACCAAACATCAAAAATGCCAGTGGAGGGACATATACATTATCTACCTTTCTCTTACCTACACTACTAATCAAAATGGGTTATAACTATCCTTAAGCAAGAATATCTGCAACCCAATCCTTGAGATAAAGATTCTTTTTTTTCCTTAATTAAGAGTGCAGAAGATAGTCATTATGATAAAAAAAAAAACTATTGCATTTTAGGAGGAAATGTCAGATTCATAGTTCTAATACCATAAAACAACTGACAGAGGCAGTGATATAAATCCTGTACTGTTCAAGCTCAAGATGCAGCCAAGTTTATTCTAATTGTGTTTGAATATTCTCCTTTCGAAGTAAGTTAAACTAAAGAGTGAACGTTAACAAAATGGCATTAAAAGGGCACGTGATATAATGAGCATGTGACATAATATGCAACTGATGAATAACTGAACTCTACGTCTGAAACTAATGATACACTGGATCTTAATTGAATTTAAATAAAATAAGATAAAAAAGCAAACAAAAAATACCAAAAAAATGGGTGAAGAAAATAGGATGCCCGCTTCTTTGCTTTCAAGTGAGCTGTCTTAGTTATGTAAATGGAAGATGCTGAGAATCTTCCCCAGGAGGACAAGCATAGGGTGACTGCATAGGGTAACAGGCAGTCGAGCCCATTCTTGCCTCTCCATTGAGATTCGGTTCTTTCTTTTCTGGAATCAGGTTGCTTGATCCATATCTCTGATCAGCCCACATTCTGATTCAAACTTTGAGTATTGTTTCTTAACAAACATGCACTTTAATTTCCTCTTCGGGAAAAGGGGATGACATATTATCTACCTCAATAGGATTTTACAAGGATAAAATATACGCAAAGCATGTTGAGTAGTGCTTGGCCTAAGAAGTGGCTTGTTGGAAGAGGACCCCAGAAATATGCTGGGGGGTTAATGAGACAGTACTTGGAAAGGTGATGATAGATAGGAAGGACAAAAACTGCTGATCCAAAGTCATCCCTAAGTTCTACCCTGGCACTTCATTTATGGATCTCTCTTCGGTCCTGGCTAATGAGCATCTAGATGTTATCTTTACCCACTTCACAGTCATAGAGAAATATTTTAAGACAGGGATACCTCAAAGACTAGGATTTGCTTATGTAATATGTAGGAATGGGAATTTAAAATATCAACGTGCTAAATGATTTCAAAGGTGACCTTCATTCTCCGTATTCACCCTTCAGGGTAATGGAGAGGTTCCATGGAGGTCCTTCCCTCTCAACCTATTATTGCTCCATCCTCTAAAACAGAATCCCCCCCCCCTTCTTTGCTACAAAGAGCTCAGTAGATGAGGGCCTCATAAATCAATGTTTCAAATCTTGTTAGGCATCAAACAAACAAGATCAGACACTAAGAAATAAATTGGATGAAATGAGTCTCAGAGCCAGAGGAATTTGCATCCACATTCCTTAAATTTCCAGAGCTTTGTGGCCTTAGGCAAGTTACTGAACTTTTAACATTAAGTTTTCCCATCTGTGAAAGTGAGATAATTTCATCTACATCTTAAGATTGCTCTATGACTTAAATTGAATAATAGCTTTAAATGCTCAGTATACAGCTTGGCACAAAGTAAGTGCTCAATAAATGCTCTATTCATATATCCTTTGTACAACTTGCATTTGAATGACTCCTGCTCGTAACTAGCCCAGTCACTTGACTGAAAGCACCTGGAAAGTGAAGACCATCTCTTACTTATCTTTGCATCTTAATTAGATCACAGTTCAATGTTTGCTCAAAATAAGTCGTACATGCTTTTTAAATAAAATCAAACATTTGCTATTGGATATTGACATATATAGAGATACAACTAAAATCATTTTACTTTATTCTCAGATTACAGTTGGCTGCAGATTAATTAATTTTAACAAATTAGTCCTGTCATTTA